>NC_133325.1:396948661-397308661 GCF_042186555.1 Aquarana catesbeiana
CCCAATTTGGACATTTTTACTTAGGGGTGTACTCACTTTTGTTGCCAGCGGTTTAGACATTAATGGCTGTGTGTTGAGTTATTTTGAGGGGACAGCAAATTTACACTGTTATACAAGCTGTACAATCACTACTTTAGTAGCAAAGTGTAATTTCTTCAGTGTTGTCACATGAAAAGATATAATAAAATATTTACAAAAATGTGAGGGGTGTACTCACTTTTGCGAGATACTGTATATAAAACACATAGGGATTATTAAAACTGAACAGTGCAAAATCTAGTGCAGCCGTGCATGGTAGCCAATCAGCTTCTAACTTCAGCTTGTTCAATGAAGCTTTCACAAAAAAAATGGAAGCTGAAAGGTTTCTATGCAGAGCTGGACCAGATTTTGCACTCTCCAGCCTTAGTAAATCAACCCCATAGTGTAAAACCGTCCAAAAATACACTTTTTAAAAAAGTTAAAACTGTAGCTCCAGTGCATTCCACACTTACACAATTTATAAACAGCATGAATGTCGATGCATTTCAAAGTCGTACATCCCAGCTCTCTCTGTACTCCAATTTTTCTCTCTATGTGTGTGTCAGAAACCATGAATCAGATTGAGACAGAAGTACAGTTAAATCACACTTGTTTAATAATAAAAGTAAATAGAACAAATGTAGTCATAACAGGGCCAAAGTTCGGTAACCGGAACGGATAGTCGGACAAGCCAGAAAGTCAGGAAGCCAGGGAACAGCAAGCAGGATCTGGAGCCAGAAGGAATGTCAGCCAAGCAAGTCTTTAACAGGAACGCAGTCTCTGTAATGGTGACCAAGGCGAAGGCAGAGATCATCTGGGCTGGACAGCTTAAGTAGGCAGGACTGACGAGCAGGATATCATCAACAGGTGAGTTACTGTTGAGAGATAGGAGCTGCAAATTAGCCGATATCTGAGTGGCCAGCTCAGAGAAGGAAGGGCTGAGCCCAGCCCTGACAGTATGCACACCTTCAATGACAGGCTTCTTCCTATGCATTTCATCATCAAAGAACTTCTACCCGGGTAAGTCTTTTGATGAAATATGTAGAGTAGAGACTGTCCATGGGAATGCAGGCACAAACACAAACAACAGAGTACAGAGAGAGCTGGGATGTGTGGGGTGCACTAGAGATATAAGTACAGGTTTAACTATTGTATTGTTTTGAAATGGTTTAATGCTATGTGTCTTTTATATATGCATTTTTTATGAGCCACAAGAGGATCACTGCTGAGTTGTATTGCCACATTCTGGATCCTGAAGGAGAATCAAAAGCTCAGTTAGGCCGTACTATGCATTTAGTTAGGGTCCATTATTACAGGTCAGCCTATTTTCCAAGAGATAGCATGTGGAGTCTGAGGATATGCACAGTGAGCTGAAAAGAGGAATACACAATGTTGCAATCACTTTTATTAGATGAGAGACTTGATGCATGTGGAATATAGAGCACTAGGATAAGAAGATATATGGACACTGGCTGGTACTTTACACTCTTGTATTCACCCTAAAAAGACACTGCTTGTTTATTGGATACTTACCTGATGGATAATTGAGATATTTTTACACACTGATAAGGTACTGGGGTTCATTTACTAAAGTTTACTAAAGGTAAATAGAATATACACTTTGCTCTCTTGACTTCCATCATCCAACCATACGGAAGCAATCGACCCCACCAAGTTTAACCTATTCAAAAAATTACAGTTTTTTTAAATTTCATTTCATTCTTACAAATTAAGGTAAATAGTGTGACCCATCATTCACCTAGAATGCAATATCTATTGATTTTAAAATATATCATATCTAAACAAAGGGCACGGAAATTAAAGTGTTCACATATAAGCAATCTCCCACTTTATGCTTGTATGCTAATAAAACAAGTAAATATCCTTAACTGATATGCACGTTTACAAAACTGCCCCTCCCACCCTCACTCCTTAATGAGTCTGCTCTGTCTCTCACTATTATTTTCAAAAGGATTATGATTGTGGCTTTCTAGAGCATTAGAATTATCTCTAGAGGGAAAGTAAGTACTTTTAGGGTACACTTATGAATTTGCTATGTATTCCTACATAGCTTGTAAATGTTGGGCTGTATGATATATATAGTTTGGTTCATCTAATGAAGGTGCCATTATCTGATATATGAATGTCTTTGACCTCCGTCACCATTTCTAAACCAAGGAACGCAAGACACTCGAAAGCAATATTCATACTGATGTAGTCCTTTACCTATTCTTGAATAACATTGCTTCCGCTTAAGTTTTTTGCAGGCTATTATCTTCAAAAGATATAATTCAATTTTTTATTATGGGAATGTTCCCCCAAGGAGGGGTTTTTAGGCAGCGAGGTAAATGGATACAATAATTAAAGAAGGTTTTGTTTAGTGCATTATTATAAAAGTTTTATTATTCGCATACAAAAGGTTCCATGAGAATTAATATATGAGCTCTGAGGGGAGGGTACCCACAAAATGCAGATATTGTAATGAACAAAAAATACATAGCATTACATAGATATAATTTAATTTAGTATCTTAAAATAAAGAAGGGGTCACTTGAACTTACACCTATAACAGGTATAGAACTATGTTAATAGAATTGGATCATAAAGCTGAATTCTGTGTGCTTAGAAGAATCTAATAAAAGGCAATAACAAACTTGGTGCTGTATGCTTCCTTCCATTGATCTGCCTTTTGTTTCGTTCCACATTAAGTTTTAATCAAGGTTTAATGACATAGCCTGAAACTTGTAGCCATTAGCCGTGATGAAGATTTAATTGGTAAAGTATGATAAATTAGAATGACCCTATCAAGAGTCATGATTTATTTTCCTTTTCTTATTGTTTTCTATGTACAGTGTCTCCTTCCTTGCAGCCAGACAGAGCAAACCCATTGTGTTTATCTTCCCTATTTTGTTTTATGTCATATTTCCATCAGTTACCATGATCACATGCATTTGATCTTCATGCTAAACCAGAATCTATTGCTTGTGCAATAATTCCATTCTAATTAATATGGTTTGTTTGTATGGCGCCAAAAGAATTCCACATGGCATTCAGTATGAGGAGACATTAATGGAAAAAACAAACATTAGAGCTATTGATTGGTGTCTTCTGATCCAAATGATAGCCTGGGTGAGAAACAATGTCCTCCGCTTTTAAAAGAGTTAGTTATACTACCTATAACAGAGCCACTCAACTGAATATTGCAAAAAAAATTTCCTAAAGCCCCTTGTAGATGGACTAGTCTTGCGGCCATCGTTGAGTTTTGTCTATCCCTGAGGAGTTTGCTGAGTGCCATTGAAGCTGTTCCTTCTTACTATTACAGATACATGCCTGTTTATTAATTTTATGAGCAAAGGCAGGCTGTGACCTATAGAAACAATCATAAATAAAACATGTCTGTCATAAATAAAGCATGTCTGTAATATGCGAGGCACCATACTTACCTTCCCTGTAGCCCATTTGTTGATATACAACCTCTTTGCTTCTCTCCAGTTGCAGCAAGGATTAGACATGCCAGAGGGGTCAAATACCTTTTTCACTCATTGCAGGCATTGGTTCCTCCTGCTGGCTTGTACATCCTGTAGTGACCCATGAGTTGGTGGGAAACCCCAGTGTGTAAAAGGGAAGCAACTATTCCACACACCCGGAAGTGTGGAATGCTTTCAGTGGCCAGGGAGAAGCAAAGAGCCATTATATCAACAAAAGGGAGCCCCAAAAGTAAGCATATTGCTTTTTCTTTTACAGGTTTGCTTAACCACTGTGCTGACAGGGTCACTTTAAGTAAAAGTCAAAGAAATCTAATGGTTACTATGGCTCCAAATCTTTTGTTTTGCTTTCGATAAAGTAAAGAACCTTTATGCCGCGTACACACGGTCGGACTTGCCAACGGGATAACCTCCGTCGGCATTTCCGACGGAAAAATTTAAAACATGTTCTATATCTAAGTCCGATGGAAATTCTGACAGAAAAAGTCCGATGGGGCATAAACATGGCCAGAATATCTGACCAAAAGCTCCCATCTGACTTTTTCTGTTGGAAATTCTGACCGTGTGTACGCGGCATTAGAATTGCTCTGAGGTTATTGTTACTAAAACACAAAAATTATTTTTGCGCTAAAGTGTGATATATTCCCCAAGAGCCCCACCTATATACCACCCGAATACCAAAAGTGATGTTAAATATATATACACAGATGATCCAAAAATTAACAGTACTATAAGTGTACAAGATATACAATTAAACAGTGGATTAAATAGTTCAATACAGGTTATTAGTCCATATGCCAAAAACACATGAAACATATAGTGTGATGAAACATAATCAAATTCTTCTAAAATAGTGATGTACTTCACTAGATATCAAGCAAAGTGGAAAGTGTGGAAAGTCCACTACGAACCTGTGGCGTCATCACGCCCACCGATGCCGGCTGTCGGCGAAACTTTGTGTTACTTGACTGCATATGTTTGATTTGAGCAATGTGAGTACCTCTGTTTGTTTTCAACAATAATAGTGCATTAGCAGTATTCACGCTGTGTGCATCCTTTTTTCCTTTCCCTTTATGGCAGCTATCTGAGTCTTCGTTATTCAGGGTTAAGGCAATTATATTGGTGAACATTACATGCTGGGATCCAGTGGACTGTACTTGCTTAGCCTGCTGGCACCAGGAGGTGTCAGTGGTTCAGAATGCATGTTTGAGCTCTGTAATTGGGGATCCTAACAATCTGGTAAGAGGCTTTTATTGTGGTGAAGGACACCTGTGTATGGTGAACGTTCCAAACTTTCCATGTGGCTTGATATCTAGTGGAGTGCTTCACTATTCTAATGATTATTTTTCATCACACTATATGTTTCATCTGTTTGTGGCATATGGACTAATAACCTTTACTGAAATATTTAATTCACTTTTTAAAGGTGTTGTAAAGTGTTAACATATTTTACTTTCATGCATTCCTTGTATTAAGTTAAAACATTTTTGGGTGTCAGCATCGCCCCCCTTTACTTACCTGAGACCTCATTCGATCCAGCACCGTGCACGTCTGCAGCTATTCTCTCCCCTCACTTCTGGGTCTCGCTGGCTTTGCTGGGGCACCAGGAGCCATTGGCTCCTAGTGCTGTCAATCAAAGCCAGTGATGAGGAAGCAGGGGCAGGGCCGAGTCCCGCTATCTGTTTCAATGGACACAGCAGAGGGACTCGGGTGTGAGCATGCGCGAGTGCTCCAATGGGAAGCGGTTTCCCTTGGGGGCACTGGCCAGAGAGGAGGGGCCAGGAACGCCGGCGGGTGACCTGAAAAAATGAGGTTCCCATCTGCTCTGTGCGATTCCATTGCACAAAGTAGGTAAGAATAGATATGTTTCTTATTTATTTTTTTTTAATGTATTTACCTTTATAACCCCTTTAATTATATATCTTGTATACTTATAGTACTGATATAGTACTAATTTTTGCATTGCAACAACAAGCGCACCATCATTTGTTTACATAGGTTACCATTACTGTCTTGTATGCGTTGGAGAGCCATTTCTTAATTTCCTACTGTATCATGTGGACACAGACTGCAATAAAAACGCATTTTTAGTAGAGAAGAGATAGAATCTCTGTCTGGTTTTCACTGCTATCTATGTGCCCATTGAGGAGTGCTGTCTAACTCGCTATATTAGTCCGGAGAACTGTCACTGAGACAGGAACTGAGAATGTATCTCACCAACAAGGACACAGGTAGACCAAGGTTCTAACTTTTCCCCTCCACATGCAAAACTGAACAAAAACAAACTTTTGGCTGGAGTGTCACTTTGGATACCCCTCGTATTGCTCCCTTTCTGTTAATTATTTTATAGTCATATATTTTTCTATGTTGTAGTTTTATTGCTTGTCATGTTCTTATTTCCATGGTTTTCCCTCCCTTCTTTTGAGATGAAATAGCCATTTAACTATAAATATCTTTTATGGTAAAAATTATTAGGAGTTCACTTAAAGTGTCAAATAAAAGTCACATTTCCTGCCTAATTGTTGGACCTAAGATCAATTTATTTTCTTTACACTTAGCCACAAATGTTTATGCTACTTGACCTGAGATGCAATGAGCCTTGAGATATTTTAGTAGAGTGATGCCAAAACAATGACGGTGAAAGCCAGTGCCAGAGTGAACCTTTATTTGCTGGTTTGGAAACACATGTGTACAGCTGCAAACTAAAAAAGAATTGTACAGGTAAACATAATGATTGCATCCAAACAGATGTCAAGCTACAAAATAGTGACTGGTTTGCATCATTTCGTTGAGAAACCTTGACGTAGGTAAAACTTGAATGGTGCACTAATCATGTTATTTTAGGATTTGTTTTTAAACACTGGCCAAATCTAAATGTATACACCAATCAGAACAGAGAATTCAGTTTGCATACAGTGAAGATGTCCTTCCTACCTGCCTAAACCAAGGCTTAAAATTCTCTTAGCTTTAACCTGGCAAGCTAGGAACCCAAATTCTTACCCATGTAAAATTACAGGGCATGTATTCTTAAATTCACCTACTTGAAATGTCTTGCTGTCTCTGTGTTAGCGATGGAGAAGAACTTACACAGAAACAAACAGAAAAGAAGTCAATTGCCAACCATTAAGACTTGATGATCAATCCAAAGCAAGTAGGCAGCATACTATATAGAATTCAAATTGAGTTATGTGTTTTTTTTTTTTGTTTTTTTGGCAGGGTTGTCATGTTTGGCTGAATAAAACAATATTAGACATCTGAAAAAAAAAATGGAAACTGGAAGATTGTTGTACTCCAAAGTCATAATAGTGCAGCATAAACCCCTTCTTAGTATTAACTTTTAGTTATTACTGTCATGACACCTGTGTGACTTTTTAATTTTCCATATCCTTAGGTTGATAGAACTCTACAAGCGCTTCATGTATTTCTGCAAAAAAATCTGCCACACTGCTCTTTGATAAGAATATGGAGAAAAGGTCTAATGTTTAGTAGTGTCAGTGCTTATTTTCAGTGTGAACCATTGCATATTAAACCCAAAACTATGCTTTGATGAAGGCTTCTTAGCCGAAACGCGTCAACGTAGCCTGTACCCGTGTACCCATGTAACCCAATAAAGGACTTTTATTCAAGAGCATCCGAGTCGCCAGCCCTTTTCTGATTCAAATAAACCCCAAACTATAATGTAATACAATGGGTGTGGAAAATAATCACCGCCCATTAAAATAATCACATTTTGTTGCTTTGCAGCCTGAAATTAAGACAGACACAATTTTTATTTTATCCAGCTGTATTTTCTAGTGCTACCTATAATATCCAAGTGAAAGATATAACACCAAAACAGGATCACCGAGTTGGAAAAGGATCACCCCCTTATTGCAGCCTTTAGTCTGTTTAGATATGTCTCTACTAACTTTGCACATCTAGACTTTGCAATATTTGCCCACTCTTCTTTACAGAACTGCGCAAGTTCAGTTAAATTTGATGGTGATCATTTGTGGACTGCAGTCTTCAAGTAATTCCACAGATTTTTAATGGGGTTTAAGTCTGAGCTCTGACTAAGCCATGTAAGGACATTCTCCTTTTCTCCTTCAACCACTGTGTGGTCATTTTTGAGTCATTGTCATATAGGAAGGTAAACCTTCTTCCCATTGACAGCTTTATAGCAGGGGGCAGCAGATTTTCCTCAAGAATGTTACAGTATTTTGCCCCATCCATTTTAGTCTTACCTGACAAGTGCTCCAGTCCCTGCTGCAGAGAAACACCCCCATAACAGGATAATACCACCTCCACACTTTACTGTAGGAATGGTGTTATTTGAATGGTGAGCTCTAATGAATTTCCGCCACACATATAATTTGGTGTTGAGGCCAAATAATTCAAATTTAGTCTCATCTGTCCACCTTAAACACACCTTGAAGATTCTGAGGCCACATGGCAAAAGGGGTTATGGTCAGATGAGACTAAAATTAAAATTATTACTAAACTTATTTGGCCTCAAAACTAAACGAAGGAGAAAAAGTTGAATGTCCTTGCATGGCTTAGTAAGAGCCCAGACTTAAACCACATTGAAAATCTGTGGAATGACTTGAAGACTGCAGTCCACAAATGGTCACCATCAAATTTAACTGAACTTGAGCAGTCCTACAAAAAAAAGTGGGCAAATATTGCAAAGTAGTATGTAATAATGTGCAAAGTTAGTAGAGACATATCCTAACAAACTAAAGGCTGTAATTAAAGCAAAAGGTGGTTCAACAAAATACTGACATGGGGGAGGTGATCTTTTTTCCAACTCAGCGATCCTGTGTTTGAATTTTTTTTTCTCTGATGTGTTGGTGTCATATCTTTCACTTTGTTGGATGTTATAAGTTGCACTGGTAAATGCAGCTGGATAAAACAAAAAAAATGTGTATGTCTTCATTGCAGGCAAAGCAACAAAATGTGATTATTTTCAAGGGGGTGATTATTTTCTATACCCAAGGTATATTGCAGCTTACCAATTATTAGATCTGGTGGCTGCATTTGTTTTTGTGAGTTTTTTCTTATGTTTTCACCTGGTGATCTGACCAGTAACACATCTCCTGTATTAGAGTGCCTCCACTCTAGATAAAGGAGTACAGGGGCACCTTTGGACAGCAGCATTATCAGTCTGGGGGGAGGGGGGTGTTTAATTTATTAGCAGATTTATATACACTAAAAAACTGAAGCCAACTTCCAAATCACACTGCAGTTACAGCAACAGGTCTTTTTTTTGGAGTAAAAGGTTTTGCATACATAAATGCAAGCTGATCATTGTAAGCACCCCTCTCAGTGGTAATGGTTTGTCTCAACCCTCCAAGTGTTTCATCTGCAGGAGAGCTTGTTTTTTTGAAAAATAACAGACTTACTGGCTAGATCACAGGTGAAAAAAGGGAATAAAAGCCAAGACAAAAAACAAATGCAGAAACAACATCTAAAAATTGGTAAGCAACCATACATGTTTAGTTTTGGGTTTAATACCACCTTAACCTCCTTAGCGGTATTTCCGAGTGTGGTTTGGGGTGAATTTTCAGTACCAAAAGCGGTAACCCCGAGCCACACTCGGGATCGTATCACAGGATCCTGGCAAAGTTACTTACTTTGTCCCCAGGATCCTGCTATGTCTCCCCGCTGTGTGTGCGGGCTGTGTCCTCTGCTCGATTCATCACAGTGCTGGGCTCCGTTCCCTGCGAACGTTGCGATGCACGTGGAAGCAGCATGGCGCCAAATTCAAAAAGTGTATACACATTACACATAAAGTACACTGTAATATTACAGATTACATTACTGTATCACATTATTTCACATGCCTTTTGTCCCTAGTGCTTTGTCCAGTGCCCTGCATGCAGTTTTATATTATATATACTGTTCTTTCTGCATGGAAACTGGAGATTGTCCATAGCAACCAAAAAGTGTCCCTTTACATCAAAAGTGGTATTAGACCAGCTAGAAAACAGCGATAGTGAATTAGAATCAATTGCAGAAGAAAAAAGGAATAGTGATTTGTGGGGAAATCCGTCATCAAACACTGAAAGTAATGACAGCGACAATTCTGTAACTGAGTAAATTTCAGAGTTTTTGATTTGATTACATTATTGAATAATTTTTTATTATTATTATATTGTTGTTTGTTATAATTATTTATAGTTATTTATTATATTATAATTTATGATTTAGTGTTTCAAACTTTATCATACCCGGGATGTCTACTAGACTCTTGTTTGAACAGATTTAAGTGTGTTATTCCTAAGAATTACAGGCCTACAATATAAAACACCAAATTTCCATGCAAAACATTGTACTGCTTTGAGCAGCACAATGAGCCAGCGTGTGAAGTACAATTTTCCAATACTTGATTTGGGCTTCAAAATATATTGAATCAGGAATGTCAAGCTCAACTGAAACCAAAAGTTGCAAGGAGCTGCATTAAATCTACTTTGGACTGCATCTGCTTAGTTACAAAACATATTACAACATTTTGGTGATTAACAGAATGCATACTACAGCATTTATATATGTATATGCAATGGTGGATGTTTTCAACACATTTTATCATGGGTAAAGTTTTGTGAATGTTGGCTCTAGTTATAAGGCAGAAAGGTGAAAAGAAAGTTCAATATCAAAATCCCATTTATAGCTGTCAGGAAGGTTTCAGCAGTTTGTCAGTAAACACACCCTTATGAGCCTGCACTTTGTCAAAGTTTTGGTAATCCCTTTAATCTGTGCATATACTTAACTAACATTATTCTTTTTTGCCATTCTCCTTCTGGGCATTAGTTTTGCTTTAGAAGGGCATGATAATGTAATACATAGCTAAGCCATTTCCACTCTCTTTCTTCCTAAAAGTGTACTGATGAGCTGCCTATTGACAAATAGGAGTCCCTGCACACAATCCTGAACAGTTCAATAACTTATATAAATAATAATTTTAAAAACATCAGAGAGATTTTTTAGATATTTATATATTTTTTTATATTTTGTTTACTGAAATTTTCATCAAGATTTCTGACTCGTGATTAAACTAAATAATGAAAGAAAGAATAAAGGTTTTCCTGAACTAAATAAGGTTTTGGCAGATCCCATTGTGACATCATATTGTGCCATGTGGAAATGTTCTTGTTGTGTAATGACCTATTATACAAAGGCTGTATGGGAATGCATTCAGCCTCTGTTCTAAGCCTAGAGAAGCAAAAATGGGCCACTTTCCTATATTTGGTCCAAGTGTAGCCAGCACAGGACTACATAAGAAAGAAAAAAATGGCCAGGAGCACTTTAGGAGCCAATTTATTTAAAACAGACAAGAAAAGTTTATGAACAGACTGGGTACATTTTAGAATGCTGATCACAGAACCCAGTTTTAACATTGTAAAACAAAATGTGTTTTAAAAATCTGATCTCATTGGCAAACATAATACCAGAAACTGAGAACACTGCTAATACATCTGTTGTTGCCCTAGTACTAATATACAACTTGATGGAATCAATCCCTAGTTTTTCTTTGTATTTCAGTATTCTTTGTATTCTTTGTATTCCAATGTTATATTTTTTGTACTATACTTTTTGTTTTCATATATAATGCTAATCACACTGGAAGACAAATTATAAATGCCAATGGATGTTAAAAAGGATGCCAGTAAACACGCAGGGACAATCAATGAGGCCATGTTAGACCTTAACAGAGAAATTGTGTAGATGTTTACTGGGAGAAGGCTTAAAGATAGTTGTTTCTTGGTCTTCTGCAGTGGTCATTGCATTAGCTGGTTCACATATCTCCGCAGTGGCTCCGGTGCGAATTGCACAGTAGCCCTGTGCGTCTTTTGGTCCATTTCAGGTCTGAATTCAGCTGAAATCGGACCTGAAACAGTGAATGGAAACGCACTGGACTCCTGCTGTGAGCCGGAGCGTGCTGCGGTGTGAACCCAGCCTTATAGTATAGTTTTATATAATGTGGATGTAAACCAAAGTAATTTATATTGTACAAGAATTCCATGATACCCAGCTTTGCCAAGCATACCCAGTGAAACCTATTTTACAGTAAATCATCCAATGCAATTTCAAAGCTCTAGGGCCAGGAATTGATTATAAATTGTGGAGTAAAAAATACTTGTAGTTATTGATAAAATTTGAATAATACACAGGACATGTGTTGCTGCAGTATAGTTGAGTTTTCTACATTAATAAACTTTTATTTGATACCCCATTATCCTCTAACTGGTACTAGTGACACAAGTTACTGTATATCCCAACAAAATGTTCCTCAGAATAGGGACATTTATCACTTTATCACTTTAAGAAGGGGAAAAAAATAAGGGAAGCACTCCTCAAAGAGATTACCAACAAGGTCTGGGCTGCAGTCTGTAATGGAAGATAAAAAGGTAAAAAAACAAGGGAAGCGTCACTTTAACAGGTGACTACTTAAGTGCCATTGTACAGGGGTGGGACAATATTATGCAAAAACCAGGTAAAAGAACAAAATCATTACCTAATATGGTGTTGGACCGCCTTTGGCATCCAAGACGGCCTAAATTCTTCTGGGTATCAACAAATCTAAGTCTTGAATGGTGGATAATGGAATCAGATACCACTCTTCATGCAAAAATTGTTCCAGTTCTCGCGGAGAATGGCCAGAGGCGGAAATTGAGCCCATTTTCACCACTTACTGTTTTAGTGAATTCTGGCTACTGGCACTGTTGGTGTCTTCTGTCTACTGGCTGTGTTAGTGTGTCCTGACTACTGACAGTGTTGAAGTATTCTGACTACTGACAGTGTTGAAGTATTCTGACTAGTGACAGTTGGTGCCTCTATCCAATGTAGGTTGTGGAAAATGGTATGGATGCCACAGCTATTATATATTTACATAACTCCTCCATCTGCATCCCACTAAAGTATTTTATCAAAATTAACACTATTTCAGGGACCTTAGTTGGACAAAAAATAAATAAACAGGAATAAATGTCAACTCCTACAGTACCCTAAAACTTTGTGCGTTATTGCAGCTCCAAATGGTTGGGTGCATTTTATTGCTGCCCAATTGCAACATCTGTCGGGCTGGGAATGTGGGATCTACTTTAACTCCACTTTTAAATTACTTAACAGTTTTATTCTGATAGACAGTGTTGGTGTATTCCGACTAATGACAGTGTCGGTGTGTTCTGAATCCCCTAACAAGTTCAATGCCACATTTGGACAAACTAAACAATCATTTATTTTAATACAAAATGCTTCAAGTAAGAATTTATAGTTTCTCAGTGCTTTTAGCTGCAATTTTTTTGAATGACTGCAACTGGTGGGGTTGAATCCCCTATCAAGTTCAATGCCACATTGGAAGTAATTAAACATCATTTATGGAAAGAAAAATGCTGCATTTTTCATTTCTCTGTGCTTTTTTCTGAACCCTCCTATCGTATCCTTTATTGCCAAGGAAGCTGCCATCTTAGCCTCTGTTTGATCTGCAGCTGCCATGGTGCTGCACATGTGAACAGTTATGACACCAGCCATTTTATAGCTTGTCAGTTTGGATGAGATCACAAGCAAATGTGACAGTTATGATTCCCGGCATGCTTTATATAAAACTGTTTTGGGAAATATTTCCGTGGAAGAGTTTAGTTCACCTTTATTTCAGTGACAGGTTCTCTTTTAGCTCAGCTGGTAATGCTGCAGTAGACCTGTTTGCACTAAACCAATAATAACCTGTTGCCCTTCCCGTGCACATGAAGTAAGTGCCTGAGATCTGCTCAAACCACAGAAGGGAGTGTAAAGAGAGCAAAAGATAAAACAAAAGCACGGAGAAGACTTTGTAAATCTCAAGAAGGAAAATCTTTCAATGTGGGTAATCCCTGGAACCCACACATGCATTAACATTCACGCCTCACACGTCGATAGAAAAAAAAATATTTTAGACCTTGAAACACTGGTAACACTTTATTTGTATCTTCTGTGCTTACTGAAGTATCCCAGGAACAAGAGACTGACCCTTTCTAAAGTGTTTGTTCACACATGCAGGGAATCCATGTTTGGCAAAACTTCAAAAAACACGTTCTTTGTTATTCAAAGGTCTACTTGCAAGAGACAAAATAGTTTTGTTTCTTTATCTCTCTTCAGAATAACACAAGTCAAGAAGGCATCTTTCATCAATCTTTTCATTTACTGTCAAGGAATGTGAGAAAATTGTCAGAGTGAACTCCACCTAGACTCCACTTATTTACACAGTTATTTATCCAGGAAGGTGTGAAAAATATTCTGCATGACTGAAAGGATGCTAAACACTGTACATGGCTTTTGTCTAGGTTTTTTTTTGTATGGAAACAGCAGAAGAAAATGGATCTTGTATTCTTTTGTGCGTCACCATGTTCTCACTTCACAGATAAACCGTGATTTGTTCAACATTATAGTGATAGATTTAGCCTGTCAAATTAAAAGTCTTTAGAAGTGAGGTAAATCCAGAGAGGTTTTAAATGGCTTAAAGTTTCATTACACTTTTCAGAAAGTTCAGAAGGGGTTGGTGGAAGTTCAAGTGCAGATGTCACACAAGAGTATGGTTATTTTTTTCTGCTGCTGAAGGCTCTGCATTGCCTGGAATTTGATCTGCAGTAAAGCAAGAGATGCATCAATGTGATTCAACTCAACTGATGAAACTCCGGGGCCCAAAACAAAGCGGAACTGGCCATATAAATCCATGACGGCCTGTGTCTGGTGCTGTGCTCATACCATTCCAAGTTGGAATTATCTGGCCCTCTTTGCTGATGTATGGAGTAACTGGCTGTTCGAGTGTTTATGAACAGTTATCATCCACTACTTTGGATGTTATCAGAGGAAGGGACGCCTGCCGCAGGGCTTGGTCTCTCACCCTTTCTATTACCACCTGTCATTGACGGAGAGTGTGCGGTGAAACTGCACATTCACTGAGTACAAGTGTAGATAGTTTCTGACGGCTGATCAAAGGGGAAAACCAAAGGGGCTGATAACAAGGACATGTTTCATGTACTTTTAACTTTGAGACGCCCAGGCATTTGTAGTTTTTTCTGTTGGTTGGCAGAAAAACATTTAGTTACCTACCAGAACAGTAAAAGAATTAAAGGGAATATTTTTTTGTTAGATCAGTGCAGAAATGTCATCCCGTGTTTTCCCAGAACATAGTTTAACTGAGTATTTGTGCATATAAATTAGCACTTATTACATACTGAATATATGTGCCCCAACCCTGGCTTTTCTAGTGATCTTGAGTAGAAGTTAACAAACAGGTTCTAAACAGTGCTTAAAAATAAAAAATGAATTCCAGGTATTTATATTTTATACATAGTTACATTGGTCTAGCTTGGCCAATATAACCATGCATATACCATATGCCAATGCCCCTGGAAGCTGGAAATCACTGAAGTAGACACCGCTACTGCAGTGATCTCAGCTCGGCATGGTCACCATTCTCTGATTAGAGAAGGTGGAGAGTTGGGTGACCTCACACTGTGTCCAATCAGGGAACACTTTGCATTCATTCAGAAAATACAAAGCATTCTCTGAATAGCAACTATGCTGAGCACCTGACCGTCTGTGTTCAGCATGCAAGCAGGACTGCCACTTGGCACAGGACAGGAAGTGAAGATCACTGGCATAGCCATGTCTTCTTCAGTAAGTTCCAGCTTCTCAAGGAATTGACCAGGTATGGTATTTTCCTAGTTCCATTAGTCCAAGCTGGACCAATGTAATTTTTCTTTAAAGTGGTTGTAAACCCTCACATGTACCCAGTGAAGTGATTATCATTAAGTGATACTCAGAGATTTAACAAATCCTCCTATACAAGTTGTATATGCAGCCATTTCTTCTGTATATCATTCTGAAAACACACAAAAGAAAGAATTTCTCTTTAGTTCTAGGAGCAGGGGATGGGGATCTGAAGTCTTCACACAGCTGACAGCTCTGAGTCCTGATTGGAGAAAAGGGAAACAACCCCTTCTCACAGTACTGAGAACAAGCACAGCTGTGTATAACTAACACTTTAGCTCTTGGTGTTGGGAAAAGCAGCCAGAGTCATGCTGTTAGCAGAGGAACCAGGCAACAGAGAGAAATGACACTCAGAGATATGGAGAGAGACAAGTATAGAAGGATGTGCCTTGTTCATATTTCATGTCTGAGGTTTACAACCACTTTAAGGCAATCCTTTCCTCCTCCTTTATTAACAGAAACTGCTGCCATATTTGTACTATTCATAAACGAAATACTGGTTCGCAATCTGTAAAAAAAAAAAAAAAAAACTCTGCTACATTTTAACTTCCAAGACTGAGTTAATTATCATTTGTCTACCCTATAAGCGAAGCTAGGCTGTCAATCACAGCTCAAACATTAAAGACACCTCCGCCATTTCTGTGGCAGTCACATATCACGCTTTTATCTTCAGAACAGTAGATGTAACCTCAGTAGCCAAAATGGATAGTTAGAGATGGAAATGAGGGCTTGGTTGATAACTTTTAATAAAAAAGTAGAAATGTGCTCTGAAATAGGTGATAAAGGTACAACTATGTTTGCATACTTGTGGAACTGAAAGCTTAATTTTAGGTGAAATCTCCCTTGTTGCCAATATCTCATATAACATTTATATTGACAAACACAGGGAAGGGCTTGGTGCGTAGTAAATGTTACCGGTTCTTTGTACTGGACTTCGCAACATTTTTCCTTTTTCATGTTACATGCATGCATACTAAGTCACAAGTAAGTGTAGCAGCTACAGGTATTTATTACCTCTCCTAGAGATTACAGTACTCCCTCTGACAATACCTTCATCTGCTTTTCTCTCCAGAAGGGGTCAGCATGATCTTCTGGGAGTGTTAATCTCTTGGTCTACCACTACGCTCAGTGGTTCTTTCCACTGGCCCCTGTGTCACTGCTATGTACTGTAGCTTCTTTGATTTTGCATATAAATGTAAAGAAAAATATAAACACTTGAAATGAAAAAATGAATGGATGAATTACCCTATTTATCGGCGTATAACACGCACAGGCGTATAATAAGCACCCAAATTTTAAGAGGGAAGTTTAAGGAAATTTTTTTTCACAGCCCCAATCCAGTACAGAGCCCCCCATCCAGTATACAGCCCCCCTCTCTCTGCACAGTACACAGCTCCCATCCAGTATACAGCCCCCCTGTTCCTGCACAGTACACAGCCCCCATACACTATACATCCCCCTCTCCCTGCACAGTACACAGCCCCCCATCCAGTATACAGCCCCCTCTCCCTGCACAGTACACAGCCACCATCCAGTATACAGCCCCCCTTCTCCCTGCACAGTACATAGCCCCCATCCAGTATACAGCCCCCCTCTCCCTGCACAGTACACGCCCCTCATCCAGTACATCACCCCCCCATCCAGTGTACAGCCCCCTCCCCCTGCACAGTACACAGCCAAAATCCAGTATACAGCCCCCTCTCCCTGCACAGTACACAGCCCCCCATCCAGTGCACAGCCCCCCTTCTCCCTGCACAGTACATAGCCCCCCATCCAGTATACAGCCCCCTCTCCCTGCACAGTACACACCCCCCATCCAGTACACCGTCCCCCATCCAGTATACAGCCCCCTCCCCCTGCACAGTACACAGTCCCCATTCAGTATACAGCTCCCCCTCTCTCTGCACAGTACACAGCCCCCCATCCAGTATTCAGCCCCCTCCCCCTGCACAGTACACAACCCCCCATTGAGTATACAGCCCCCCTCTCCCTGCACAGTACACAGCCCCCATCCATTATACCCATCCAGTACACAGCACCCCATCCAGTATACAGCCCCCCTCTCTGCACAGTACACAGCCCCCCATCCAGTACACAGCCCCCATCCAGTATACAGCCCCCTCCCCCAGCAAAATACACCCCCCCATCCAGTATACAGCCCCCCTCTCCCTGCACAGTGCACATCCACCTGTCCAGTATACAGCCACCTCCCCCTTCACAGTACACAACCCCCCGTCCAGTATACAGCCCCCCTCTCCCTGCACTGTACACAACCCCCCCATTGAGTATACAGCCCCCCCTCTCCCTGCATAGTACACATCCCCCTATCCAGTATACAGCCCCCTCCCCCTGTGCATTACACATCCCCCTATCCAGTATACAGCCCCCTCCCCCTGTGCAGTACACATCTCCCTATCCAGTATACAGCCCCCTCCCCCTGCACAGTACACAGCTCCCCATCCAGTACACAGGCCCCTCTCCCTGCACAGTACACAACCCCCCTTCACTCCCAGGAGACCCCCAGTTTCCTGGGACAGTGCTGCCAGCTTTCTCTACAGTTAAGAAAAATTCACTGCCAGCCCCTTCCACACTGCTCCTAATGTGTCACTCCTATTGTAAAATGAAGCTTCCATATACCTCAATAGCTCAGTTTTTTCACTGACCTGGTCACATGACTGCTCTCCTCTGACGTTACATAGATGGTCATGTGACCGCTCTCCTCCTCCAATCTAAAGCTACATTCGGAGGAGGAGGGCGGGAGGAGGAGAGCAGCCAGAAAAAAAGAAGCTATTGAAATATTTACAAGCTTCATTTTATAATGACACTGACACAGGAGGAACAGTGTAGGATAAGGGGCTGGCAAGTGATTTTTTTATCAACTTTAGACTATGCAGGCACCGCTGTCCCAAAGCCAGGAGGGGAGGGGCGGCTGGCCTGACACCCCCTCAATGGGTGGCGCCCGATCCCTGCCACCTGTTGGTAAAACATATTGTCGGCATATAACACCGTTTACCTTCTGTTTTCAGGGGAAAAAAGTGCTTGTTATACGCCGATAAATACGGTAGTTAAAAACCCTGTCCTACGGAGATTTTTCAAAAGGTGGAAAGTATCTGTGTGTGATAATGCACAGATAGTGCTGTAGGAACTGTAAAACAGCCTGATCTGCACTAGTAATGAGTACATTTGGGAAGGGACATGGCTGTTCATGTCCACCCATTAATTTACTGGCATCTAATAAATTGAAAGATAAAAGTACTTTAAAACTTAATAGAATATAAACCATAATTGTGCATTATACATCCCTGATATAGTCAAGAACAAATACATCCATTTTTACACAAGTGTGTATAAGCATTTGCTTATCCTTTTGGTTATTTGTCAGTCTTCACTCTAATTCATCCCAAAGGTGTTCTATCGGGTTGAGGTGAGGACTCTGTGCAGGCCAGTCAAGTACCTCTACCTCAAACTCGCTCATCCATGTCTTTATGGACCTTGATTTGTGTACTGGTTCAAATCGTTTGTTGGAGGGGGGATTATGGTGCAGGGTTGTTTTTCAGAGGTTGGGCTTGGCCCCTTAGTTCTACTTAACTTTGTGGGAACAGTTTGGGGATGGCCCCTTCTTGTTCCAACATGACTGCGCACCAGTGCACAAAGCAAGGTCCATAAAGACATGGATGAGCAAGTTTCGGGTGGAGGAACTTGACTGGCCTGCACAGAGTCCTGACCTCAATCCGATAGAACACCTTTAGGATGAATTCGAGCGGAAGCTGCGAGCCAGGCCTTCTCATCCACATCAATGGCTGAACTCACAAATACGCTTCTTGAAGAATGGTCAAAAAGACACACTCCTAAACCTTGTGGACAGCCTTCCCAGAAGAGTTGGGCCAACTCAATATTGAACCCTACGGACTATGACATGGATGCCATTAAAGTTCATATGCGTGTAAAGTCGGGTGTCCCAATACTTTTGGTAATATAGTGTATATTAACTAGCAGCAACAACATGTAGGTTTCCAAAGTATACTTGGACATTTTTGTAAACTTGTAGCCAAGTTAGGTGTAGCTCAATGTCAAAAGTCACCCAAAGCATCAGAGTTATTTATGAACGTGACTTGTAGGAAACAGAAAGATAATCTTTGATTAATAATTGCAATAAAGACAAAAAATAAATAAAATTGGTAAGGCCTCATATACACTGC
This sequence comes from Aquarana catesbeiana, assembly GCF_042186555.1. Classification (NCBI taxonomy): domain Eukaryota; kingdom Metazoa; phylum Chordata; class Amphibia; order Anura; family Ranidae; genus Aquarana; species Aquarana catesbeiana. Next base: position 396,968,094 of record NC_133325.1, read on the forward strand.
TGCTGGTAAACGGATGTTTAGGAGCAGTTGTGAGTTTTTAGTGGGACTGCTTTAGCAGTCCCACTATTGTTATTCAATTTTATTTATTTTTATTATTCCGTACGTTTTTTGGCTCTGCGTAACTTCTGCATACTTTTAGCTATTAAAACCATTCAACTATTAAAATGTTCGTCTTTTTCAGCTGATGATGGGACTTTTTCAACTTTTTTTCTACCATTTATACTTTTTAAAATATTAAGCTTTTTATCACTTTTTTTAACATTGAAGTCAAGGGGAGCATGCTTCAGATCCTTAAAATCTTCTTCCCAAAAGTTTCAGCTCCTTCATACTTTCACCTACAGACGCCAAACAAACATTAAAATGTTCACAAAATATTCAGCTATCTGGCTATATCTTTTCAGTTTGATATCTTTTACAGTTTTTGTGAAAAAGCTTTGTTTAGAGGTAATTTCAGGAAATTTTAGCCATTAATCAGAGTGTACTGTGTTGCATTTGTTGCCATGGTTACCAAAGCTTCTGTTATACAGGGGGGGGTGGCTGGAGCATCTCAGCTCTGATTACAGAGCCCGGGGGAGGGGACAGACACACCGTGTACTGATTTATAATAGAGGAAAATGATGGGGCAGTTTTGATGGTGGCAATATGATGGGGCAGTTTTGATGGGACAATTCTGATGGGGCAGTTTTGATGGGGCAATTCTGATGGGGCAGTTTTGATGGTGGATATATGTTGGGGCAGTTTTGATGGGGCAATTCTGATGGGGCAATTTTGATGGTGGGAATATGATGGGGCAGTTTTGATGGGGCAATTCTGATGGGGACAATTTTGATGGGGCAATTCTGATGGGGGCAGTTTTGATGGCTGCCGTTTTAGCAATTCAGCTATTCAGCATTCCCACGCATTTTCCCCAGGAAATGCATTTTCTAGTTTTCAACTGCTCCTGAACTCTCCTCTATGTTATTTTATCAGTACATTTACACAGGGTCGTTTATAGTCCTTTCTAGGCAGTTGAGTTTAGAGGCTTTTTTTGGACGCAAAAAAAAAATGCATTCAGAAGCTGAGATTACAGGCATCTCAAGGGCCAAACTCTTCTAAGCGCTTCATGGCGCATTTTTAATTTTTGGCTATTTAAAAAAATATATTTTTTTTTTAAACGCTTCTAAATGCGAACGTGGCAAAACGCTGCTAAACGTGGCATGTAAACACAGCAAAACGGATGTTTTAAATGTGGATTACTATCTGTCAAGTTAAATCGTTCAGGAGAGGTTGTAAAAATGGCCTGTGTACATGAAGCCTAAATGTAATTGGATTTTTTTCCTGTATTATCATTGGTATGAGGGAATAAACGCATACGACTGTTTTGCTATGACAAATCTTATAGTCAATTTGTGAGTGAAACAGGGTGTATCCTGAAACACCGCCTCAACTCTGAAATCAGGAGTGTTATCTAGGGACGCTGATCACCTACCGGGCCCTACCGATCTAGGTGTATGAGGATACACCTACTATTCTATTCTATCCTATTCTATTTGCATACGTAATTGTGAAATACTGACTAGTGCGCCCCTGCGAATGTTACCATACCTGGTTAGTTTTTTTTTTCTTTATTTTGTTATTATTTTATTTTATTTGTAGTGTTTCTACAAAACCTTAATAAACAGAATTGCTGCCTTTAGTGTTTGGTCTTTACTGTTAAAATTACATAGTATATAATTTATATAGTGGATAAACATTCCTGTCTAAAATTATATAGTATATAATTTATATATTGGATAAACATGCTGCTTGCATACAAATGACTATAGTTGGCTTCCTAAAACAAACTAAATATATTATCCCATTTATTGCCTCTTGTAATTTTGTTAATGGCCTGAAAGATAGTTGTTTGTAATCCATCATTTGTAAATAAAAACTGTTTTTGCACAGGTTTGTGCACTTAAAACAAATTGTAATGCTACCTCTTTTTACATTGTTAGGATTTAAAATGTTCCATTAATTTCTGGATTTAAATGAGAGGCTTTGTTTGTCAACACGAAATGCAGTGACCATGTGCAAAATGTAGCAAACAATCATATTTTCGTTTACCACATAAGAGTATAAAATATGGCTGTGACTGGTTGCCCAAGGTTATTACAATCTTCCTACAGTTTCTGAATTTTGTACTTCTATTTCTGTTAAATATCCCAGGAATTAGAATTTCCAGAAACATTGAAAATATTATATAAAATATAAACTGATTATGACCACTCACCATACCATGACCACCCACTTAATATTCAGTAGGTCCTCCTTTTTTGCCACCAAAACAGCCCTGACCCACTGAGGCATGGACTTTACTAGACCTCTGAAGGTAACCTGTGGTATCTGGCACCAAGCCAATAGTAGTTGATCCTTTAAGTCCTGTAATTTGTTAGGTGGGGCCTCCATGGATCAGACTTGTTTTTCCAGAACATTTGATTGAGATCTGGAAAATTTGGAGGTCAAGCCAACACCTTGAAGACAGTTTCTTCCAGTTCTGATGCTCATGTGCCAATTTGGCTGAGGGCAAGTGTCAGCATGGGCAGCCTAACCAGTCTGTGGCTATACTGCCCCATACACAACATACTGTGATGCACTGTATGTTCTGACACCTTTCTATAGGAGCCAGATTTAACTTTTTTAGCAATTTAAACTACAGTAGTTCTATTGGATCAGACTACACTAGCAGCCTTTGCTCCCTATGCTTGGCTGCCAAAGACCCTGTCACTGGTTCACTGGTTCACTGGTTTTCCTTCCTTGGACCACTTTTGATAGGTCCTGACCACTGCAGTCCGGAAACATCCCACAAGAGCTGTCGTTTTGGAGTTGCTCTGAGCCAGTTGTCTAGACATAACAAGTTGGCTCTTGTTAAAGTCACATAGATCTTTACACTTGCCCATTTTTTCTGCTTTTTACAAACCAACTTCAGGGACAACATGTTCACTTGCTGCCTAATATATCACACCCACTTTCAGGTGCCATTGTCACAAGATAATCAATGTTATTCACTTTACCTGGCAGTGGTCATAATGTTGTAGCTGATCTGTGTATATAGTCAAAGGCAGCACAATTGCTGCTTATAGTTTAGCTATCTTTCCAACTATTATGGGAAATGTGCTATTCTCCAAGGAATGTGTGACATCCAGAGATCAGAGTTCTTAGGGTTGATTCCTAGGGTTTTAGGGTATATATTTTATGCAGGCAATGATGAGATGGGGTCAATGATGAGATAAGCATCTTACACAGGCTGTTGAGGAGTGCTCGTATCTCCTGCATGTTGTTGCAGCCATTGTAGAAGTGACCCATATTATAGGCAACTGAATGGGAATGACATGATTTGCTCAATATACCAAACCCATAGACCCCTATTACCACTGTGTTACTTCATGACCAAAAATGTTTGGGCCCCACATGTCAATGCACCTTGTATAAAAATAGTATAATCTCCATGATTTAATGAAATTGCAGTTTTGTAGTATGTTGTTTACAAAAAAATAGTGAAAAAGACAATTAAACAGGAAGGTACTAGCTGTGTCTCAATTGATGTATTTTGTTACTTTTTGGATGGAATAAACTGTTAAGTAATTTGAATGATTTGGATAATATACAATAAAAATAAATATTTAAATATACTACATTTGCGTCACTTGTGTTTTAAGAAGGGAGAATAGCAAAAGTAGATTAATTGCTTTGTTTTATTCATTCTAGGAGCCTATGATCGTAGCGTCACTCTTCTGGAAGTGTGTGGGAGCTGGCCTGAGAGCTTTGGGTTGCGCCACATCTCTTCCATTGAAAGCACAGATGAAGGTCTCCGTGAGCGACTGGCTGACGCTATGTCCGAGTCCCCAAACCGAGAAGTGGTGGTATCAGGAACAGGTACAAAAAAGAGGTGTGATATGAGGTCCCACAATTCTCTTTGAAATTCTCTTTGTTTTATGTATTGCATTGTTCTTTAGATTTTTAGCTCCATGATTGTGAAGTATGATAATGATGATACAAAGTACTCCTTGATCCTTAAGGCTGGGATCACACTTATGCAAATTAAATGCGGGTTTCCCTGCATCCAATTTGCATGACAAGAGATTGCTACCGACTCTCAATGGACCCGGTTTACACATCTCCGGAACGGCTGTGGAGCGAATTGCACAGAAGTCCTGTGCATCTTTGGCTACGTTTCAGGTCCGAATTCAGGCAAAAATTCGGGCCCGATTTGTCCCTGAAATGGAGAACAGGAACACACCGGACCCCTGCTGTCAGCCGCATCTGTTTTAAGTGTGAACCCCACCTAAAGCATGTCTGTACTTTACCTATTCAGAGTAAAGCAACAGGTTTCCACCTGCCGACCAAGCATTTTCTGGCATTTTTTGTTTACAAGTTTAAACCAGTATTATTTTGCTAAAAATTACTTAGAAACCCCAAACAGTATATATATATATATATATATATATATATATATATATATATATATGACGGTATTTGAGCAGCTTTTTTTTTAAACACAATTATTTTGGAAAAGTACACTTTAATGAATTTTAATGCAAAAAAACACAATATATAACTTGTTGGTAAAATATAAAAGATAATGTTACGCCAAGTAAATAGATACCTAACACGTCACACTTTAAAATTGTGAATGCTCGTGGAATGGCGACAAACTACGATATCTAAAAATCTCCATAGCCAACACTTTAAAAATGTTTACAGTTTACCTGTTTAGAGTTACAGAGGAGGTCTAGTGCTAGAATTATTGCTTTCGCTCTAACATTTGCGGTGATACCTCAAGTGTGGTGCGAACCCCATTTGTATATGTGTGCACGACTTACGTATGTGTTCGCATTTGCACACAATCACAGAGGGATGGGGGAGCTTTAAAACATTTTTTCTTATTTATTTTATTTTTTATTTTTACACCGTCTCCTTAATTTGTTGTAATCACTTTTGTTCCTATTGCAAGGAATGTAAGCATCCCTTGTAATAGAAGTAAAGTCTTTATGGCTCTGTGGACATATGTCCTCTTGCTGCTTGGGTCTGCATATTAATGTCTATGCATGCATAGTAATGTATGTGAAGGTTGTAAGGGGGAGATATCCAGTCCATCTAGATATATATCAGTGGAAAAAATTGTGTTTTTTTTAACCTTGTTTGTTAACTTGCACCCTCTTAAATAATAGTCCTTGGGTGTTTGCAGCCACCCATAAATTCAACCATCTTTTTGTGTTTATGGATATGTTTACTAAATAGGAAAACTTACACAACAGGGAAATTACAACTCCTATGCATGTCTGCTGGTGTAGTCACTTCTACCAAAGTATTATGTCCTTTAAATCAGGGGTAGGCAACCTCGGCACTGCAGCTGTGGTGAAACTACAAATCCCATCATCCCTCTGCCTTTAATAGACATGTCTGTGATTGTCAGGGTGTTGGGACTTGTAGTTTCACCACAGCTGCAGGGCCAAGGTTGCCTACCCCTGCTTTAAAGCATCAGTGGATGGATACACAGTAGCAGGGTATGTAGAACATGAACAGGCTGATCACATGTATACATCTAATGAAGTATATGACAAATACCTAGGTTTCCTTTAATAGTTTGCTAACGTTTATGTTGCTGACATGCAGTATTTAGGTTTTCATTTTGCAAGTAGTTGGCACATAGTGATGCCATCATGGGCATCTAAGCTGCCACCACATAAAAGGGCTGATGGAAATACAAGGAATGTTGTAGACATTAGCAGTAGGGTTGTGAAATAAATTCACATTATGCTCTCTGTGGTCTGTGCATCTCCTGAACTCCTCTTGGCTCTTTAATCCCAATGTAATCCATCTCTGAAATGTTCAGTTATATAGAAAAATAATCTCATTTGTTTTCATAGATCTAATAAGCTGACCTCCCCACAAGAGGTTAAGAGATGTTAGAGACACTTATATATGTTGTGCTTTTCGATTCTTGTAGAGAAGCTTGCTTTCACTTTGTTATATCAGACAACATTTTCCATGACACTGAAGACCTATGCTACTATCACCACTGATTTACATATGCTTCCAATCTCATTTTTTGTGTAAGTATTTAGTGATTGCTTACATTTAATAATTAAGATTTATTCTTACAGCTCACAGCAAGTTAGATAAAATCTCAACTGCTGTGTGGTACAGTGCTGTACAAACTTATTATAAAATAATAATAATAGTAATAATAATAATATCCATTACATTAGCTATCAGTTTTAGATGAAACACATATTTGTATATTATTTTCCACTGCGTGAAGTTGGAATGAAATTGTAATGGAAAACACCCTTTTCTGTTGGTTTTGAGTGGTAGATATTAAAAACAAAAGCTGGTTGACAAATTTATTTTCTGAATACATTTTTTTTTCTAAAAATCTATCATCTCCCTTCCATCCCTTTGGCTGTCTGTCTGCCCATCCATCCGTCTGTCTTGATTAAATTTAGTTTTGCCTGACTTGATTCCAAAGCCATGTAATTGCCAGATTTATAGTGTGTCATGTAAGCATGTGTGAAAGGCACAAAGGATAGGTTTGGCATAGAGGATGTGCTGGCAAGGAAACACTTGACATGATTTATGGAGGCTAGATGTTTCTGCCTTAGTTATTTTATTAGCTTGTGTTTGATGGTGTGCCAGAGACCATTGTCTTTATTACTGTCCTATTTTTTCACTCTGTGGTGACAAAATCTATAATTGTCTTTGTTGTTCAGTTGTATTTTATATTTTAATTAGTGTTTTATGATGCTTTGTTGGATTTGTCAAACTGGTGTTGCAATAACATGCTGTATACACCTCTTAAGCCATAAATATGTCTCCATGCTTCCATCATTTATGTTCTGCAGTATGTACGGTATGAGCAGAACCTGGTGTTGTGTGCAAATATTCAGACAAATTCAGCAGTCAACTGTATATTGCTTCCTTATAATAATGAACTATCTGAGGGTTTACTCACATTAGAATTTTACTTTAATGCAAACAGGTGCCATTTAGGTGTTGTGATGATAGAAGCCTTGCTTCCATTGTCTGTTGGGGTCATCATACTTGATTTCTTTTTTTTTTGTACAAAGCACTTCAAAAGAACATAGGTACTGGTTTCAACTTAAATCTAGGCAGCATCTGTACATAGAAAATAATACATAAACCACAAAATAATCCATAGCCTGCCCAGCACTTCATGATACACGGTCATGTCCAGGAATTCAACCTTGTGTCAAGGAAGCAAAAGCTTTTTACTTACAAGGCTTTACTTTTACTTTTTACTTACAAAGCTGCCAGCACATCTCTCTGTCTGCGGGTCTCTTCCAGCTTTTTCCAAAAATACTGAGATTCTCTCTGCAAAGGAAGTTGTTTTACCTATAAAGGATCACCACAGCAATACCATTATCAGGCTTTATAAGGCCAGCTTCTATTTTTATAGCTGACCAACTTTCCCAGTGCTTCTCCCACAATAGGTACAAATAAAGAATGGGCTGGTCTTATACTTAAAGTGGTTGTGAAGGCAGAAGGCTTTTTATCTTAATGCATTCTATGCATTAAGATAGAAAAGCCTTCTGTGTGCAGCAGCCCCCCTCAACCCCCCCCAATACTTACCCGAGCCCATCTCGATCCAGCGATGTTGCACAAGATCCTTGGCTGTCCGGAACTATCCCTCCTCATTGACTGAGACAGCAGTGAAGCGCCATTGGCTCCCGATGCTGTTAATCAAAGTCATTGAGCCAATGAGGAGAGAGAGGGGGCAGGGCCAGACTGCAGCTCTGTGTCTGAATGGATACGCCAAGCTGTGGCTTGGCTCGGGTGCCTCCATAGCAAGCTGCTTGCTGTAGGGCACTCAACAGGAGGGAGGGGCCAGAAACACTGACGAGGGACCCAAGAAGAGGAGGATCTGGTGAGTATAACATGTTTGTTATTTTTAACAAAAAAAAATGAGACTTTAGCATCACTATAAAATAATTTTTGCACCCACCATATAATTCACACTTTTGCACAAATCCTATAAGCACCTAGTGAGCTGTGAGCCATTAAAATTGGATTAAAAATTTTAAGGCGGCCAGTCAAACTTTTGTCTATTCTACTAGTGGAAACATTAACATTGCTTATGATGACTGTGTTGTTATTGAGCTACATATACTGTAGATTAACTTAATATGGAAGCATGCACTTTAAAGTACTTAAAGTGCCCCTTATACCCTGCAGAAATGTTATAACCTGTTGAAAATATATTAATAATAGAGGACAATCATTCCCTTTTCTATGGTATCAAAGTAACAAAGTTTTTACTTACATGTATGTATGACACATTCAAAAGAGTGAGCAGGAATCGTATTCAACACATCCTGTACTACCATGTGTGACTCTAGCTTTTCCTCCTAATGCTTGTGTTTTCCATAAGAATGAAGTAAAAGGACAAATCAGGAAAAAGAACAGAGATAGTGATTATTCAACATTAAACTAGCCCTACACTGCATGTCAGTCAACTTGTCATCTTAAATGATAACTGTTGCTAATGATGCAAGAACCGGTTGCATGACTAGAAAATATCTGGCTGTGAATGTGAAATCTTATTCTGTAAGGCATAAAATAAAGAAAACAGTAGCAACAAATCAGAAATTACTGTAATGCAAGCGGAATTTCCGTTGGAAAAATCTTGGATGGTTTTTCTGACGGAATTCCGCTCAAGCTTGCCTTGCATACACACGGTCACACAAAAGTTCTCTGAACTTTCGACCGTCAAGAACGCAGTGATGTACAACACTACAACGAGCCGAGAAAATGTTCAATGCTTCCGAGCATGCGTCGAATTGTTTCCAAGCATGCATGGTTTTTTGCGCAACAGAATTGCATACTGATGAACAGAATTTCCATCAAGAACTTTTTCTGTTGGAAAAAAAGAGAACCAGCTCTCAATCTTTTGCTGGCAGAAATTCAGAGAGAAAAAGTTGGATGGAGCATACACATGGTAGAAATATCTGACCAAAAGCTCCCATCACACTTTTTTTGACAGAAATTCCACTCGTGTGTACGGGGCATAAGAGTAGGAGCAAATTATAAACTCTAACTGACTCCTATGATTTAGTGAATTTCCAGATTTCAGAACAAACTGCTTATGGACTTGTGCTGACCAGAGAGAATCTTTTTTTTTTTCTGAGCCACACATGGATCAGAATTTGTCTGTTCTCTGTTGAACCGGACAATTTGATTCATCTGTGACCAGCTTTTTTCAGTAGCCAATGAAAGAAACAAAGAAACAAACCCCAAAGTGCTGTAGCTCCTGGCAGCTGGTCAGAACATATTATGGTAATGTCATAGTGGTACAAATTAAATTCTCATTGGTTGCTATGGGAAGTGCTATCTGATTTTCTACTTGTGCTATTTTAGAGAATAAGTACTTCACTATTGTATGGTGGTATCAAAAACGTTTATATCTGATATCTAATTTAAATAAATTGACTTGCATAGTTCTAAGGTGGCACAAGTATAATTTGCAGTTGTGTTTTTTATTTCCTAAAGTTCCTTAAAACTTGTATGGTCATGTATGGTGAATTTTAACCAGTGAAAACATTTTATAAACTGCAATTTTTTGAGCTTCCTTACAATATGCAATGTAAAGACACATATAGTAGCTAACTGAAAGTCGTCTTACTTTAGTCTGCCTATACTAGACAGTTGAATGCCAATTTCTGATTGACTGTGATACCCCATGATTAAAATCAGCCCAGGCTGGTGTATCCACTACTTGGATTAAAACTTTGTGATGATAATTGCTACTGTAGATGTATCAGCAGCAGTTGTTCAAGTTATGTTACACAGTGCCCATGTCCTTGGCTGTTCTTAGAGTATTACTCATTTGTGAAAATAAAAATGTGTAACTTGAGGTTATCCTTTCCCAAGCAATTATTATTCCATCATGTAGACTGTTTTACAGGGCTTATGGTATGCAGGTGCTTTATGTAAAAAATACAAGTAATAAGACCAAACCTTTCCACTTGGCATTTTCATTAGTTGAACCAGAGATGTCTTGAGAATAAATATGGATTTTTTTTTTAAAACATGTTTCAGTTTAAAACTGCTGAAGACATTTTTTGTGGATCTTAATTTTTACCACTGAAAAAATATCTGTAAAAATTCCATAGAGATTAGAACAGGATAGTGTTACATCAACGATGAATGAAAAGAAAAATTTTACTTCTAGGTTACAAAAACAGGTTTTAAAATGAATGATATAATAATAATATTAGCTTAGCATACTTCCTGTTCTACTTCCAAAGTGTCAGCTTTGAGCAGAACATGCTACCTAGGTGTTATCTGCTTTGAAAAGAAACAGAATATTCTTACAGTATTTAAAGTGTATCTAAACTTTAAAATAGAAAATCATTAAATGATAACTTCCCATTACCACTGCTAGGTGACTTGATTTCTTTTACATGCATAGATTGATTTTGTTCAGCCTGCAAAAGGAATGTAGTGGATTTCTCCATCTGGATGGATAACTCCCCCAGCTATTGTATTTTGACAGCTGGTACCTCACTATGATTATCAGCCATTCACAGAGATCATGTGACCACTAAGTCCACCTTCCCTCTTGGCATTAAGACCCATTTAAAAGGCCGCAAAGTGGCAGCAGGAAAGGGGTTAGAGTATATTTCCACTTTTGCTGTCATACTTAAGAGCCCCCCACTTTCTGTTTGTTATGTGATCCAATTCACACAACGTATCTAAAATAATTTGCCAGGGACAGTTTTTTTTATAAATCCATTAACATACAGTGCAGACCCCAAGCCTTGATGTTCCCAACCCTTTGTTAGAGCAGACAGTGTTCAAATCTAGTTAGCAACTAATAATGAAATATGCCAGCACAATATTGGCAGGGCTAATTATGATAAACACAACTTCCTACAGCCTCTTCCTTAAAATTATATAGAAGAGAAAGCTATCTAAGGTTTTTCATACATTTTTGAAAGGAAAAAGGTAAGTACCAATTTTACAATACTTTTTTTTAACCACTTGCCGCCCGCCATATAGCAGAATGACGGCTGCAAAGTGGTTTCAATATCCTGACTGGGCATCATATGCCGTCCTCAGGATATTAGGCCGCTGTGCGCCCCCGGCAATCGTTGTTGCGGCGTGTCAGTCTGACACACCGCAACTCCAATCTAGGTAAAGAGTCTCTGACGGAGACTCTTTACCATGTGATCAGCCGTGTCCAATCACGGCTGATCACGATGTAAATAGGAAGAGCCAGTGAGCGGGTTTTCCTCACTCGCATCTGACAGACGTGAGTAGAGGAGAGCCGATCGGCTGATCTCCTGACAGGGGGGTCTGTGCTGATTGTTTATCAGCAAAGCCCCCCCTCGGATCCCGCCCAGGACCACCATCATGCCGCCCGGGACCACCTGGATGGCCATCCACACTGGACCACCAGGTATGCCCCCCCTAGACCCCCAGGGAAATACTAATTTGTGCCCAGGCAGCTGCCAATCAATGCCCAGGCAGCTGCCAATCAGTGCCCACTCACAATGCCTACCACTGCCAGTGCCACCAGGGATGCCTATGAGTGCCTCATATCAGTGCCACGTATCAGTGCCCATCAGTGCCACGTATCAATGCCCATCAGTGCTGCCTATCAGTGCCCATCAGTGCCGCCTATCATTGCCCATCAGTGCCGCCTATCAGTGCCACCCATAAGAACCCATATTTGCAGCATTTCAGTGCCCAGCAGTGTAGCCTATCAGTGCCCAACAGTGCCACCCAGTGCCACCTATGAGTGCCCATCAGTGCCGCCTATCAATGCCCATCAGTGCTGCATATCAGTGCCACCCATCAGTGCCGCCTACCAGTGCCGCATATCAGTGCCCGTCAGTGCCCGCTCATTGGTGCCACCTCATCGGTGCCGCTTTATCAGTGCCTGTCAGTGCTGCCTTATCAGTGCCCATCATTGAAAGAGAAAACTTACTTATTTACAAAATTTTATAACAGAAACAAAAGCAAAACTTTTTTTATTCGGTCTTTTTTTATTTGTTTAGCAAAAAATTAAAACCGCAGAGGTGATCAAATACCACCAAAATAAAGCTCTATTTGTGGGAACAAAATGCTAAAAATTTAGTTTGGGTACAGTGATGGATGACTGCGCAATTGCCATTCAAAGTGCGACAGCACTGAAAGCTGAAAATTGGTCTGGGCAGGAAGGTGTATAAGTGCCCAGTATTGAAGTGGTTAAAGTTATGCTATGTGAATGGTAACATGTAACAAATATAAAGTAGGTGTTATCTAAAATTGGCTGCAAAAGTGGAAATACACTTTAGGTAAGCAAACTGCCCTTTAAAGGGTCTTTAGAGAAAGGCTTTCTCTTTTTGGCACTCCGAATTATTACATCAGTTGGAGATTAATAGACTGTGTCAGTCCAATAAATTGTCAAATTAGAAACTTTTGAAAAAACAGCAATACATTAATAGTTCCTGCTGTTTTGTTATATTTTTGTGAAGGCAGTCCATGAGGTGTTTCTTCGTAACGTGAAACCATATAAATATTGGCAAACATTAATCCAGTTATATGATCAATAAAAATCACTCAATGTATTTTTAAAAGCCACAAGAATGAAAAGTATGTGTTATCTAGAACAACCAATCAACTTCTATGTTTTTTTGTGTAGAAAATAAAAGAAAGATATGGAGCATGCATAGCTAGGGACTGTCCCTGATTTGGAGCAATGTCCCTCTGTCCCTCTTTCTTTCTCATTTGTCCCTCATTTTGGTCTGATCTATATAGTTGTATATAAAATACACTTTTTTATCTTTCCCAGTGCTAAACCTTTCATCCAATTTCTAAATTGCTGCATTTGTACATTTTAAAAGCCAATATAAAGGAATAGTAGTGGTAAAAAAAAAAAAAACCACTTGTGGATTTAATTAACCTTTTTTTTTTTGGTTAATTCTCCTTTAAGGGGGTGTGGCAGGGGGCGTGTCCTATGCCTACATACGTTTGTTAGTAGGTGTCCCTCATTCCTATCTCAAAATGTTGGGAGGTATGAGCATGTAAAGATAGCAGCATGCCTCTTTAAATTAGTAACTTGACAGAGGGGTAGTCATGCAGAGGTGTCAGCCTAATGCCAGACAAATATGCATCAACTACTTATCCAACTGACTGTTCAATCCATTGGATGTAAAAAATGTAAAAAAAAAAGCATTGAATACACTGCCAATGATATATTTGCCTGCATCCATGCTGGATTTGAGTAAAATATTGCATGATTGGTTCATCGAACAGTGGAATCAATAGTTTGTGTTCAGCTAACAGTAGAGAAATGTATAGAAATCAGCCTGCTGATGCTCCTTTATTGACCAGTCTTTAGGCTCTAGGAGTAAAGCTGACTAAAGGAACAAAGAGATTTATTTACTAAAGGCAAATATACTGTGCACTGCAAGTGCACCCGCAGTTGCGCTAGATCTGAGGGGAAACTCTGAGATGAAGGGAAGCTCTGCTGATTTTTAACATCCAATCATGTGCAATCAAAAATGATTTTTTTATTTTCTTTGCATGTTAGATCTAGAGCTATTACTATTTGCCTTAGTAAATCAACCCCAAATTCTGTCATTGAAAAAGAAGGGGTTGCCAATGATGACCTCCTTTTGCTTGTGCTAGTAGACTGGTTGTTACACTAATAAAGCAATAAAAAAATAAGGCACTACTATAAACCACAAAAAATCATGAAAATGATAAATATTGTACATAAAAAAATATGTAAAAATATGAAAATAGAAATAAGTGTCCAATAATCTATAATAGTCCTTTCAAAAGTCTTCCAATTATCGTGCTCACAAATGTACCCATTAACCTTATACAAGTGCTCCACCACGGTGCGTATAAAATGCATACTCACCAACCATGAGCCTTTAATTTAATAGATCTTAAACATTTGGGATGATAGCTGATAGCACTCCTTAGATCCTAATTCAGGTAGTCATCCGAGGTCACCATATGGGATCCAAAGCCAGCAAACACTCCAAATATGAATTTCTTACTTATTGTATTTTCTTGATGCTTGTGATGTAGCCAGGGCCTTCCAGTTGCCTGCTTGTAAGGGTATATTATCAGTGCCTTCCAGCGAGTTCTTGGGAGTAGGTGTTTAAGGCCTATTAAAGGCTCACGGTTGGTGTATGTGCATTTTATACACAGTGTTGTGGAGCACTTGTGTAAGGTCATCATACATTTGTGAGCATGGTAATTGGAAGACTTTTGAAAGGACTATTTTACATAATTGGAAACTTATATCTATTTTCATATTTTTACATATTTTTTTCATGTGCAATATTTGTTATCACTTTCATGACTTATTGTGATTCTTAGTAACGCCTACATTTTTTTTTTGTTTTGTTTGTCTAAAGTGGACATTTCCAGTCAAAGGGGCAGCTGCACATATATTGTAAAGTCCTCCAGGTTGTATGGGCCACATATATCACATTGTTTGAATGGCTGTTACACTGGCCTCAGTTCTTTAAGTGCTGATGCACACTGGTGTGTTGCAGTAACATGCCTTAAAACATGCATTTTACTGCACATTACCACAAGCACATGGCAGTACGTGTACTGCAGTGTGATGTGCTGTGGTGCCATTCATTGGGAGTAGCACCCTAACGCACTAACACAACGCACTATACCACACATGGTTTGTAATGTAATGTAGTGCATAGATGAAAATAAATGTCACCTTTTTTGAAAATAGGATCTTTATCCTGGTGTGTTAGATTTGTTAATTATGCCTATTGCTTACAGTAGTGTCAGAAACCATGAATCAGACTGAGACAGAAGTACAGTTAAATCACACTTGTTTAATAATAATAAAAAAGGTAAACAGAGTAAACGTAGTCAAAACATAGCCAGAGTTCAGGAACCGGAACGGATAGTCAGACAAGCCAAAACGTCAGGGAGCCAGAGATGAGCGTAGTAAAACAGCAAGCAGGATCTGGAGCCAGAAGGAATGTCATCCAAGCAAGTCTTTAACAGGAACACAGGAGAGCGTCTCTAGAGATGTGACCAAGGCAAAGGCAGAGATCATCTGGGCTGGACGGCTTAAGTAGGCAGGACTGACGAGCAGGATATCATCAACAGGTGAGTCACTGTGGAGAGATAGGAGCTGGCAATTAGCCGACAGCTGAGTGGCCAGCTCAGAGAAGGAAGGGCTGAGCCCAGCCCTGACAAGTAGCTCATCAGTTTCTGGATATAAGGAAGACTGCTACATAAATAAGGAATAGTAAGAGCTGTTTTGTTTGATTTAACCACTCCGGAAGGTTTACCCCCTTCGTGACCAGGCCTTTTTTTTAGATACCGCACTGCATTACTTTAACTGACAATTGCGCGGTCGTGTGATGCTGTACTCAAATAAAATTGATGGGGTTTTTTTGCCCACAAATAGAGCTTTCTTTTGGTGGTATTTGATCACCTCTACCGTTCTTATTTTTTGTGCTATAAACAAAAAAAGACCAACAATTTTGAAAAAAAAGAAATAAATTTAAAAATCAATTTTTTTCTTCATCAGTTTAGACTAGGGATGAGCCGAACACCCCCCTGTTCGGTTCGCACCAGAACATGCGAACAGGAAAAAAATTCGTTCGAACACGCGAACACCGTTAAAGTCTATGGGACACGAACATGAATAATCAAAAGTGCTAATTTTAAAGGCTAATATGCAAGTTATTGTCAATAAAAGTGTTTGGGGACCTGGGTCCTGCCCCAGGGGACATGGATCAATGCAAAAAAAAGTTTTAAAAACGGCCGTTTTTTCAGGAGCAGTGATTTTAAAAATGCTTAAAGTCAAACAATAAAAGTGTAATATCCCTTTAAATTTCATACCTGGGGGGTGTCTATAGTATGCCTGTAAAGGGGCGCATGTTTCCCGTGTTTAGAACAGTCTGACAGCAAAATGACATTTTGAAGGAAAAAACTCATTTAAAACTACCGCGGCTATTGCATTGCCGACAATACACATAGAAGTTCATTGATAAAAACGGCATGGGAATTCCCCACAGGGCAACCCCGAACCAAAATTAAAAAAAAAAAATGATGTGGGGGTCCCCCTAAATTCCATACAAGGCCCTTCAGGTCTGGTATGGATATTAAGGGGAACCCCAGCCAAAATTTAAAAAAAAAATTGACGTGGGGTTCCCCCTAAATTCCATACCAGACCCTTCAGGTCTGGTATGGATTTTAAGGGGAACCCCGCGCCAAAAAAAAAAAAAAAAAAACGGCGTGGGGTCCCCCTAAAAATCCATACCAGACCCTTATCCGAGCACGCAACCTGGCAGGCCGCAGGAAAAGAGGGGGGGACGAGAGTGCGGCCCCCCCCCCCTCCTGAACCGTACCAGGCCACATGCCCTCAACATTGGGAGGGTGCTTTGGGGTAGCCCCCCAAAGCACCTTGTCCCCATGTTGATGAAGACAAGGGCCTCATCCTCACAACCGTGGCCGGTGGTTGTGGGGGTCTGCGGGCGGGGGGCTTATCGGAATCTGGAAGCCCCCTTTACCAAGGGGACCCCCAGATCCCGGCCCCCCCCCTGTGTGAAATGGTAAGGGGTTACTTACCCCTACCATTTCACTAAAAAACTGTCAAAAATGTTAAAAATGACAAGAGACAGTTTTTGACAATTCCTTTATTTAAATGCTTCTTCTTTCTTCCTTCATCTTCTTCTTCTTCTGGTTCTTCTGGCTCTTCTGGTTCTTCCTCCGGCGTTCTCGTCCAGCATCTCCTCCGCGGCGTCTTCTATCCTCTTCTCCTCGGGCCGCTCCGCACCCATGGCATGAGGGGGGAGGCTCCCGCTCTTCTCTTCATCTTCTTCTTCATCTTCATCTTCTTCTTCATCTTCTTCTTCTTCTTCTTCTTCTCTTCTTCATCTCTTCTTCCTTCTTCATTTCTTCTGCGGGCCGCTCCGCATCCATGCATGGAGGGAGGCTCCCGCTGTGTGACGGCGTCTCTTCGTCTGACGGTTCTTAAATAACGGGGGGCGGGGCCACCCGGTGACCCCGCCCCCCTCTGACGCACGGGACATGACGGGACTTCCCTGTGGCATTCCCCGTGACGTCACAGGGAAGTCCCGTCAATTCACCGTGCGTCAGAGGGGGGGCGGGGTCACCGGATGGCCCCGCCCCCCGTTATTTAAGAACCGTCAGACGAAGAGACGCCGTCACACAGCGGGAGCCTCCCTCCATGCATGGATGCGGAGCGGCCCGCAGAAGAAATGAAGAAGGAAGAAGAGATGAAGAAGAGAAGAAGAAGAAGAAGAAGAAGATGAAGAAGAAGATGAAGATGAAGAAGAAGATGAAGAGAAGAGCGGGAGCCTCCCCCCTCATGCCATGGGTGCGGAGCGGCCCGAGGAGAAGAAGATAGAAGACGCCGCGGAGGAGATGCTGGACGAGAACGCCGGAGGAAGAACCAGAAGAGCCAGAAGAACCAGAAGAAGAAGAAGATGAAGGAAGAAAGAAGAAGCATTTAAATAAAGGAATTGTCAAAAACTGTCTCTTGTCATTTTTAACATTTTTGACAGTTTTTTAGTGAAATGGTAGGGGTAAGTAACCCCTTACCATTTCACACAGGGGGGGGGCCGGGATCTGGGGGTCCCCTTGGTAAAGGGGGCTTCCAGATTCCGATAAGCCCCCCGCCCGCAGACCCCCACAACCACCGGCCACGGTTGTGGGGATGAGGCCCTTGTCTTCATCAACATGGGGACAAGGTGCTTTGGGGGGCTACCCCAAAGCACCCTCCCAATGTTGAGGGCATGTGGCCTGGTACGGTTCAGGAGGGGGGGGGGCCGCACTCTCGTCCCCCCCTCTTTTCCTGCGGCCTGCCAGGTTGCGTGCTCGGATAAGGGTCTGGTATGGATTTTTAGGGGGACCCCACGCCGTTTTTTTTTTTTTTTTTTTGGCGCGGGGTTCCCCTTAAAATCCATACCAGACCTGAAGGGTCTGGTATGGAATTTAGGGGGAACCCCACGTCAATTTTTTTTTTAAATTTTGGCTGGGGTTCCCCTTAATATCCATACCAGACCCGAAGGGCCTTGTATGGAATTTAGGGGGACCCCCACATCATTTTTTTTTTTTAATTTTGGTTCGGGGTTGCCCTGTGGGGAATTCCCATGCCGTTTTTATCAATGAACTTCTATGTGTATTGTCGGCAATGCAATAGCCGCGGTAGTTTTAAATGAGTTTTTTCCTTCAAAATGTCATTTTGCTGTCAGACTGTTCTAAACACGGGAAACATGCGCCCCTTTACAGGCATACTATAGACACCCCCCAGGTACGAAATTTAAAGGGATATTACACTTTTATTGTTTGACTTTAAGCATTAATAAAATCACTGCTCCTGAAAAAACGTCCGTTTTTAAAACTTTTTTTTGCATTGATCCATGTCCCCTGGGGCAGGACCCGGGTCCCCAAACACTTTTTATGACAATAACTTGCATATAAGCCTTTAAAATTAGCACTTTTGATTTCTCCCATAGACTTTTAAAGGGTGTTCCGCGGCATTCGAATTTGCCGCGAACACCCCAAATTGTTCGCTGTTCGGCGAACTTGCGAACAGCCAATGTTCGAGTAGAACATGAGTTCGACTCGAACTCGAAGCTCATCCCTAGTTTAGACCAATATGTATTCTGCCACATGTTATTTGGTAAAAAATCCCCATAAGTGTATATATTGGTTGGTTTGCGCAAAAGTTATAGCACCTACAAACTATGGGATATTTTTATGGAATTTAAATTTTTTAATTTATTTTTACTAGTAATGGTGGTGATCAGCGAGGATAGCGGGATTGTGGCGGACAAATTGGACACTAAGTGACACTTTTAGGGGACCAGTGAAACTAATACAGTGATTAGTGCTAAAAAATATGCATTGTCACTGTACTAATGACATTGGCAGGGAAGGGGTAAACATCAGGGGCGATCAAAGGGTTAAATGTGCCCCTAGGGAGTGTCTTTCTAACTGTGTGGGGGATGCTTGTAATGTGGGAAGACAGAGATCCATGTTCCTGCTTAGCAGAAACACAGGATCTCTGTCTTCCTTTGTCACAGAATGGCGATCTGCCTTGTTTACATAGACAGACAGCCATTCTGCCTGTGTCGGGAACGATCGGCGGGTCCTGGCAGACATCAGGTCCACTGGACCTGCTGATTGGCTCCCGCTGTGTGTCCAGTCCTGCTGTGCTGCAAACCCGGAAGTAAAAATTACGTACAGGTACAGGTACATCATGCTGCCTGTAGGAGCCGCCGCCCCACAGTACATGTACGTGGGGCGGTCGGCAAATGTTTAAAGAGCCATATAAACCAATGAACAATCATCTTTCATTTTGCTAGTTCCTTCTTAATAATCAAATGCTAATTTTGACTTACTGCCTTGATGCTACTCCATATCCATCATCAGTTCCCTTTGCACTACAATTTGCATGTGGAACATGATACAAGCAACATTTTGTAATAGTTTATATTTAATTCATAAGCCTTTGAAATTGTACCCCTATAAACACATATAGCCTCTCTTTATACTTCCTACAAATTATAGAAAATAGGGAAGAATGATTGCTTTGAGGAGGAGAAAGGGAATGAAATAGGTTTCTGTAAATGTTAAAGCAAGTTTTATTATTTTACTGAAATGCACTAAAACAGACTCACATTTCAAAGATTCTGCAATGCAATTAAAAAGGATATTGTACATATGTTTGAAATTAATTTCAATACTAATTCAATCAACATACAGTATTATTTCAAGTGTTTCAAAGGCAATGTGCGAGAGCTAACAGATTTGAATATGGTTCTAATATTTTTGGGTGTGCCAGTAACAGAAACTGTCACATTTTGTTTTTAAACATGTGCATTTTATTATTTTTTATGGAAATGCAAGTATAATATATTTATAAGAAAGATGCTAATATATTTAAGCACCTTGTATACATTGTGATGGGTGCAAGGAGTTTTGGAACATGTTTCTGTTCAAAGAAAGCACTGGTTATAGTCAAGCTTTCCAAACAAGGCAAGGTGGAAACTGCCCATACCCATCAATCATATTTTATCAGTCTGATTAAAGTGAAATCTGATCGACTGCTATGCGTTAATGTGCTCATACACAAGCTAAACATCAGGAAATGACCCAGTTTGCCTATGCGTGTACAAAGCACTATCCAATGACTTTCCTGATGGAAACACTGTGCTTCAGTGTTGTCCAGAGGGGACGGCAGATCACCTGTGCAGTAACCATGTGCAGGTTTCCTATTGTCAGAAGTTGATCCAGAAGTTCTACAGCAATTGTAAATAAATATATAGTATACTTACCTTGACACCGCTATTCCCAGTATTGGATTATTTAAAAGAGAAGTATGGTTTTCTTTTTTTTGGGCTAATCATACTTACCTAGGCGGATGGAGCATCAGACCAATGCTGCAGCTGCCCCCCGACATCTCTGCATGAGAACTGAGCCACCGAACACCGCCGATGGCTCGGTTTTCACTCCTCCCCGAGCAGAGCGATGCTGACTGTCAGCCAGCATCGCTTCTGATGTGCTCCTCCACACTCATTGGAGCGATGAGCTGAGGGGGGGGGGGGCGGGGAGCGGCCGTCTCATCGGCTCACTGAGACTGCCATCAATCAAGGCAGCTGGCGGATCCAGACTTGAGAAGTCGGATAACGCATTGCCTCGACTGATGGCAGTGACGTCAGCGGAGACCGGATTTCAGACCGCTCTCCCGTGAAAACGGGTCACAGGAGTGCAAAACGAATTGCACTCCTGTGACCCTTAGGAGAAGCCCAGCCTAAAAAGCTCAACTAACAATGCAGCATTCATTTAGTTTTATGACACACTGTATGCAGGCCCTCTTCTGCCCTCTTAAAAGGCTTTTGCTGATTTCTTGGCTTCTATCACATTTCAGCAACTTAACTCCTCCCAACAGCATTTGTTGGAAAAATTGATGGACTTTATTAACCTCCCTGGCGGTATGATTATTTCGGATTTTAGGTGCTGAAAGCGGTGCAATTATTTTGCATGGAAATTTGGCGTTTTATATTGTAGGTCTGTAAATCTTAACAATAACGCACTTAAATCTGTCCAAACCAGAGTCTAGTAGATATCCCGGGTATGATAAAGTTTGAAACACAAAAACATAAATTATAATATAATAAATAAAAATAAATAATTAAAAAAAATAAAAATAAATAGTAATAAAATAAATTTCCCCACGATTCACTATCGCTCAATTCTGCAAGTGTTCTAATTTACTATCGCTGTTTTATAGCTGGTCTAAAGCCACTTTTGACGTAAAGGGACACTTTTTGGTTGCTATGGACAATCTCCAGTTTCCAGGCAGAAATAACAGTGTATATCATGTAAAACTGCATGCAGGGCATGGGCCAAAGCACTGGGGACAAAGGGGATGTGAAATCATTTCATACAGTACTGTAATCTGTTATGATTTTTACGTTTTTTTAATTTGCCGCCAGGCTCCGCCCCCGTGCGTCGCGACGCTCGCAGGGAACTGAGCCTGGCAAGGAGAGACTTCGGAGGAGGACGGAGCCCTCGGACACTGCGGGGGACATGGCAGGATCCCGGGGACAAGGTAAGTAAGGAGGCACCAGGATCCTGCGATGTAATCCCGAGTGTGGCTCGGGGTTACCGCTAATGGTCCTGAATTTTAACCCCGAGCCACACTCGGGAAAACCGCCAGGGAGGTTAATAGCATAATCTCAAAGAGTGATAATGTTAGTATAAATAGGAGCTGTGGTACAGGAGATAACACAAGTGAAACAATTTTCAAGTGCTAAAATAGGCGCGTTTCGACCCCACCGGGTCTTCTTCAGAGGATTCGGGCGCTGTAGAGAAATTTTCATTTATTGAGATTCATAGATATGACCAGAAAATAAAATAAAATAAAATATGACAGGTATACATTTATCGGTATAGTTACCAATCACATCGTGTTAAACAATTTCTCCTGAGCCTAAAATTCTCCAAGGTCTCTCCCACTCAGTCCCAGCAGGGGTCCCTGGCCGGCTGGTACACCAACGGAGGGAGCCAAACCGAATGCGTGTCTTACGAGGAGTCACAGAAGTGGATAAAATCCCAAAGCCAGGGAGGGGTGTGAGAATGAGGGGGCATCACCTGCAGTCGAAGCATAGAGTAACAGTGCTATCAGTGCATTATATTTAGCACGGACAGAAATATATATGTCATTGCAATCGTTGAGTTTTGGGAGTAATAAGTCTGTTTTTAAATTTTTTTTTTTTTTTTTTACTGTTATCTGTATTTCTAAGGCCAGCAGCATGTAGATATTCACATATTCGTTTGAAGGTAAAAATGAAAGTAGTAGCTGTGAATAGATATAAATATCAATATGTCAAAGACTGAGTAATAAATGGGTAGTGGTAAGTATGTTGTATTGTGGGATTGGAATGGAAAGAATAGCATGATAAAATGGAAGAAGAATAAGAGTATAGAATCAGAAATAAAGAAATGGGGGAAATAGAACGGGGAAGGATAGCAGGGACTCAGACATGTGAGGGATAGGTGGGAGGAACGGAAAGGAGGGAAAAAAAAAGGGTGGGAGGGGGGCAGGGAAGAGTGACAGGAAGGAGGAAAAAGGGACAGGTGGAGGGAGGGAAGGAAGAATGGGGAAGGGGAAGAAAGGGGCCAGAAAGAAAGAGCCCCAAAGAAGGATGTTGAAAAACTGAGGATATGATGAAAGGTGAAAAAACAGTGATGTGTGAAAGGATGCAAGTGGGGGAATGGAAGTGTAGATAGGAAGAGAGCCCAAGAATTGGGAAATCATGTGAATACAGTGAGTGGGGCCAAAACGAGGCCAAAAAATGCAACGAAAAACGAGAAAAACAAACCAAAACGTGAGAAAGTGAATGAATGGAAAAAGGTGTGAGATACATCAGTGATGGTGTGCTAGCGCCAACAAGCATGAAAAGTGAGTGGTAAATTTGTGTATTCGAAAGAAGAAGAGAAGAAGAATGTTGGAGTTCCACAGTGGTAGGATAGATGTTGAGAGCAGATAGGATTCCAAATTACAAACAGATTCAACTTAAGAACAAACCTACAGTACCTGTCTTGTTTGGACCGCCTGTATACTGCTGTTCAGAGTATATAGGGCCTGGGGGCCCCACGCCTTTTCTTTTTTTAATTTGAGTGCGGGGTTCCCTTTAATACAAGGGCCTGGTAATGGGCTGGGGGGTACCCATGCCAATTTTTCAAATAATTTTCATCCATATTGCCGGGCCCCAACATTACATTATGGCCGCAAGCAGTTTTAAATGACTTTTATTCCTTTAGAAATTTCATTTTGTGCAAGGACTGTTCTAAACACAGGAAACATGCGCCACTTTACAGGCATACTATAGTCACCCCCCAGGTACGATATTTAAAGGAATATTTCACTTTTATTTTTTCACTTTAAGCATTATTACAATCACTGCTCCCGAAAAAAGGCAGTTTTTAAAACTTTTTTTTGCATTGATACATGTCCCCTGGGGCAGGACCCGGGTCCCCAAACCCTTAATAGCTTGCATATTAGCCTTTAAAATTCGCACTTTTGATTTTTCACGTTCGGGTCCCATAGACTTTAACGGTGTTCGAATGTTCGCACAAACTTTCGGTCCGTTTGCATGTTCTGCCACAAACCGAACCGGGGGGTGTTCGGCTCATCCCTAGTGGTTAGTAGTCTGCTGTATATGTGGTGGATGGTGTTGTAGGCAATGAAATCATGGCCTTCAGGTTCGGGCAGGGTGGTAGGACAGAAAATAATTGTGTTGCTTTGCAGCCTGAAATGAAGGCAGAAACAGTTTTTGTATTACTCAGTGCAACTTATAACATCCAAGTGAAAACCGCGCTCAAGAGCAAAAGACTGAAAAAAATATACTACAGCTGCAACAAAAACCAACGAATATCAGTGTGGCAAACAACAATAATAAAAAAGTCAAGTGCGCTTGCAGTAAAAATGCATTAATTAGTGACATGAAAGGTGATCATAGGTAATACATATGAAAATGTAAAAAAAGTGACAAGTAAAAGTGACAAAATAAAAGTGACAAATAAAAATAAAAATAGAAGTGAATAAAGTTCATAAATACATAAAAAAAAAAAGTCCATTCATAGATCAAAACACTTGATGAGGGCAAGCAAATTCCGAAGGAGGAAGATCAAGCAACCAAAGTTCATCTACCCTCACCCAAAAAGGAAAGAGAGGGGAAGAGGGAGGTGTAGAGAGGGTCCCTGAATTGGTGGTGAATCCAAAAAGGATAAGACTATACCCTTACTAGAAACGGTGGACCTCCTGAAGAGCAAGGTCTTACTCGCAAGCAGATAAAGCCCTCTGCAGGGACAAATGGACCTCCAGTGTGTCCGCGTCTTTAAGCGTCCATGGCATTCCAGTGGCAAGCAGACCCAGAATCCCAATTTTTCTTGTGCTCATCCATAAATCCAGACGTTTCGGAAACGTCTGGATTTATGGACGCTTAAAGACACAGACACACTGGAGGTCTTTTTGCAGAGGGCTCTATCTGCTTGCGAGTAAGACCTTGCTCTTCAGGAGGTCCACCGTTTCTAGTAAGGGTATAGTCTTATCCTTTTTGGATTCACCACCAATTCAGGGACCCTCTCTACACCTCCCTCTTCCCCTCTCTTTCCTTTTTGGGTGAGGGTAGATGAACTTTGGTTGCTTGACCTTCCTCCATTGGAATTTGCTTGTCCTCATCAAGTGTTTTGATCTATGAATGGACTTTTTTATTGTATAAAATTTTTTTTATGTATTTATGAACTTTATTCACTCCTATTTTTATTTGTCACTTTTATTTTGTCTCTTTACTTGTCACTTTTTTTGCATTTTCATATGTATTACCTATGATCACCTTTCATGTCACTAATTAATGTTGGAAGGTAAACCTTCTTCCCATTTACAACTTTCTGGCAGAGTGAAGCAGATTTTCCTCAAGAATTTGACGGTATTTTGCCCCATCCAATTTGCATTCTTGACAAGTGCTCCAGTCCCTGCTGCTGAGAAACTCCCACATAATAGGATATTACCACCTCCATGCTTTACAGTAGGAATGGTGTTATTTGGATGGTGAGCTGTATTGGATTTCCGCCAGACATATCGTTTGGCCAACTAATTCTATTTCAGTCTCATCTGACCATAACAGCTTTTTCCATGTGGCCTTAGGCCCGATTCACACCTATGCGGGTTGCAGTTTGCATATTGCAGGAGCATTTTGCGTTTTTCAATACACGTTTTTCATCCATTGAAGTCTATGGGACCAAAAACCAGAAAAAAATCCTTGATCCTTTCCATAAAATGCACAGATGTGAACTACAGCCATAGGAAACCATGTTAAATGGACTGTAGTGTATTTCTGCAAAATGGAAAATGCACAAAAAAATGCATAGGTGTGAACCAGGCCTTAGAATCTTCAAGGTGCGTTTTGGCAAAGCTCAGTCGTGACTGCATGTGACCTTTCTTAAGGAGTGGCTTTTTTCTTGCAATTGTGGAGAATTTGTGATATTGTTGTCACATGCACACAATGACCACTCTTTGCCATAAATTCCTGAAATTGCTTGAAAGCTGCTGTAGGCCCCTTGGTAGTGTGTCTGTCCAGTTTCCTCCTGGCTCTTTCATCCAGTTTGGAGCGACGTCCTGATCCAAGGAGGGTCTGTGTTGTACCAAATACCTTTCACTTCTTAATAATAGACTTCATTGTGTTTCTAGGCATTAATAAAACCTTTGACATTTTTTTGTATCCATCTCCTGACTTGTGCCTGTCCACAACTTTATCCCAGAGATCTTTTGACAGTGCCTCACCACCCATAGTTGATTGTTTGCTTCAATTACATTACCAGGGACTGAAATGCTCCAGGAAAGCTATTTTTATGCTGAGCTAATCAAAATGACCACAATTGATCACAATTGAAAGTCGAATGGCTTTGTGTACCATTGAGAAGGTAATTAGCTACACCTGATTTAGTTTATAAATCATTTTTAGGAAGGGAGTGATTCTTTTTCCAATTGAGTGATTCTGTTTTTTTTTTCTGGCTTGTTATATCTTTCATTTTGATGTTACAAGTTGCACTGAAAACCGTGTCTGTCTGTCTTAATTTCAGGCTGCAAAGCAACATGTGACTATTTTCTATACCCACTGTATAGTTTACACTATTTCCTAATCTTTTCCAATGCCTAGTTTATTCATAGTCTGTTCACATATCCATGTCCTTGCTTTGAAGATTAAGCAGACTCTGGCTTTTACCTATCTTAAAAAAGTGCTCTCTCCAGATCCGTATTTTTCAAGAAAACCATTTAATGAGTCATAAAATCTTGGGACTGAGAAAGGCATCACTGGGAATCCATTACCATACCACTTATTCCAAATATGCCAGAGGAGTTAGTGTATTTGTTCATAAATTACTTACGTTCCACCCATTGACCTCAGACTGGATTCGGAGGGCATATATGTACTTATACATGTGTTTAAAGATGCTGTGCACTGGTGATCGTGGGACTGTATTTGCCACCTTCAGCTAACCCCACCATGTTATATATATAATTGCAATTGGCAATCCTGTTTGGTGCAGTCCATATTCTTTTAATGGGGTGATGGGGGTTTTTAATATACCCCCTTGTCTTCATTTAGAAGGGTTCCATTCCACTAACAGGGCTACATTTCCACAAGGCAATGCTCCACAATTCTAATACCAAGGTATCATTCTTTAGAATTGAATTATGAGTAGCCGGTTCCCGACCGGTTGACGACTATATACTGCGGCAGAATGGCACCGCTGGGCGAAACCCCCTATGGGTAAGTCGTACCCTGTTGGAGCCGCTAGGGGGCTCGCGCACATGCTGCACCGCCGGCTACCTGTGATCGCGTGCACGAGCCCCAGCATGGGGATTTGTGTGTGTAAACACACAAATCCCTGTTCTGTCAGGGGAGAGGAGACATATTGTTTGTTCCTACTAAGTAGGAACAACAATATGTCTCCTCCTCCAGTCAGTCCTATCCCCATACAGTTAGAACACATCTAGGGAACACACATTTAACCCCTTGATTGCCCCCTAGTGTTATCCCCTTCCCTGCCAGTGACATTTACACAATAATCAGTGCATTTTTTTAGCTCTGATCGCTGTATAAATGTCACTGGTCCCAAAAATGTGTCAAAGGTTTCCGATCTGTCCGCCGCAATGTTGCAGTCCCAATAAAAATTGCAGCTCGCCATCATTACTAGTAAAAAAAAAAATAAACAAATAAAAATGCCATAAATCTATCTCCTATTTTGTAGATGATATAACTTTTGTGCAAACCAATCAATTTACACTTATTGCGATTTTTTTTACCAAAAATATGTAGAAGAATACATATCGGTCTAAACTGAGGAAGAAAAAAAAATTGTTTCTCTTTTTTTGTTTATAGCGCAAAAAAATAAAAACCGCAGAGGTGATCAAATACCACCAAAAGAAAGCTCTATTTGTGGGAAAAAAAGAATGCATATTTTGTTTTGTTACAGTATCGCACGACCGCGCAATTGTCAGTTAAAGCGGCGCAGTGCCAAATTGTAAAAAGTGCTCTGGTCAGGAAGAGGGTAAAATCTTCCGGGCCTGAAGCGGATAGTTAGAGACCACCAAATCCATTAATCATTAATTATTTTTCTCCTAGGAGGTCTAATGTATCTTACCAGCCTTCTGGACCTTGTAATATAGTCATGTTAGGCCTCAAGCACACGAGACGCTGTTAAACGCGCGTTTAGAGGCAGTTGGACACTTTTTTCAACTGCCCCTGAACCTATTCAATGTTATCCTATGTGTCCATATACACAGTCTTTTTTTTTTGGCGTTTTTAGGCAGTTGCGTTTAACCTCATTTTTCCAGAAGCAAAAAAATGGCTTCAGACGCAAAAGTTTTCCACGTTTCAGACGCCAAATGTGGCTAAACGCGGCTAAACGCCAGTACTGTGTTTAGCCGCGTTTGCGTTTATAAGTGTTTTTAAAGGAACATTTTACGACCCGACTTTGGGGCCCCATATCTCAGGGCCACTTAGTGCTAGGAACCCTAAATTTGCAAACACAGTGGAACTAACACTATAACATATCCAAATTTTGGATTCCTAGCCCCAAGTGGCCTTGAGATATAGGGCCCCAAAGTCGGGTCACAAAATGTCATTCTCTGCTGCAGAAAAGTGCTTGACATTTTGTGACCCGGATTTGGGGCCCCATATCTCGGGGCCACTTGGTGCTAGGAAACGCAAATTTGGTGTGCTAACACAGTTGGACTAACACTATAACATATCCAAATTTGGGGTCCCTAGCACCAAGTGGCCCCGAGATATAAGGCCCCAAAATCGGGTCGGAAAATGTCATTCTCTGCTGCAGAAGTGCTTGACATTTTGCAACCCGAATTTGGGGCCCCATATCTTGGGTCCACTTGGTGCTAAGAACCCCAAATTTTGTGTGCTAACACAGTTGGACTAACACTATAACATATCCAAATTTGGGGTTCCTAGCACCAAGTGGCCCCCAGTATGGGGCCCCAAAGTCAGGTCAGAAAATGTCATTCTCTGCTGTAGAAGTGCTTGTAGACGCAAACGCAGTTAAACGCGGCATGCAAATGCGGCAAAACGGGCATTTCTAAACGCCGGTTTCAGCTTTTAAAAACATATGTTCAGCAGAGTTTGCATCGGCGTCTCGTGTGCATGAGGCCTTAGGTGTCTAACAGAATTGTATCTTTTTCTACAATAATGTAACTACTTTTTCTGTTAAGCTTGTTACATCAAGAATTACCAAACTTAAGTCTGTGAAGTTCAGCTGTAGGTCAGCTTCACAGATGTGTATTCCTTAGACCCCTTTCACACTAGGGCCACGCTGCGTTAGAGGTAAAGCGCCGCTAGTTTTAGAAGCTCTTTATTGACATTTTAGCGGCGCTTTTTTGGCCACTAGCGGGGCGCTTTTAACCCCCGCTATTGGCTGAACAAAGGGTTAAAAGCGCCCGTGTTGTGGCGCTGCCAAAGCGCTTTGCAGGTGCTTTGGCAGCGCTCCTGGCCCCTCCCTCCTATCGAGTGCCCCCACAGTCAGCAGCTTCGTATTGGGGCACTGGAGCCGAGTAACAGCTCAGTGTGTCCATTCAGACATGGAGCCCTGATCCGGCCCCATCTCCTATCTTCCTTGATTGGCTGACTGACTTTGATTGACAGCCACAGGAGCCAATGACGCTGCTGATGTATCTAAGCCAATCAGAAGGAGTGTCCCGGATGGCTTAGACATTCGTGAACATCGCTGGATAGAGTAGGGGCTCAGGTAAGTAATTAGGGGGTGCTGGGGAGGCTGCTACACACAGAAGGTTTTTTTATCTTAATGCATGGAATGCATTAAGTTAAACCTTCTGCCTTTACATCTACTTTAATTATGTATTACTTTAGTTAATTTTTACTGTTGCTTATGTCTGTTTCATACTATCCGTTCTGCAACTATTTCTTACATAATTTTCCTTTTCTTTTTATTAAATGTTATTTTAAATTTTGTTAAGCTGACATGGCAGCAAGTAGTTTTCCTTGTCAAAAGAAGTTTATTGAGTATACAATGTTATAAAGATACATAAAATAAGTTTACAAGAATCTATAAAGTAAGCTCATTGCTTTACAGTAGGGTTTATATAGGTAAATATCATGAAATTTCAAATATTAAACATTGGGTTCACGTAAACCTAAATTAAAGATATATATCATTTCCTTAGTTACTTTTGTAGGTATTTAAATGATTTATACCTACTATACATATTGTTTACAAGTAGAGTGTATATAGGTCAAATAAATTCTGATAATGAGCTTTAATCGTAAGGTGGAGAAAAGGAAAGAGAAAGAAGAAAAAGGGTTGAAAGGTAGAGGTATGGTCCACAAGGTTGTCCCGCTCGTCCGTTTATTATTCTTTTTAGTTCCCTTTGAAGCCTTAGAATGGGTGTCTCTGTAAGTCATTTAATCTGTTACCATGGCAACAGGACAGAGTCATTGAAGTTTGACAGGAACTGTTGTTTTATCCAAGGATGCCAAAGTTTTTCAAATTTTGGAATTTGATTTTGATCGATGGCTACCATCTTAGCATGGGACATTGTATTATTCATTCTGTGAATTGTTTCTGCTAGTACCAATGTAGGAGATTTCCATGCCTTGGCCACTGTTTGTTTTGCAGCCGTTATTAGTTGGATCATAAGTTTGAATTGAGAGAGTGTTAACCATTCCGGTTTTAGATTAAGTAAAGTTAAATATGGATCTGGTTGTATTATTTTTTTTAATATTTTAGATGCAATCTAAAAGAAGACTTCCTTCCAGAAGGTTTGGATTACTGGGCACGTCCACCATATGTGTAAATATGTGCCTATTTCTGGGCATCCTCGAAAACAAAGAGTTGAGGTATTAGGTGAATATTTTGCCACTCTAGCGGGTACAAGGTACCAGCGAGTTAGGACTTTATAATTTGTCTCCAGTGCTAAGATGTTGGGTGAAGATGACTTAGATGTGAGCCATATGTTAGACCAGTCCGTGTCTTCTAAAGTTCGTCCCAGGTCCTCCTCCCACCTCTAAACGTAAGAGGGTCTATTAAGATTTGCTACTCCAGATAATTGATTATAAAGTGATGAAATTGTACCTTTAGCAAATGGATCTTTTGTACAGATTGATTCAAAAATGGATAATTGGGATAATGGTGTATCCCCCTTTAGGAATGGTGTATAGAAATTTTTGATTTGGAGATATCTAAATATCTCAGAGTTTGGTAGATCATATTTTTCTCTAAGCAAAGGGAATGAAAGGAATGATTTAGATGCTATGAAGTCATTTAGTGTCTGAATGCCTGATGTTGTCCAAGCTTTAAAAGAATTTGGGTAGATCCATGCCGGATAAAAGGCCGGATTTCTGATAAAAGAAAGGAGAGGATTGTGTGGAGATTGTAACTGATATTTGGTTTTTAGTTTATCCCAGAGAGATAAGAAGTGTTTAGTTATGGGATTATGAATTTTAAAGCGGTCTTTAGGATCAAGCCATAATAAATTTGATATTAATAGAGGGTCATTTTCTGAAGCCTCTATAAATACCCATAATGGGATTTCCTGTTTTGCATGGTATTTGGACAGACTGGCCAAATGTGCTGCTCTGTAGTAGTTAGTAAAATTAGGGTATCCCAGGCCTCCTTTATTTTTGGGAAGATGTAGTGTGTGTATAGGTATACGTGGTTTAGAAGAGCCCCATATAAACGAAGTTGCTCTTTTTTGTACTATTCTCAAAAAATAGGAAGGAATTGGAATAGGGAGGACTCTGAATAGATAAAGCAATTTGGGTAGAATAGTCATTTTGATTGCATTAATCTTCCCTATCCAGGATAAAGGAAGTTGCGACCATTGTTTTATTAGATTTGTGATCTGTCTTAATACAGGAGGATAATTGGTTGAGAATAAGTCAGAATGAGATGCTGTTAAATGAATTCCAAGATATGGGATTGATTTTTCTGCCCATGTGAATGGGAGTGCAGCCCTAGCCGGGATCAATTCCATGTTTGTGAGTGAAATATTAAGCACTAGGCATTTTTTAGGATTAATCATAAGGCCGGATAGGGCTGCAAATCCATCAAGAGCTGGTATTAAGTTAGGACCAGAGACCTGTGGTGATGATAGAAAAAGTAATATATCGTCTGAAAATATACATAATTTGTGTGTAATACCTCCTACTTCAATGCCAGTTATAGTTTGGTTTGTTCTGATGTATTGGGCCATGGGTTCGAGTATAAGGGCAAATAATAAGGGAGATAATGGGCAACCCTGTCGGGTACCTCTTTCGATATTAAAGGCTTCAGATTTGTATCCAGCATATTTTATATAGGCTTTGGGTTTATTATATAATGCTTTGATCCATGTTAAAAAGTGGGGTCCAAAACCCCATTTTTGTAATGAATATTGCATATATTGCCAGGATACTGTGTCAAATGCCCTCTTAATATCGAGAGATAGAAAACATAAAGGGATTTTCCGTTTTTTAGCAATATGTGCCAATAACACTGCCCTGCGTATATTATCGCCTGCCTGTCTATTTGGCATGAAGCCTACTTGATCTCTATGTATTAATTTTCCTATAATGCTATTGAGGCGTTTTGCTATTATTTTTGCTAATAATTTAATATCGAGGTTTAACAGAGAGATAGGCCGATAATTCACACAGGAAGTATCATCAGAAAGGGGGTTTTGGGATCATACAAACAATTGCCATTAGTGTTTCTTGCCGAAAAGAATGTCCATCTAAAAGTTTGTTAAAAGTTTCAGTGAGAATGGGAGAGAGTATTTCTGAGAATGTTTTATAGTATAAAGCCGAGTAGCCGTCTGGGCCTGGTCTTTTGTTAAGTTTTAGGTCTTTTATGGCGTTAGAAACTTCATCTATAGTTATAGGCTCATCCAAACTGCTTTTTTGATTCTGAGATAACTCAGGTAAGGTTATTTTTGAGAAGAAGGATTCAGCTTCTGTAGGATTAAATTCAATGTTTGTCTTGTATAAAGTTGCGAGATGTGAGTGAAATTTATGGACTATTTTAACTGGATTACAAGTGTAAACATTTTTTGATAATTTCAAACGTATTGGTTTGAAAGATTTGTTAGTTGAATTTAATGCCCGAGCCAAATATGTACCTGGTTTGTTTGTATTCATGTAGAAATTGTGTTTGGAGCGTTTGAGGGATTTATCAACTGACTCAGTGAGAAATAGATCGTATTCCAATCTAGATTTTTCCAGATGAGATTTTGTACTCTGAGATGGATTATCTTGAAATGATATGTAGGCTGCATTAAAATTGAGTTCTAGTTTTTTTGCTAGATCTTTGCGTTCCCGTTTAAATAGTGCCATTTGTCTTTGTATTGTACCACGCAAGACAGGCTTATGAGCTTCCCACAGTGTTATTGGGGAGATGTCTGTTGTATTATTAATTGATATGTATTCCTTTAAAGCTTGTTCAATGGCCATCTGATGTAGTGGGTGTTTGAGCATTATGTCCGGTAAGTACCACGTTGGGTCATGCGCTTTTGGTATGGCTGAGGCTATAGTAGTGTATACTGCATTATGGTCAGACCACGGAATCAGAATTATATCTGATGCAATAATTTCTGGTATCATTCCTATTGTTAAAAAAATATGATCTATTCTGGTGAAGGTTTGATGAGGGTGCGAGAAATAAGTGAATTTCTTTTTCATTGGGTTACTTTCTCTCCATGAATCTACCAGATTGTATTTGGAAAGAAGTTGAGGAAAAAGGTAATCTAGAGGTTATTTTGGATGGTGTAAAAGGTGATTTATCTAGAAATGGGAGAAGAACCTGGTTCGAATCCCCACACATTATCACTGTTCCTATTTTGTGTGTATTAATCACTTGTAATATATGTGAGAGGAATGGTGTAGGTTGTTTGTTAGGAGCGTAGTAGGAAATCACCGTGATTGCTGTATCCATTATATAACCCATGAGTATCAGGTATCTACCTTCTGGGTCTTTAATTTCTGATGATAAGGTGAATGGTGTGGATCGGTGAAATGCAATTAGAGTTCCCCTTTGCTTGGTACAGGCAGAAGCCGTGTAAATTTGTTGATAAAAAGGAGAAATATATTTTGGAGTAGAATCTTTGGTGAAGTGTGTTTCTTGGAGGCATACTATGTGAGCCTTCTTGTTATGGAAAGTACGGAAGGCTTTGGTCCTTTTTTGAGGGACATTTATTCCCTGAACATTCAGGGAAAGTATATTCAGTGGTGCCATGGCAATAGATCAAATAGTTTTGACTTACTTTTTGTTATGCAGAGCTGACTGCGCAGATCAACCTGTGTGGACTGAAGAGATGAATAGATAGAAAAGAAACCAGTGAATTCTGGAGTAAAGAGTAAACAAAAAACATATGAGATTAGATGATACATTGTATAAATTATTTTTTGCAAGTAATCACAATTTACCCGTGAAAGAGAATAAATATCTCTCTCAGGGGAATAAGTGCCTTCGTCACACTCCCACATAATATGGTTGGGAGAATGAGGAGGGCTAATGGGGGTACACGGATCTTCCGCTTACAGGAGAGAAGTGCTATGTCAAAAGACATCAAAATGATGTTTCATTAATTGGAGTGCAGAATATAGTTTTTGTTGAAATTATTTATTCCAGGTTGGTTGTATATGGTTAGTCTTGCCCTAGGCTAAATAATTCAGTTAGAAAGGTACTGTTAATAACTTTGGTATCGATGAAGATAGTTTGAATTATTTTGGGATTTTAACCCTTTTAGAGTAAACAATTACATATTTTATTCATATGTAACTGTTTAGATATGTTAACTCATAAAATTGAGGTTGTATTGCTTCAGATTAGAATAAACAAAAACATAATTCTAGGAACTAGTTAGGTAATAATATATTTGTTTTAAGAAAAGAAAGAAAAAGCTTCCATTACTTCTGGATTATTGAACATATTTGTCCTAAAAAGTAATAAATCTATTGTTATTACCTGATAATATATAACTGAACAAGAATTTCCTTATTTCACTTATATATTCTAAGGCTATATGAATCAGAAGTAATAAGAAATATAACTGGAATGTAACATGATCCCACACAGTGTGTGACTATCAGAATGCAGTTACATTCAGTTATAAATATAGGTTTTTTATAGAGAACCATCTCTTAGTATAATAAATGAAGAGATATCAGGAATTAGGATGTCAGTCCATTGAATCTTCTTGGTCCATGGATGATGTGGCATAACGGCCTCTTTTGTGAGAATGATGATTCCCATTTTGTTCTGAAATTTTCTGGGTGCTGCCTGAAGGTGAAGATGACGCCATTCTTCTGCGTGTGGGAGTGTTGCTGCTTGTGGGTTCTGTCAGATTTAATTTTAAAAGGGTTTGTTGTAGTTCATCTGCTGATCTGCTTCTGTAAATTGTACCTTGGTAGTTAAATCTGACTGAAAAGGGGAAGCCCCATTGATACATAATGTTGTGGCGTTGCAGTTCCATTAGTTGGGGTTTCATGGATCGTCTTTTAGTAATAGTAAGTTGGGATAGGTCAGCAAAAATTTGATATTTGTGTCCTTGAAAATTAAGTTCCTTTTTTTTCTCTTGCAGCAATTAGTATTTGTTCTTTCGTTCTGTAATAATGACATTTTGTGATTATATCACGTGGGGGTCCATCTTTCTTTTTGGCTGTGAGGGCTCTGTGTACTCTGTCCAGTTCTAAACGTTCAATAGGGATATCTGGCTTTAGTTCTTGTAATAGAGCAGTAATAGTAGATTGCAGGTCTGTCACAGTTTCAGGTATTCCCCTTATGCGCAAGTTTGAACGTCTGGCTCTATTTTCGTAATCTTCGAGCTTAGTTTGTAGTATTAAATTCTCTTTTTTTAATTGTTCCAATTCTGTTATATTTTCTTGGGTTGTAATTTCAATTTCATCCATTTTTATTTCTAAGGCTGCGGTGCGGTTTCCCAGCTCTCTTATTTCTTTGGTTAGGCTTTTTGTTATTTGGTCTGAGGTTTGTTTTAAAGCCTTATGAAGCATCTTTTCAAATTGTAATAATATTACTGGGGATACTGAGGAGGCTTGTGGAGAAGTTTGTGAGAGGATTTGTTCTGTATCTGACTCAAATGGAGAGTCTTGCTGTGACATTTTCTGTCTGTGAGAGCGCCCTGATGCTGTATCTTGTGAGGTGACTGGAGCTGCTTCAGCTGCAGTGAGTGCCTGTGAGCTCTTTGTGAGGTGATTTTTATTTCTGCCACGGTTTCCTCCCAGTACCATATTTCCTGCCCAAACTTTCACAGTTTGTTCCCTGGGGCAAAAAGGTTCAAATGGATACCTTTTGAGCCTGCAGGCTCCGCTTTGTCCTTCTCCTCTCTCCTCAGCGGTGTGGAGCTCTAACAATGCATGTCTGCTCTGCTAGGCTCCGCCTCCTGGTTATTGCAGCAAGTAGTTTTCAAAAATAAACAAAAATGCAGCACTCAATGGGACCAGTAGTAAAAAACTATTGCTGATGGAATCAATAAAGTTCATTTATTGGATGCATGCTAAGCATGCATCCAATAAATGAACTTTATTGATTATACCATCAGCAATAGTTTTTTTACTATTACTCCCATTGAGTACTGCATTTTTGTTTATTTTTGTTGTCTACTTTTCTTCCAGAAGTTTGCAGCTGCACTGGTGTCCAGATATTCCTTGTATAATTGTTATGACATGACAAAAGTTTCTAATGACTGCCAGTTTTAGCGCTTTAGAACTCTTTTTGTTTTCTGCAGCAAGTAGTTATGCAGACATTTTTTTAAAAGTCAGAATCGCAACAGTGGATACTGAGAATGGTGCGTGTTTCTGTAAAAATATGTGGAGTCTACCACACTTGTGTGCTTAAAGAGTTAAATGCTCAGTTGGCCTGCCCTAGTGACAGTCACCTCAGTCTGCTGAAGCTTAGATTGTTGTCCCATGAGATGAAAAATATCTGTGCAGAGAGATTTTGACAGTGTGTACAGCACAATACCCAAAGGCAGTTGGATAACTCCTTAGATTTGCAGTTTGCACCTTCCAAGCACCAATACAAACTGATTTCACAAAAGCATCCCCTTATAAAGCCACATAAAATTAGAAAATCACAAAAACAAAGAGGTTTGTGATTGTCTTTATTTGATAAAATTGGATATAAGAAAAAGATGATTTAAGTTCTTTGGGACGAACATTTTGCTGGAAGAGAATTAACCACAACCATATAATATGTTTTGCAAAGACTTCCTGACAGTCTTCCCCCTTTTCTATGGTGTCTTAGTTAAACATAAATTTCAGCTTTACAATTACGCTCTTGTGTTACACATGTAAAAGCCATGAGACTTGTATTAATGTAATAAAAAACTGTGAATGTTCCAAGAATCCTAGAGTGCAGTATTATTGTAAATTTCCAGAAGTTGTAAGCATAGTGTAATGTTAAAGCTACACTCCTGTAAGCAGCTAAATACACATTTGTAATTCATATATTTTTTAGCTGTAAGCAGCTAAATACACATTTGTAATTCATATATAGGAACAGTTTTCCTGCCAAAGAAGTTTTGATTCTTGGTCAAGGACTTACTAGCCTGCTGACTGAACAGTAGAGGAGCAGCAGTACACTGTTGAGGCCATCCCTCTCCTCAGTCTGCCTTCTGCTTCTGTCAGCATGTTCCCTGTTGACACATTTGCATGCTGCAGAGCTTGACTGGCTCCTAGTGTTGACTTTTTCTCTCCATGTCTGCCGGAGGGCTGCTGTACTGGAGGCTAATATCAAGACACATTCAGATACTTATACTAATTGTAATTGCATTGAAAATGTATTTAACAAGGTTTTAGATGAATACATTACTGCATTAACCATATTTGTATATCTGCTTGGAGTTCAACTTTAAAGAGATGCTGTCAAATTCAGTCTGTTCCATTTGAACAAAGTGCTTGTTAAATGCATACATTGGGGTCAAAAATACAATGTACAAGAAAGGGCTTCATTTAACCTGCTTTGCCTAAATTTCAAATGCATCTCCATAGGACATGCTGTGTATGAAGAAACGCAATGCAAAGCAGGTAAAATGCACCCTCTCAACTGTCATTTACACTATTCCATTAGACACAATGGGAATTTGCTGACTTGTGTTTGACAAGCATAAAAAGGCTGAAATTCTGTAATATATCTGTTTATAAGATCTCACTTGTAGCCCAGCAGCTGCAGAGAGAGGCATGGGAGTGCTTGTGTTCTTGCATAGATTGCTGCCTGCTTTTTTAGAACTCTGCTAAATAAAAAACCTTCCAAGAAGATCACTATAGATTTCAAGTAAAAGTAACATTTAAAGGTTCCAATTGACATTGTTATTCTGTACCTATAAAGACCCTGTTTTGTAATAAATCATTTTTTGGAAAGCACAGACCTGAATCCTGAATACTACCTCTCCTGCCACCTGCATCACTCAATGAGAGAACTCATCCCCCAAAATCTTCTGGGAAAACCAAAACTTCCCTAAGTGTTGGTTTCTGTGGTCCTCCATAGCTCTCATTGGTTCCTACCTCTAACCTCATGTCACTACTGTAGGCAACAGCCATGTGAGATCAAAGCGATGAAGCGATGAGAGCTGCAGAGGACCTGGCAGATTGACTTTTCCAGAAGTGTCGATTTCCCAGCTGACCTTTCTAAAAGTATTTTATTACATGGCAGGATCTTTTTATTACAGCCTTCAATTATACTAATTTCATATACTTTCCTGAAACATATTACATATTTATCTATAAATGTAATTACATTTTTTGCATAAGATAATGTATAATTTATGCTTACTGACTCTAAAACTGATCCTAACGTTCATTCTGCTTTAATAAATTTGGCAGTCATTAGGAAAGAAAGGTATGGGTAAGAAAGCCACCCATAAGTTTTCCTCTGGAAGCTTCAGGTCTAGGTCACATGTAGTGGAGCTTTGGTGACAATATGTTCAGGTGCTGCCCTCAGTGGAGTTTTAGGTCAAAATGAATGAATACTCTGTCGACACCAACATCCAAAGTGCAGAGTTGCTGAGATTTGTGTGACCAATTGTTGATGTGATCATGATCCACACCTAAAGCTCAGTGGTATCTGCTTGTTAAAGTTGATGCTAGCCATTCATGGCTCAGTTTTCTTTCTTTTAGCATGCTAAACAGCATGTAGCACCCACA
This sequence comes from Aquarana catesbeiana, assembly GCF_042186555.1. Lineage (NCBI taxonomy): Eukaryota > Metazoa > Chordata > Amphibia > Anura > Ranidae > Aquarana > Aquarana catesbeiana. The sequence goes on from NC_133325.1 coordinate 397,006,823, forward strand.
GCTGACTGAATACAGTGGAATTGTCAAAGAATGATTCAGTCACTCTTCTCCCAATGTTTTTCCACATGGCTCAATCAATTTTTAAATTGACTTTTTCAAGCCAGAAGTTGCTTGCAAGGTCGCCCGTAGCTTGGATTTTGCGTGATTCAGCAGTAATAGGCCAGTATTCAAACCGTCTATGGTCATGCCTAAGCGTATGATCACTTTTTTTTTAAAGTCACTATACCACACAGAAGCAAAGGCAGTGTCATTGCTAAAACCTCCTGACACATATTTCAAAATGAATGTTCCACCCAACAACTGCTAGACATAAACCTATCCAACATTGATAGACAAGTGTCTTTCTCAACCTAACTATATAACATGGTTTGTCAGTAAGTAGTAATCTTCCAGCAGCTTTAACAGGCTGTGTTTTTTCTGTAGAAAACCGCTAGTAAATATAAGTGAATATCTCTGGTTCTGCTTTGTTTCTGTTTAATAGACTTTGGGCAGTTTAATAAATGTTTCCATTTGTGTACGTTTGAACTGAATGTTCCAAGATGTGTTGTAAGAGTGCTTTCAGAAGTGAGTACAGCAAAAATTGCTAATAATAGAGTGTACCTATTGTTCTATCTAGGCATTTTATAGCTTCAGTGGGCATTCTTGAGAGAACACCCTACTTATTTACTAGGAGTTAATGAAATCACTTTGTATGCTGCTTGTTGTAGAGGCCTAACCTATTATCTGCTTGTGAAGGGTCCAGTTTAGTGTTCTGTTTGTTGCAGTGAGCACTTCTAAGTTAAGTATTCATGAAAAACAAAGTGAAGTTTGTAATTCACTGTCAAACATCTTTTGTGGGGTAAAAATGTTTGTTCCCTTTCAGATGGATTTTTACATAAATAAAAATATGATTCAGCAATATCATTCATTTCATATATTAATAAAGTCTGTAAGCACACAGGGGATGCTTAAAAAAATCTAAAGCAAATGACAGGAACAGAACCTGCTGTACTAATATTTTGTCAGACTAAAAAGCTGCATGATCCATAGTGATAGTCAGGTCTGGTCAATTCAGACATTTGTCACCAGACAAACATCAGCTCAGTTCTCATTAAAATACATCAGTTATAACAACCATTCAATAGCTAAGTGGCTGTCAGCCTTGGAAAAGTCTAGGCCAGTCACCCGAGTTGCTGTGGATACCAAGCACTAGAATGCGGAGTGTTCCAGCATCTGGCAATGTGACAGGCACCATCAGGTGCAGTGTTCATCTTCTAGATCGTGCCTGTATAGTTCTGGCTGTGTTATCATTGAGAGGAGCTGTATGCAACATGGAGTTGGAGATGAAGGTGAGTGCTTCTGAACAGAAATGATAGGGCACCACTGACTACTAACACAGGGGTATCACTTTCACTGACATAGAGGCATGATTGACTGCTGACACAGAGGGCACCACTATCTCTAGTCTCTGACCATTTTCTGCAGCTTATGCCTTGATTATGTACAATATGTGCACTGTGTTGCAGGTAAATTTTTAAATGAAACGCTAATGTGTTTTGTTAACATGGTAATACATGTTACAGGATTCATAGGAATAAATGAAAACACATGTCTATGCATGCCCATCATATCAAAAACTGAAAAGTTTCCATTATCTTCGTTAAAAATGTAATATGCTTATCGTCCATTGGGAAACACAGGATTGTAGAACGGTCTGCACCACTTATGCTGAAGCCTATGGGCATTTTGGACACTGGCAACAAGAAAAAATTTAGCCAGACCTAGGAGGTTGGACACTTTTTCCTTTGCTCCGCTGTGGAAAAAGACTACTTCACATTTTTTATCATTCCTTTCTTCTATTAACATTCTTTTGTGAATGATTTTTGTTTGACAACTTCAATCCAATTTCAAATATGCTGTTTGAGCTGGTCTCTTCATAGCAGCTTTTTGAGTTGGCTAATCCTCAGTACTTCCTGAGAGGCAGTGCCTGAACCCTGCTGAACTGAGCATTGCGGGACTGCCCTGGAATGTGACCTTCAGGTGCTGAGCTCTGCCAGTGGGGACCTTTGGGTACTGTGTTAGCTGCAGAGTACTCTCCAGGATAAGAACTGTGGTACAGTTTATGCTGTGACTCAGCATTCAAGAACTTAGTGACTAAACCAAGCACTAAGCTCTGTCCGTGGTGTTGCCCAGATCCTGTGCACTGTGTCAGTCAGCTGAAGAGCATTGTTTTCAGGTATACAGCCATAGCACAGCCTATGGCATGATTTAATCTCTAAAAAAAAAATAACTTAGTTTTTTCATCTGCACTGCTTTGCAAAGCCCATATAGCAGCCTAGTAAAGCCATGGTTTCTTAAAGTGGTGTTCCGGCCGAAATTATACTTTTTAATTAAAAAAACCCTATAATACACAAGCTTAATGTATTCTAGTAAAGTTAGTCTGTAAACTAAGGTCTGTTTTGTTAGTTTATAGCAGTAGTTTGTTATTTTATAAACTTACAGCAGGCCGTGGCCATCTTAAGTGTGGGCATCTGAAGCCAGACTGTATTTCTTCCTGGATCTCATCCTTGCAGATCTCGCACATGCTCAGCGCAGCACAAGCAGTGTAATAGGTTTCAGGTCAGGTTTCCATAGCAACGGCAGCTTCAGAGGAAGTTGCCGCCCCTTCCCAGAAGGCATTGCAAACAGGAAATTATGCGATGGGCCGTGGCCAGGGAGGAGGAAGTGAAAAATGAACACAGCAGATATACAGTAGGTGCTGAGAAAAAAAATTTAAAAAATCCAATTTGTTTACAGTGCACAGTTTAGTGAGGGATGCTGAAGAGTTGTAAAAGTGGGTGGAACTCCACTTTAACCTATCAACCTCCCCACTGCCAGTGGCACTTTCCAGACATTATGTACTGTGTCAGTTAGTAGCAGAGCTGTTTATTCTGCAAGTTCAGAGCAGTATCTCATTGTCTTTAGTATAACCCAGTCTCTGAACACTCCTTCATTACTATAGCCTTTAGGTTAACGTATATATGGGTATTACCTCAGCACAGCTTTGGAACTCCTAGATACAACCCATGGCATTAGTTATTGTGGGATTCCTCAGTCTATGAACTTTTTCACAAGACTCTGCCAGTAGCGCTTTCCAGCCACTTCATACTGTGTCAGTTTGTCACAGAGCAATGGAGTCACCTCAGGTGTGCCCATTCTTTGATTATTAACTTATCATTTTAGCATACAGGCTTAAAGTTTTTCCTTAGTGCAGCTTGGAAGCCCCAAATGCAACATACCACTTCATTACCCAGCCATAGTCATATGACATCCGCAGATGGGATCTTCCATCCTGGGCTGGCGTCATATGACGTCCTCGGATTTCCGCCACTACTGCAGCGTGGCGATCGGTGATCCCCTGTGTCCCTCGGGACACAGCCGTTTCCCGATGGGGGTAATGAGCGGGTGGCGGAGTGTGAGAAGCATCGTGACCGGCTGTATCCAATCACAGCCGGTCACTATGTAGAGTGGCGTGCACTGTGTTTGTGCGCGCCCTGGGGGGGCGCACAGCGCGGCGATCGGGGTTGAGGCTTTTCCCTCTGACAAAGCCCAGCCCTGATCAGGGTAAAGAGCCAATTAAATTGGCTCTTTACCACGTGTCCGGCTGTGTCCAATCACAGCCAGTCAAAAATGTCAACAAACAGCAGTGTAACGGCTGTTACTGGGTTCTTCTCCTCACACACCGATCCAGTGTGAGGAGAAGATCAGCGAATAATGAGTTACAGAGATTAGTTACAGTTACAGATTATTCTAGTGTCCAGAATGCCCCACCCAATAAAGAGTACCTGTCATCACAGTACCTGTCACCAAAGTACCTGTCACCACAGTACCTGTCACAGGAGTACCTGTCACCACAGTACCTGTCACAGGAGTACCTGTCACCAGATTACCCGCTATCAGAGTACCTGTCACCAGATTACCCGCCATCAGAGTACCTGTCACCAGAGTACCCGCCATCAGAGTACCTGTCACCACAGTACCTGTCACAGGAGTACCTGTCACCAGATTACTCGCCACCAGAGTACCTGTCACCAGAGTTCCCACCATCAAAGTACCCGCCATCAGAGTACCTGTCACCAGAGTACCAGCCATCCATCCATCTCATCAGAGTACCTGTCATCCATCCATCCCGTCTGAGTACCTGTCCCTTGATGCCATCAGCCACTATGTCCAGAAAGGAATACACGCCAGAAGAGGCATATCAAATTCTGAGTCTGACCGATGAGAGCAACGGGGAGCTCTCACAGCCCAGTTCTGATTCCGATTCTGGTTCAGAATATGAGCCCCCGAAGACAGCACATCAGGATCCGCATTGGAGGAGGAAGCAGTCCGTCCAAAAAGAAGATGGTCTGAACACCAGGCAGCTACCATCAGTGCCAACAGCGCTAAACCCAGTACAAGCGCTGCTAGACTCCAGGAGGAAAGGCCCAGTACAAGTTCGGTAATTGCACGCCGAAGAATTAGGGCCCAAACCCAGCTTCTAGATGCCTTGGCAAACCCATTGTGGCTGCCTCCTAGCACAGGGTCAGCCACGATCCCCCCTTTCACAGAACAGCCAGGTGTGCAAGTCAACACAGAAGTTTTTTCCGAAATTTATTTTTTGAATTTATTTTTCACTGATGAATTAGTTCAAGGCATCGCGTACCAAACCAATCTTTTTGCCCAACAATTTATTGAAAATAACCCCAGCTCAAGCTATACCCGCCCTTTTGAATAGAGACCCCTAGCAGTGGAGGAGCTTAAATTGTTTTTAGGCCTAACGCTCAACATGGGGCTTACAAAAAAAAAAATGAAGTGCATAAATATTGGTCAACCAACCCTTTCCACCACATGCCAATTTTTTCATCTGTCATGTGCAGGTCCCGATATGAAATTATAATGCGCTTCCTGCATTTCAACAATAATTCACAGTGCCCCCCCCCCCCCCCCCGAAATCACCCAGACTCAGATAAATTATATAAAATTCGCCCCCTAATTAATTTTTTTCTCCAGGTGGTTTGCCGAAATGTATTTCCCTGACAAGAATATCTCTGTGGACAAGTCCTTGGTCCATTTCACAGGCTGGCTGGGAATCACGCAATATATCCTCAGTAAGAGGGCGAAGTACGGATTGAAACTCAACAAGCTCTGTGAAAGCACCACCAGATATATACACTCATTCCACGTGTACAAAGGCAAAGACTCCCAGCTCCAGCCCCCTGAGTGTCCTTCATACATGGGAATAAGTGGAAAAATTGTCTGGGAGTTGGCATTCCCACTCCTCCAAAAGGGGTATCATATTTACATGGACAACTACTGTACAAGTTTGCCCCTTTTTCGCCACCTATACCTAAAAAATACTTTGGCCTGTGATACAGCAAGCAAAAACAGAAAGGGCTTCCCACAGAGTCTAATCACCACAACGCTACAAAGGGGGGAATCAGCAAGCTTGAGGAACTAGGAAGTGTTGGCTGTGAATTGGAGGGATAGGAAAGATGTGTACATCATGTCCACCATCCATGATGACACCTCAGTGGAACTTCGCAGAAGACGCGGTCCCTTTCAAAAGCCTTCCTGTATCATTGAGTACAATAAATTAATGGGGGGGTGGATTTAAATGATCAAATGTTGCAGTCCTATTTATCAACATGAAAATCCCTCTTCTGGTACAAAAAAGTTGCAATTTACTTTTTTCATTTGGCCCTTTTAAATTCTTTCATCTACCAAAAATGGACATAAACACCCAACACCTTCATAACGTTTATTGAAGACATTGTCACTGCCCTGATCTATCCCCCCCGAAAGCATTTGCTCCGATTGTGTCAGCAGACTACATGAACGCCATTTTTTGGACCATGTTCCACTTTCAGGATCCAGAAGATGACGCCAAAAAAAATGTCGGGTGTGCACCAAAAGAGGAGTTAGGAAAGACACCAGTTTCCATTGTCCCCAATGTCCCTCCCAACCTGGCCTTTGCATCGGAGAATGCTTCAGACACTATCACACTCTTGTAAACTATTAGCCCATATTTCCAATAGACTGCCATTTCCCCGTTTTCAATTTCTGTCCTGAATATTTCCCTGGTGCCTCAACCAACCATATCATTGTCTTCCATGTGAACTGACCCTGGCCTTTTTCTCGACTATGCCTCTCCCTGCCGTCCTCATTGTTTATCTGCCATGTTTCTGGCTTTCACGTGAACTGACCCTTGACTGTATCGACTATGCCTCTGCCTACCGTCTATTTCTGCCTTTTACCTGCACTGACCTCGGCCTGTTGACCATATTTTTGCCTGTCCCTTGACCTGATCTTTCACCCTGCTACACAGGGGTCTCACATATGTGATTGGCTCCAGAATAGTGTTCTGAGTTGAGAAAAATAGTTTTTGATTTTCTGTGTTCCCAGAACAGGGTCTGGTTGCCCGGAGGCTTCAAAGCGATTTGGGTGGGAGAAGCCCCTACCCCTGTCCCCATTCTTTCCTCACCGATGCCCTAAGCTTGATGGTCCTGCCTGCTCCCTGGACAAATACTCTGGCTGTGCTGACCATATCTCTGCCTGCTGCATGTACTAACTATGGACAGTATTCCTGCCTGCTGCATGGACGATCATTTTGCTGCTGCTGACCACATCCCTGCCCACTATCTGGACCAATGCTTTGGCTGTGCTGACAACATCTCTACCTGTACTGACTATTCCTGCCTGTTGCCTGTTTTGCTGTCGCTCGCAACGTTCTTGCCTGCTGCCTGGACCAATGCTCTCTCTGTAGACCACTGCACTACTAAAACCGCAGGTAATCTTTTCTTTACCCTTTGCCCAGCAGAATGTATTTTGGTTTGTAATTGGTATGTACAGTACATGCTATGTGTTAGAAATATGAAGGGCCTTCAACAATGTGATAGGTTGGCAGGAATTTATGTGCGTAATTTATGCTCCTAGAACACCTGACAGTGCTACTCGGATGTTGGGCCTCTGTATGTGGCCAGGCTATGTAAAAGTCTCACACATGTGGTATTGCCATACTCAGGAGCAGGGGCGTTGCTAGGGGGTGGCTTTTGGGGCTATAGCCACGAATCTGAGGCCAATAGCCCCGAGTCTCTGCAGGGGTCCCCAAGGGGAGGGGAGGCTCTCTGGGGACCCTTATGTAAGTGGGGGGGCTCTCTGGGGACCCTGATGTAAGGGGGAGGCTCTCTGGGGACCCTGATTTTAAGGCCTAGGCTCTCTAGGGACCCAGATTTAAGGGGGAGCCTCTCTGGGAACCCTGATGTAAGTGGGGGGGCCCTCTGGGTACCCTGATGGAAGGGGGAGGCTCTCTGAGGACTCTGATGTAAGGAGGAGGCTCTCTGGGGACCCTGATATAAGGTGATGTAAGGGGGGGGCTCTCTGGGGACCCTGATGTAAGCGGGGGGCTCTCTGGGGATATATATGCACCCACACGTATATTACTGTATATACATGTGTATGCCCGCCCAAGCGTATGACTTTCTTTACTACGCTGCTATGGGCTCTAGCCCCAGATCTTTTGTAGATCTAGCAACGCCCCTGCTCAGGAGGAGTAGCAGAATGTATTTTGGGGTGTCCTTTTTGCTATGTACATGCTGTGTGTTGGAAATATCTTATAAATAAACAACTTTGTGTAAAAAAAAATGCGTTTTCATTTTTTTCCCCACATTTTCCAAAAACTTCCAAAAAAATGAACCGTTCAAAAGACTCATTATGCCTCATAGATTATACGTTGGGGTGTTAGCTTTCCAAAATGGGGTCATTTTGTGGGGTTTCCATTGTCCTGGTGCTCCAGGGTCTTCAAAAGTGTAATAGGTGGTTGAGAAATGAGATGTGTAATTTATGCTTGTAGAACGCCTGAAGGTGCTACTTCAATGTTGGACCTCTGTATGTGGTTGGGCTGTGTACAAGTCTCACACATGTGGTATCACTATACTCAGGAGGAGTAGCAGAATGTATTTTGGGGTGTCATTGCAAGTATGCTCTGTGTGAGAGAAATAACTTGTTATTATGACAATTTTGTGTAAAAAAAAATGAGATTTTCCCAAAAATTGTGTGAAAAAATTACAACTTCAAAAAACTCACCATGCCTCTTACTAAATACCTTGGAATGTCTACTTTCCAAAAAGGGGTAATTTGGGGGGGTATTTGTACTTTCCTGGCTTGTTAGGGTCTCAAGAAATGAGATAGGCCTTCAGTACATCAGGTGTGATCAGGTATGATCAATTTTCAATGATTTGCACCATAGCTTGTAGACTCTATAACTTTCACACAGACCAAATAATATACACTAATTTGGGTTATTTTTACTAAAGATATGTAGTAGTAGACATTTTGGCCCAAATTTATGAAGAAAAAATTCTTATTTGCAAAATTTTACAATAGAAACTAAAAAAAAGTGTTTTTTTTTCAAAAATGTCTCTCTTTTTTCGCTTATATTGCAAAAAATAAAAACCCAGCAGTGATTAAATACCACCAAAAGAAAGCTCTGTTTGTGAGAAAAAAAAAGATAAAAATTTTGTTTGGGTACAGTGTAGCATGACTGAGTAATTGTCAAAGTGTGAGAGCGCTGAAAGCTAAAAATCAGTCTGGGAAGGAAGGGTGTATAAAAGCCCTGTATTGAAGTGATTAATAATAGTAAAGTTCTTTGGTTTGTAACCTTTTCTCACTGAATTCTACCATTTCCATTTTCCAGATATTTTTGCAGTATCAGTTAGCCGCTGAATGACCTCACCATGTCTAGAGCAGTGACATAACCTTGGCTGTTACCACACTCAACTTATTAGTCAGTAAAGCATTATATATGAATTTTTCCTCAGCAATGCCTGGGAGCCCTTGCAACCTGCCGAAATAGTCTCTGTAGGTGGCTTGGTCTTTGATTCTCTCACTGAGCTCTGTGTCTAGTACTTTCCAGACTAGTGCTTCCAGTCTATGCACTCACACTTGTGTGAGAGGAGTTTTTTGGTTGTTATTAGGGTTTATTAGCTTTGTGTTTTAAGGCTCACATTTTAATCTTTGACTCTGATTCAGATACATTACAGCCCTCTCCAGAGGAGCCAATTTTTTAACAAATCCCCAAATCCTCTGCTTTGCAAGAAAATATTGTTCCTCTCATTAATGCAGTACATTCTATCTTGCAAGTATGGGATCAATCTGCTGTTACAGGCATTGAGTTTGGCAGAGCTGTATCCTTAAAGACCTCTCCTGTACATTGTTTGTAAAAATCAGACCTTTTTGAGGCCTGGAATCTACCTGTCATGGGATTCCTCTAATAATGTTGTGGAGTGCTTTCCGTTTCCAAGGGAATTTATTGACAAATGGTCTCACTGTAGATGATTCAGTCACCTCTCTTAATAAACATGCTACCAAACGGGTAGATTGTCTTATTTCCTTTAACCAGTTCAATACAGGGCATTTTCACCCCCTTCATTCCCAGACCAATTTTTAGTTTTCAACTCTGTCACACTTTAAACGACAATTGCGCGGTCGTGCGACGCTGTACCCAAACAAAACTGATGTCCTTTTTTCCCCACAAATAGAGCTTTCTTTTGGTGGTATTTGATCACCTCTGCGGTTTTTATTTTTTGCGCTATAAACAAAAGAAGAGCGACAATTTTGAAAAAACACAATATTTTATACTTTTTGCTATAATAAATATCCCAAATTTGTTTTAAAAAAACAAATTTTTTCCTTAGTTTCGGCCGATACGTATTCTTCTACATATGTTTGGTAAAAAAAATCACAATAAGCGTATATTGATTGGTTTGCGCAAAAGTTATAGCGTCTACAAAATACGGGATAGATTTATGGCATTTTTAAAAAAAATGTATTTATTTATTTATTTTTACTAGTAATGGCGGCTATCTGCGATTTTTTTTCGTGACTGCGACATTATGACAGACACATCGGACACTTTTGACACATTTTTGGGACCATTCACATTTATACAGCGAGGGAGTCTACTGACATCACAACTCCACCCACCGAGCTCCAGACAACAGACCCACCCACAGAATATGCAGTTTTTCGGGTCTAATAACAGACAGAGGGGAGACATTTGACAGGTAAAGATACATGCAGGAGGCATGTATATCCTTATAGATAACCCCTATGGCAGTAGTTTAGAAAGGATGACATTGGGTTTACATCCACTTTAAGGATGTTACTGATTTTCATATAGACTCTATTCTGAAACATCAGTTTGTGTTTCCTAGTGTAACTGTCTGCCTCATCTTGGTTCAAATTTGTGCATCGGAGGTGTTGGAGTGGATTAACACAAATAAAAGAGACTGTGCCTTTGTAGGGTGGACACTCATCCTCAATGTTTTTGAAAAAATTTCAAAGGCCTTGTGTTTTAGTTGTGATAGTCTCTTACAGACCACCAGGCTTACTTCTTGCACAAGTATAATGTCGATTCACATGCCTATGGCACTTTGGCTCCGTACCTTGGAAGTTAATCATGCCCTTAAGGATCATCTAATTTTTTCATCTTTCAAGGGTAAACACATTTTTGGCTCTGGCATTGATCAGAAAGGAATGGCCTCATTCTGCTTCTGTTTCTAAAGCAGTAGTTTGTAGATGTCTTCAGTCTTTTTCATATTCAGGCTGCAGATCTTGGGACCACAATCCCTCCATGTTTTCTTCTTATTCTTCTGCAAAATAACACCCCCCCACTTCCCTGGGGGAAGTTGTCTGTTTTTTTGCTACCACAAGGGTATCTCTTTAGTTTTTTTCTTAGCAGTTAGAGTGCTCAGGTTTTCTCCTGCAGCTCATATTTTCTCACTTTTGGTCGACTATTTATACTAAACATTTTATGGCATATTCACACTCAAGGGTGCCCTATCTTGGGAGTTTTATCCCATTTACAGTAAGGGAAAAATGTATTTGATCCCCTGCTGATTTTGTACGTTTGCACACTGACAAGGAATTGATCAGTCTATAATTTTAATGGTAGGTTTATTTTAACAGTGAGAGACAGAATAACAACATAAAAATCAGAAAAAACACATTTTAACAAAACATGACTTAGTACTTGGTGGCAAAACCCTTGTTGGCAATCACAGAGGTCAGACGTTTCTTGTAGTTGGCCACCAGGTTTGCACACATCTCAGGAGAAATTTTGTCCCACTCCTCTTTGCAGATCCTCTCCAAGTCATTAAGGTTTCAAGGCTGATGTTAGGTAACTCGAATCTTCAGCTCCCTCTATATATTTTCTATGGGATTAAGGTCTGGAGACTGGCTAGGCCATTCCAGGACCTTAATGTGCTTCTTCTTGAGCTACTCCTTTGTTGCCTTGGTCATGTGTTTTAAGTCATTGTCATGCTGGAATACCCATTCACGACCCATTTTCAATGCCCTGGCTAAGGGAAGGAGGTTCCCACCCAAGATTTGATGGTGCATGGCCCCGTCCATCGTCCCTTTGATGCGGTGAAGTTGTCCTGACCCCTTAACAGAAACACCCCCCCAAGCATAATGTTTCCACCTCCATGTTTGACGGTGGGGATGGTGTTCTTGGGGTCAAAGCAGCATACCTCCTCCTTCAAACATGGAGAGTTGGGTTGATGCCAAAGAGCTTGATTTTGGTTTCATCTGACCACAACACTTTCACCCAGTTCTCCTCTGAATCATTTAGATGTTCATTAGCAAACTACAGACCGGCCTGTACATGTGCTTTCTTGAGCGGCAGGATTTCAGTCCTTCGCGGCTTGTGTGTTACCAATTGTTTCTTGGTGACTATGGTAGCAGCTGCCTTGAGATTATTGACTCTCCTGTGTAGTTCTGGTCTGATTCCTCACCATTCTCATGATCATTGAAACTCCACAAGGTGAGATCTTGCATGGAGCCCCAGACCGAGGGAGATTGACAGTTATTTTGTGTTTCTTCCATTTGCAAATAATCACACCAACTGTTGTCACCCTCTCACCAAGCAGCTTGGCGATGGTTTTGTTGCCCATTCCAGCCTTGTGTAGGTCTACAATCTTGTCCCTGACATCCTTGGTCAGCTCTTTGGTCTTGGCCATGGTGGAGAGATTGGAATCTGATTTATTCCTTCTGTGAACAGGTGTCTTTTATACAGGTAACAAGCTGAGATTAGGAGCACTCCATTTAAGAGAGTGCTTCTAATCTCAGCTCATTACCTGTATAGTTAGACACCTGGGAGCCAGAATTCTTGCTGATTGATAGGGGATCAAATACTTATTTCACTCATTAAAATGCAATTCAATTTATAACTTTTTTGAAATGCGTTTTTCTGAATATATTTACTGTTATTCTGCCTCTCACTGTTAAAATAAACCCACCATTAAAATTATAGATTGATCATTTCTTTGTCAGTGGGCAAACGTACAAAATCAGCAGGGGATCAAATACTTTGTTCCCTCACTGTAATTCTGTACTAAACTTTTGCTGTGGAGTTTCCTTCTCCCATTGTGGAGTATGTACACTTTCTATTGCTTGACCTTCTTAATGCTCTTACCCTCCCTGGGGAATTATAGGTCTAAACTAAACTAAAGGAATAATTTTTTTCCACTCATCCTTAACTTGAAGATGATACTTGGTCCATCAGTTCACATAGCATTGTGCTGAAGAATGGATGTCCTGCACCCCAGCAATTCCTGCAAAAATCTTTTGATAGTTTGGAAATGCTTCCTTTATTGTTCCCTTCAAGTTTGCAAAGGTAACTCTTTCTTTTGGAGATGTGACCTTCTTCTGTGGGGTACCAACTATACTTTACTATTATTATTATCATGCAGGATTTATATAGCACCAACTGTCCAGTGCTTTACAACATAATCGCAGACAGTACAAGTACAATACAGTTTAATACAGTAGGAATCAATAGGCCCTGCTCGATAGAGCTTACAATCTAAAACAGGGATCCTCAAACTACGGCCCTCCAGCTGTGGCAGAACTACACATCCCATGAGGCATTGTAAAACTCTGACATTCACAGACATGACTAGGCATGATGGAAATTGTAGTTCCTGAACACCTGGAGGGCCGCAGTTTGAAGACCCCTGATCTAAAAGGAAGGGTCAAGAGATACAATAACTGTGGAGTATAGGCTGATGGAGAAAATAAATGTACAGTTGTTAGGTGGGGGCAGGATAGACCTTTCTGAAGAGATGGGTTTTTAGGGATCATCGAAAAGTGGGATTGGAGTAGGGAGTTCCAGAGAATGGGAGAGGCTCTGGAGAAGTCCTGGAGGTGACAATGAAGCTAGAGAGATAGATTTGGGTGTCATCAGTATAGAAATGGTATTGAAGAACATGGGAGGCAGTGAACTGACCTAGTTTCTTGTACTTACTTTGCAAGTTAATTTTTTCCTTGACTTAAGCCTGGTACACACTACAGTTTTTTTTTCATCAGCTCCAGTCTGTTCGTAAGCCACTGTACTAACCATGCGAGGTTAGTCCTGCGATCTCCCCCACTGACCTGTTGTTCTGAAAGGGGGACTGCCATTGGCTGAGAGCGCTGATCGGGAGTCGGTCGGCTGCTGGTTTTCCAGCATGCATGTCCGACAGAAGCCAGCCAAAAGGCCAGCTTCTGTCGGACAGACCGACATACACACACAGGCAGAATGTCGGTTGGTATTTTTTGTACCAGCAAATGTAGCCGACATTATGCCCGTGTGTATGGGGCTTTAATGAATGTTGTGAAAGTTCACTTTGCAAACAAGACCCAATCATGTGCAAGGAGAATTTTAATAAACATGCTTGATGGATGTCGCAGCGTTTCACCTCATTCACTATGCTATGGGAAAACTCCATTGCAAAGTGAACATCCTTCTGCTTTTAGTAAATCAACCCCATATTGTCTGTCATGTTTTGTTTACTTATTTCAAACTGTTTGTTTCTTATGGTGTTTGTTAACCACTATATTGTTGGAGGAAACTCATGAATCCTTTAGCTTGGCACACCAGCTTGATCCTATATGTCCTTAACCAGTTACCAACCGGCCCATAGCCGAATGACGGCTGCAGGGCAGTTGGATAACTCTGGGAGGACGTACTATGACGTCCTCCCAGAATTCCCCTCTCGCGCGCCCCCTGGGGCGCGCACCCGAACACATCCGTGACCGCCGGGTCCAGGGGACCCGGCGCATCACGGATCCCGGTAAATGGCCGCTGATCGCGGCTGTTTACCATGTGATCGAGCCGTCAAATGACGGCGCGATCACATGTAAACAGACCGGCGTCATCTGATGACGCCGGTTCCTCTCCTCCCCTCCTGTGTACCGATCGGTACACAGTGAGCGGAGAGGCGGATGGATGGATGTCTGCAGCGCTGTGGGCTGGATGTTTAGTGCCCACAGCGCTGCACAGAGACATCCATCCTTCCATGCTCAGCCATCCCTCACTACTATGCAATGCTGTGCAATACTCTGCAATACCCCCACAATACTCTGCAATACTCCCACAATACTCTGCAATGCCCCCACAATACTCTGCAATGCTGTGCAATACTCTGCAATACCCCCACAATACTCTGCAATACCCCCACAATACTCTGCAATACCCCCACAATACTCTGCAATGCTGTGCAATACTCTGCAATGCCCCCACAATACTCTGCAATGCTGTGCAATACTCTGCAATGCCCCCACAATACTCTGCAATGCCCCCACAATACTCTGCAATGCTGTGCAATACTCTGCAATGCCCCCACAATACTCTGCAATGCTGTGCAATACTCTGCAATACCCCCACAATACTCTGCAATGCCCCCACAATACTCTGCAATGCCCCCACAATACTCTGCAATGCCCCCGCCATACTCTGCAATGCCCCCCGCCATACTCTGCAATGCCCCCCGCCATACCCCGCCATACTCCGCAATACCCCGCCATACCCCGCCATACCCCGCCATACTCCGCCATACCCCGCCATACTCCGCCATACCCCGCAATACCCCGCCATACTCCGCAATACCCTGCCATACCCCACCATACTCCACAATACCCCGCCATACTCCGCAATACCCCGCCATACCCCGCCATACTCCGCCATACCCCGCCATACTCCGCCATACCCCGCCATACTCCGCAATACCCTGCCATACCCCGCCATACTCCGCAATACCCCGCCATACTCCGCAATACCCCGCCATACCCTGCCATGCTGAGCCATGCTCAGCTGTACTCGCCCTCTGTATGTGGCCAGGCTGTGGAAGTCTCACACATGGGGTATCGCCGTACTCAGGAGGAGCAGGAGAATCTATTTTGGGGTGTCATTTTTGGTATGTACATGTTATGTGGTAGAAATATTGTATAAATGGACAACTTTGTGTTAAAAAAAAAAAAGCGTTTTAACCACTTCCCGCCCGCCGGCCGTCATACAACGTCCTTGACTTTGTGCGGAGATATCTGAATGATGGTTGCAGCTACAGGCATCATTCAGATATCAGCTTTTTCAGCCGGCGATTCCCTACACCATGAGAATGATCATAGCAGCTGTTCCACTGCTTGATCGTTCTTACGGGAGGCGAGAGGGGACTCCCCCCTTCCCGCCGCCTTGCGGTGCTTCTACCGACTCACCGCTACGATCGAAGCCAGGATCTTTTTTTTTTTTTTTTTTTTTCATTTCAGGCTTCCCAGCCTAGAGGTGAGATGTGGGGTCTTATTGACCCCATATCTCACTGTAAAGAGGACCTGTCATGCCATATTCCTATTACAAGGATGTTTATATTCCTTGTAATAGGAATAAAAGTGGTCAAAATTTTTTTTTTTTTGGAAAAAAGCATCAAACTAAAATAAATAAAGTAAAATGAACAATAAAAAAAAAAAAAAAATTTTAAAGCGCCCCTGTCCCTGTGTGCTCGCATGCAGAAGCGAATGCATACGTAAGTCCCGCCCACATATGAAAACGGTGTTCAAACCACACATGTGAGGTATCGCTGCGATCGGTAGAGCGAGAGCAATAATTTTGGCCCTAGACCTCCTCTGTAACTCAAAACATGTAACCAGTAAAAAATTTTAAAGCGTCGCCTATGGGGATTTTTGAGTAGCAAAGTTTGGCGCCATTCCACAAGCGCGTGCAATTTTGAAGGGTGACATGTTGGGTATCTATTTACTCAGCATAACTTCATCTTTCACATTATGCAAAAACATTTGGCTAACTTTACTGTTTTGGTTTTTGTAAAGCACAAAACAGTTTTTTTTTCCAAAAAAAAGCGTTAAAAAAATTGGTGCGCAAATACCGTGCGAGATAAAAAGTTGCAACGACCGCCATTGTATTCTCTAGGGTCTTTGCTAAAAAAACATATATAATGTTTTGGGGTTCTAAGTAATTTTCTAGCTAATAAATGATGATTTTTACATGTAGGAGAGAAATGTCAGAATTGGCCTGGGTGCTCCAGAACGCCTGAAGGTGCTCCCCTGCATGTTGGGCCTCTGTATGTGGCCACGCTGTGTAAAAGTCTCACACATGTGGTATCACCATACTCGGGAGTAATAGCAGAATGTGTTTTGGGGTGTAATTTGTGGTATGCATATGCGGTCTGTGAGAAATACCCTGCTAATATGGCAATTTTGTGGAAAAAAAAAAAAGTAAAAAAAGAACCTTGATTTTTCAAAGAATTGTGGGAAAAAATGACAACTTCAAAAAACTCACCATGCATCTTTCTAAATACCTTGGAATGTCTTCTTTCCAAAAAGGGGTAATTTGGGGGGTATTTATACTTTTCTGGCATGTTAGGGTCTCAAGAAATGAGATAGGCCGTCAGTACTTCAGGTGTGATCAATTTTCAGATATTCGCACCATAGCTTTTGGACTCTATAACTTTCAAAAAGACCAAATAATATCCACCGATTTGGGTTATTTTTACCAAAGATATGTAGCCGTATAAATTTTGGCCAAAATATATGAAGAAAAATTACTAATTTTCAAAATATTATAACAGAAATGAAGAAAAATGTATTTTTTTACAGATTTTTCGGCCTTTTTTCTTTTACGGCGCAAAAAATAAAGAACCCAGCAGTGATTAAATACCACCAAAAGAAATCTCTATTTGTGTGAAAAAAAGGACAAAAATTTCATAAAGATACAGTGTTGCATGACTGAGTAATTGTCATTCAAAATGTGAGAGCACCAAAAGCTGAAAATTGGTCTGGTTAGGAAGGGGGTTTAAGTGCCCAGTTGTCAAGTGGTTAAAATAGTCCTTTTCCTTAAAGTTATATTAAACACACACTGTTTGTTTTACATTATCTCTTCTACTTCTGTATGTGGACGATGGCACTGCAATTATTTTAATTAAAAAAAAAATATCTCTTTCCCAATCGATATACAGCTGTCACATGACCCAGATCTTTCCCAGTATGTCTGTAGGGAAACAGTGGTGGAAGGAGCTTCTATTCCTCTGCTGCTGGTCACATGTTAAAAAAAAAAAAAAAACAGCCTTTGGAATGCAGAGTAAAATTAAATAATTAATATCAATAAACAGTTTTAAATTGTCATACTAATATATATATTTGAATTTATTTCTATTTATTATTTTTTGGCAATAACATGGTGTAGGTGGATTTCTGCCAGTCACAGGATGTGTCACTCCCCTCCAGCCCGAGCCTTAGAATAAAAGGGAGGTGAAGCCTCCATCAATACAGTTGTAATATCCCACCCTCATTGTGTTTAGATGGTTAGTGGGCATGGAGGAGGAGGATGGGAGTGTGTTGTCATTTACCACTGTGTATATGCCCACATGTGTGACTCTATAAACACATGGGCTGCTTAGATGTGATAGGGAGGAAATGCCCAGGCTAGAAATACACTGAAAACTGAGCGTGTGCACTAGCTGCTTACACTGCTCTGCAAAATCCTCAACAGTAGTGGGGACATGGACGGGGGGGGGGGGCAGAGAAGAGCAGTATCAACCAGGATTACAGAAAACGAATCCCATAGTGACTAAGTATGAACAGCATGTAATACAGCATTTACTAATAGTTTTTAATGATGTGGGTTTAATGATACTTTAATGGAAAATAGTCCTTCATCAAGTCTTCAATTGGGCATTATATTTCCATAAGGCTCCACTTACTGGGTTTACTAGTGGCTTTGCCCACCCCTCACTTGGACTACTTTTGCACACCCGTACCATAAAATAATTTTCTTCTAATCAACTGAGCGACACAGGTCCTGTCGCTCTTTGTTATAGGCCATATGTACTGTTTGCTTACAAAACTGAGACATGAGGGTTGAAGACAAAGGCTAGATTAATGCTATTTTGTGTGTCAGTGTCCAAACCTTTTGAAGGTGGCAGTATAACCCACACATCATAGTTTACTCTACAATCCTGTGTCCCTCCCTTTCGCACAGAGTGCAGTCATCAATGCCTGGGACCAGGTGGAGGCTGCGGTCATGTGAGAAATCAAACATTAGGGAAGTTCCCCAACATAAGGATGAGCCTTCACTGTGTGCAGTGATAAAATACAGAGTGCCTCTAAAAAGCGAATTGTCCCATGTCACCACACACTGTAACTTGTGTGTTGAATTAGGAGGGACTTGATTGCCCTTAGGGTAGACCCTAACATCACGGGCATCCCTTACGCAGGTGACAGCTATGAATTCAACATGTTCACTGACGATGCCCTCCTGACCCTCACCAACCCTATCGTCACCGTACCAAACCTCCAGGCCCTTCTAACCCGTTTTGCAACTATTTCGGGCCTCCAAATCAACCCACACAAAACAACTGCCCTGAATGTTACTCTCCCAGGTCCCCTAGCCTTACATCTCCAATCTTCCTTCCCCTACCATTGGGCAAGCTCCTCACTTGACTACTTGGTCATCAAGTTGACCCCCTCTTACGCTTCCCTTTCCTCCACCAACTACTACCCACTCTTACGCCCTATCACGGCTCTCATGGTGTCTTGGCGATGTCCTGGATCGGCCGTATCAATGCGGTCAAGATGACCATTCTCCCAAACATTCTTTACTTTTTTTGAACTCTTCCTGTCCGGGTCCCTACCTTCTATCTGCGGCTACTTCAGAACAGACTTCTTACTTTTATCTGGGCACATAAACGCCCCAAGGTTTCCCGCTCTACTATCTATGCTCATAAGTTACGGGATGGGCTGGGCGTTCCGGATGTTGCAAAGTATTACCAGGCAGCTCAAATTTTCCAACTCTTCATGCTCCATGCAACATCTGACATCCGCCTATGGGTTCTTCTGGAGGTACCTAATTGCGCGCCAGTCCCTATCTCGGCCTTAATGTGGCTACCCCCTAAAATTCGACCGCCTTCTGCCAGCCCCCTCATGACACACAGTCTGAAATTATGGGACTCGATACAATACACAGGCAAACTTATATCCCCTTATGTCCTGCCGCTGCTTCCCCTCTTGAATAATCCTATGTTCCCACCTGGCTTGGAACAACCCCACATTTTTTCATGGTGGCCTGCCCATGGGTTCTCCCTGGTTCGTCACTTTCTTAATACCCGCACCTTTCCCACGTGGTCCTCGTTTCAAGAGACCCATGAAGCTCCGCCTGCTGAACTCTTCCGTTACATCCAGCTGCAACACTGGATAACTTCCCTCCGGCGCCTTGGCTCCTTTCCATATCCAATGACTGCCTTTGAGCACACCTGCCAGCATTGTCCAGGTGCTTGCGGCACCATCTCTATGATCTACTCCTTACTAACTGCCAGCAGCACTTCCACTACCCTTTCCTATATGCTTAAATGGGAACGTGACCTGTCCCCCATAGATCTTGCAGACTGGAGTAAGGCCTGGTCCAGCATAGCAAAATACTCCTTTAACACTGCCACGTTGGAGGCGGCATATAAGGTCCTCCTGCGCTGGTACTGGGTCCCAGCCCGTATCGCCAAGTCAAACCCATCATGTAATGACAGATGCTTTTGGGGTTGTGGTCAACGAGGAGATGAATTGCACACATGGTGGTCTTGTCCCTGTCTTGTAGGACTCCCTTTTGCATTACTCCATTGCCCGCTCCCGGGCCTTTTCTCTCACCAGCAGAAACTAGCTACATACTTATTTATCGCTGCCAAACGAACAATAGCGAGGGCTTGGAAAAAACCTTCTATAAAAACTCTATCTATCTCATTCGCAGAGGTAAAGAATACCTTGACAACCCTTATGAGCCACGAAAAAATGTCCAGCATCCTCCACGACTCCCATGCAAAATTCCTTAAGGTGTGGGCCCTGTGGTGGTCCTACGCACTCCTTAATCTACATCCGACTAGTCTAGGACTCTAAATGCAATTTGACCTCGTCTCCAGCCTGGGGGACCCCCCTTTCTCCTTCCCACTTCCCCTCTGTTTCTGGGCCTCTTGCCCGCCGCTCTGTTCTACACCTACCACCCCCCTTCCCCCCCCCACTGTTGTGTGTGTTTTTTTCTTTGTGTTTGTTTTTGTTTCACTTTTGTGTTTTTTTTTTTTTTGTTTGTTTGTTTTCCTCTTCCCCATTCTGCGGACAACTCCGCTCCCCCTTGTCTGCCCTTAGCCCCTGGGTCTCAAGGCTCGGGCATAGCGCACTGACTCCCAGCCCTGGCTGGAGGGTCGGTGTCAGTTTAGAATCTATACCCTCATAATATATGTCTTATTATATACAGTACTTTTACGTGAACTTCTTTCTTATGTTTTATGTCAATATCCCCTGCGTGTTTTGTTATCTGGTTTTCCCTTTTTCATATCTCAATAAAAACATTGTGCCAGAATTAGGAGGGACTTGCTGAGCCTACTCCAGTGTACGTCTGTTACCTCTCTCCCAGTAACATAATAGGGTCCCGCTGAACATCAGGCATGCACTTATTAAGTCTTCACTTCCCGTACCTCGTGACCAGGCCATAGATCTCTGTAACACGGGTTCGGATCCGGTTGCTACTGGAAACTGACCTCTAGGGAGGGAGCCAGACATCAACCCCCTTGCTACCAGAGGACCTGTCACCTTTTCAGGTACCACGCCTAATGACTGGCCTGTTTGTGTCTTGAATTGGTACTTGGTTACTCTTACTAACCTGGTTCTTTAGATTTGCCAAAAACCACATGTACCTTTTAGAATAACTTCAGGCCAGGCTCAGAACAATAATGTACTTTACTGAACAAGTGTAACATAATAGTTCAATATGAACAACATCCTTCCCCTACCCTAACTGTGGTAGTATGGGTGCCCATGCATACCTTTGTGCGGGGAGAGTCCATTATGGCATTGTCCATTGCTTCAAAAGTCCCGGTGTCTTCAGCAGACTGCAAGGTGTGGCAGCCCTAATACTACGAGTGGAACAGAACCATCCAGTTCAACTCGGAAGCCTGTGGACCTCAGCCTTCCCCTTTTTTTATAGTGGGCTGGCTAGGACCAAAAAAGCTGGGAACTGGGATTACAACAGTTAACCCTTTCCCAGCCTGGGGCAGCCACTAAGTTACTGGAACTAACACATTTCTACCTGCTTACAAGTAGACTTGAAATAATGTTTTACAATAAGTACAAAAATCTTGTTCTAGTGAGTTCTTTCATAGTAAAAGAATATTATAAAATATAGAAAAATAAGGCAGGTTTCTTCACACCTGAAATGTTGTCCCTCTAGGCCTGGGTGTGCATTGCGTTTTCATAAAGTCAGATTGCTGTAATGTATGCACACTTAGTGGTTTATTTATAAAGTAGTAAATGTGACTATTACTGTCATTACTGTCATTTTAAAAGCATGAACCTGGAAGATTCACCTGCAGAGAATGTTTTCTGTATTTTAGATTCACTGCATTGTAGATGTGCCTCTGGTGTCATATGAACATAAGACCTGGAGTACAAAAATGGTGCCATTCACAGAACAGTATATTTGAGGAATGGCCACCTGTGATTTAAAATGTCATGAAAAAAATAGGACAAAGAGCTTGAAATAAAATCAGATCATTGAGAACTGTAGCCAAGTATTAGACAGCTTGATGTATTATGGAAATATATGTAACTGCTGTTTTATGTGAAAAGAAAAATACACATAAATTACATGTGCAAACTGCAATGAATAAGCACCAGGACACAGTGGGTAAAAAATAACACCAATAAATAACATCTAAAAATAAGATTCTTTTATGCTCAAAATGTCTCCTGTTTCAGTTAAAAACTTGAGGGGGAAATCATTAGTCAAATAATCTCCAGACATATGACACTTAGACCCTAGATACTACATTGTGTATTATTGGCAAAGCTCTACCTGGAATATGGGGCTAGGCACATATCCCTGTGTTAGATGCTTGATTTAACGCTGCATTCCATTGGAAAGTAAAATGTTTTGACCAGTAAGTAAAATACCATACAGAGGAGTAAAATTATGTATCCTCGTGGGTGAGCACACATTTTTTATTACCCACTATATCTTTACAGAACACTAGTTTATGTCTGATTGAAGGATTTGTCTGGAAACAAAAATACTCTTCAATGTATGGTATATTCACT
This sequence comes from Aquarana catesbeiana, assembly GCF_042186555.1. Classification (NCBI taxonomy): domain Eukaryota; kingdom Metazoa; phylum Chordata; class Amphibia; order Anura; family Ranidae; genus Aquarana; species Aquarana catesbeiana. Next base: position 397,029,221 of record NC_133325.1, read on the forward strand.
TATACTGTTTTTTTTTCATAGAGCCTGTGAAATGCATTTTCTTGGTAAAGATGCAATTTCAATTGATTGATCATATGTTTGGAACTTTCATAGAAAACCTTTCTGTTCTACAAAGCCTCATCAATAGGTCTGTTCAGACATGAGTTGAAAATGGGGGCCGTTGGTAACCTTTTCGTACACAGGATTATATTTGGAGACTTTGAATGTGCATTGGCAGCAGTTGCTTTGCACTCTGTGATCACATTGTTTTGTACCTGTACCCAACCAAAAAGAAAAGTGGTGCAGATTGTAAACTGGGACACTTTTTTTTTTAAAACAAATGTTAAAAAAAAAAAAAAAATGATAAAAACCTATATACCTACTATAATTGGTCCATAGTGCCATCATATTTTCATCATAGTATGATTTTACTAGGTTATTTATAGAGGGTCATAACTTCCATGCCCCTTTTGCCTCTTCTTCTTTTGTGAAGGTCACAATATCCTTGTTCTTGGCTCCATCAGCTCCATTCCCAGAGAGTGAACCAAGAATGTACTGTACATTACACTGCACATGTGCTAAGTTTTTAAGACTTCTACTTGAAGACTTTTCAATGGTTTGCTTTGTTTTTAAATAGTAATTTTAAAGCGCTCTACTTGTGTGTACGTGTAAATAATCATCATTAAAAAAAATGTGTTTCTTTGTACAATATAATTTGTGAGAATACAGTATCATGGGGGCAGCCATTTTTGTTTCTTACTTATGCAGGCTCTGTCTCTGATTTGCAGTGATACACAATTGTTGTTTTTTTGGTCCTTTTAACACCTAAATCTGCTTGGAGGACTCGTTAAAAACCAATACAATATTTGCTACTTCTCTATAAATACAAAAAGAAAGTATGGATCAAAAATTAATAAAGGAAAAAAAGTCTATAAAAAAGAAGCCTATTGCAGCCACCATACCTAAGGACTGGCAAGCTGCAATAAATTACATGTTTTTGATTCAATTTAACTGTGCTTTAAAGGATATCTATGGTTACAGCATACACTTAAACTTTATAACATAAGCATTCTAATAACAATACAGTACAAGCAATTGTTATTTTTGACAATCAAATACCGGTATACACTTACTTGAACAATTTTCTTTCATGTTGTGATTGCTGCCTGTCTGCAGGTGATCTCTTTCACAACTTCTTGGACTCCCCATGTAGTGTTCATCCTCAAAGCGGCCGCTGAGAATGACACAGGTTCCCCTACAATAGTTTAGAGGCTGCCATCCACAAGCATAGTTCCACACACACCAAAAATACAGGCTCAGTATAGGGCATGTATTTATAGAATTTATTGCTGAATAACTTGAAACAGGAGAGGGGTTCAGGGATTTCAGGATACTCCAACACAACAGTAGCAATCAAGGTGAGGGCAAACGTCTTAGTATAAAATCCTTATAGTAGCAGGCGTACACAGCTGACTGCCAGCCAGCTTCCACAGGTAAACCCTTAGTGAGGGAGATAAAAGATCTTGCTCCAGACCAGGACTTCAGAACAGTGCCCTCCATTCATCAGTAATCTTCTCCAGGTCCTCAGCCCAGTTTTTGCTGAGGCCCAAACTGCAACACTTTTCTCTCATTAGCTTCCTCCCAGGGGCAGCAGCCTCTGGAGAACTGGAACCCTTCTAGCAGAGGAAGAACACTCTGGAAAGGCCTCCCAAACATTTATTACCTCCCAGCCACCTTCTAGATGCCCTCTTCAAGGGATTGGTTGAGGCAGGATAAATATTCAAAACTGGATATTTGACACTCCCTGCCTTATATTCTAAAAGCTTCTCACAGAAGCAGGTAGGTGAGATCAAACACCCAGCTTAGGAAACCCTGACCAGACAAAAAAATAATAGATGGCTGCTCCACTGGCTGCAGTGAAGCCAACAACTAAATTTACCCTAACAGATAATGAGAGGAGGGTGCTACACCTGCATGCTTTGCAGTGTCTCCTCTGCAGTTTACGTTTCATTTCCAAGAACTACATATTTCATGGTTACTTGCTGTCAGCAAGCAGTGATTCCTGTACCTCCTGAAACTCCCCCTTTCAACACTTCTGTAGTTCAGAAGGCAGGCTCTGTGAAATGTGTGATACAGCAGTGCATTGTGAATACCTGCCACAGAATTAATGGAAGTAAATTGTTGGGGACCTTCACAGAGTAATGCCCTGTACACACGGTTGGATTTTCCGACGGAAAAAGTGCGATCAGATTGTGTTGTCGGAAATTCCGATCGTGTGTGGGCTCCATCGGACTTTTTCCGTCCGAATTTCCGACACACAAAGTTTGAGAGCAGGATATAAAATTTTCCGACAACAAAATCCGATCTTTTAAATTCCGATTGTGTGTACACTAATCCAATGCACAAAGTGCCATGCATGCTCAGAATAAATTAAGAGACGAAAGCTATTGGCTACTGCCCCATTTATAGTCCCGACGTACGTGTTTTACATCACCGTGTTCATAGCGATCGGATTTAATGACAACTTTGTGCGACCGTGTGTATGCAAGACAAGTTTGAGCCAACATTCATCGGAAAAAATCCGATGGATTTTGTTGTCGGAATGTCCGATCAATGTCCGATCGTGTGTACAGGGCATTAGTTTACAAACTTCAATATCGTTCAGGTTTTAATAAAAGTAGAATGAACTAATTGAAATCCAATGTGGAAATGAATATAAGATTTTACATTTTGACCATAGATATGCTTTAAGATTAACACTCCAATTGCAACTCAATATATATGCTGAAAACTATACTTAACCTAAGCCTAAGTGGAAAACCTGAAACAAAATACAACAATTTTGTTTTTAGACACCCTGTTGGTAGAAGAGCTAACAAATCACATTCTTAGATTGTAAGCTCTAACGAGCAGGCCCCTCTGATTCCTACTGTATTAAAGTGTATTGTAATTGTACTGTCTACCCTCAAGTTTCAAAGCGCTGTGTAAAATGTTGCCACTATATAAATCCTGTGTACTAATAATTATTTGAGGAAATATATCAAAACTGGAACAGACAGAATCTGGAGCAGCTGTGCATGGCAACCAATCAACTTCTATCTTCAGCTTGTTCAGTTAAACTTTGAAAATGAAAGCTAGAAGTTAATTGGTTGCCATTATGTTTAAGCCTGTTATAATTTAAAGACTGGCTTGAAACTTAAGTATTTCTGACCCTGTTCAGGCCAGATGCTTACTGACAGAAATATTCAGATTTGACTACATATGTGTATGGCCAAATATCTTTAAGATTGGGCCAAACATGTGTTAAGCTGGAAGGTCTGATTTTTCCATGGCTAGTTTTATTATTGTTGCTTTTAAAGTCTCACAAATCATGTGGATTATTATCTAAAAACAAAAGAAGCGTTGTTTTTAAGGGAAATAAGCAGGATCCCTAGCCACACTTTTACTGCACGTTGGACACATATTCAGAACTGTTTGAAAGTATTCTGACCAAAGGCCCTAGATAGCAACTGCTTCCAGGCTAATCACTTAAACAGCCAACAGACATGTACTGTACACTGTTCTGCCATCTGCCAATTCTCACTCATTATTGTAGAGTTATGACTGCTTCAAGATACATTCCAATTATTTCTTCAGCTACTAGCTCACTTTGTCTATATCCACAATTACATGTATAGAATCTGTGGATTAGTCATTGTTATACAAAGAATAAATCAGGATCATCCATGTTATATGGTATATAATGAGTTTGTTACCCAGTTATTTTAATACAAATAGTAATGCGTCATAGGCTTCACTTGGTATTTAAAACTTACATAGAAAAATCCTTCTTATAGTGTTAGAGACATTTGCCAAAATTAAAGCTTTTGGTATTTATATGCTTCTAAGTGGCAGAAAAAGGTGCACAATTCTGAGTTTTAATGAAGTTGTGGGCACTATCTTTAGCATGACATACAGTAGCTGATGAGATCCGAACCAGGTAAAAAAAAAAAAAAACATCTTCCATGACGCAATAGGAATCACCTCTATTCTTCTTCTTTTTGGGCTTTGATAACAGCATGACATAGAGAATTAAGTACAGGGGTACAAACACCAACCTAAGTATGAAGGTATTGGGTATAGATGATCAACTAATTTGGTCTGCGTATAAAGGGTTTTATGTAATAATTTTATCTTCTGTTCAGTTAAAAACAATATTCAGCTTTTTAGTTAGAGCATGCAATATTTTAGAAATAATATTGTTCCAAGTGCATCTGCTGTGTCTGCTTTTATGTGTGTTACGGTTTAGGGGGCTTCACTTTGAAGTCTCTCAAGTTCTTTTCTTTCATGCTTTGTGCCTCTTTTTAGGGTCACTCTACCTATTACTCACAGGAGGCTTTGATTGATCCCTAATTAGGGGAATCCACCACATTTTGGTGAGGTGTGTAACATTTACTTTGACCCTGTTGGGAGTATTATGCCCTGGAGCGTCAGAAATAAAGAGCCTTCCTGTTTGGGAGTAATACTATAGGTTATGCTGGTTCACCAAGCACTTTTTATTGTCCTAGTGCATAAGGTGTTTCGGTTTTTAGAGCATGCGCTACAGATGCAGATCTTTACTGCTGAAAACCTTTTTGAGGCTAAAACATACCCCACATATACATAGGGATCTGTGCATTGAGGTGTGGGTTTTATTGTCACCTTTCATGGGAAATAAGTGGAAGCCACTAATTGCTTACTTATATAACAAAAAAAGTGCAGCGCTGCACTTTTTTTGTTATATATTTGCCTTTTGCCTACTATCTGGGTTATAGTACATAGCTGCTGTATGTTGTTGTGGTTCGTTTTTAGCGCAGATATTTTTAATTTTTTACTGATTGCTTACTATTGGTAATCTAAGCCAAGGAAGCAAAATAATCAACCTTGTACATTGTATTCATTACCTATCTTGTTCCATTGTACTTGAAGAGTAATCTATACCCCATTTGGAATATTTATATTTTTTTGTCCAAAACTGTGATAAACCAAAATTGGAACATTTGAAGCATGGTACAATTTAAAAGCATTGCAAATGTAATAGGTAAAGAGGTGTTTTCACTGCCCCTCTTCCCACACACTGAAAAACACAGTCCTCTAGTAAACAACAGGGAAATTGCAGCTATTTGTTGCTTAGGTTACTTGAAGGACTGGAGTCTGACAACCTTAAACTACCTCCTGGGTTCGTACACTCTGTCTTTGTTGGCTGTCATTTGCTATTCTTGGAATAAAATCGTTGGAACGTTCCTGTGGTGTGCAGCCGTTCTTTTCTTCCTATTGATCATCGGTGGCGAGCCATGGCTTGCACCCAGCACATCCGAACTGTAGTGACCGCTCACCTGGAATGGCGTCTTCTTTGTTTGAATCTTCAACCTTAAATCAGACCTTACCTGAAAAAAACATTGAAGATGCTGACTTTTCATTCTGCAATTCCTTAGTTTAATATTTTAAGTTGGCCATACATGGATCGAAATTTGTCTAGTTCAGCAGGGACCTGACAAATTTTGATCCATGTATAGGCACCCTGGTTGATCTATCGATCGGCTTGTGTACAACCAGCTTGTCGATTATAGCCACCGGCCATAGCCGGCAACACTACTAATTGTGTTCTCACCGGCCACTTTAATAAGTACACCTATTCAACTGCTTGTTAACACAAATTGCTAATCAGCCAATCACATGGCAGCAACTCATTGCATTTAGGCATCTAGGTGAAGACAACTTGGTGAAGTTCAAACCGAGCATCAGGATGGGAAATAAAGGGGATTTAAGTAACTTTGAACGTGACATGGTTGTTATGTGCCAGGCGGCTGGTCTGAGTATTTAAAAAATTGCCGATCTACTGGGATTATCACGCACAACCATCTCTAGGGTTTACACAGAATGGCCTGAAAAAAAGAAAATATCCAATGAGCAGCAGTTGTGTGGACGAAAATGCCTTGTTAATGCCAGAGCTCAGAGGAGAATGGGCAGACTGGTTTGAGATGATAGAAGTGCAACAGTAACTCAAAAACCCACTCATTACAATCAAGGTATGCAGAATACCATCTCTGAATGCACAACACATTGAACTTTGAAGCAGATGGGCTAAAACAGCAGAAGACCACACCACGTGCCACTCATGTCAGTTAAGCTAAGACAGGAAACTGAGGCTACAATTCACACAGGCTCACCAAAAATAGAAGATTGGAAAAACATTGCCTGGTCTGATGATTCTCAATTTCAGCTGTGACATTTAGATGGTAGGGTCAGAATTTGGAGTAAATAACATGAAAGCATGGATCCATCCTGCCTTGTATCAATGGTTCAGGCTGGTGGTGGTGGTGTAAAGACATGGGGGATATTTTCTTGGCACACTTTTGGCCCTTTAGTACAAATTGAGCATCATTTAAATGCCTCGGCCTGCCTAAGTATTGTTACTGACCATGTCCATACCTTTATGACTACAGTGTACCCATCGTCTGATGGCTACTTCCAGCAGGATAATGCACCATCATCCCAAACTGGTTTCTAGAACATGACAATAGGTTCACTGTATTCCGATGGTCACCACAGTCACCAGATCTCAATCCAATAGAGCACCTTTGGGATGTGGTGGAACGGGAGATTTGCATCGTGGATGTTCAGCCAATAGATCTGCAGCAATGGCGTGATGCTATCATGTCAATATGGACCAAAATCTCTGAGGAATCTTTCCAACACCTTGTTGGATCTATGCCACAAAGAATTAAGGCAGTTCTGAAAGGGGGTCCAACCCAGTACTAGCAAGGTGTACCTAATAAAGTGGCGGGTGAATGTATATATAAATGCGAAGTCCACTAAAAGTCTTTATAAACAAAGAAAAAAATGTGATGTGTATTCTTAAACACCGAATGTTCCCATAGCAAAAGAACTTGTGCTCCAGTCCACAGAAAAAACTCTGCACTCACCAGATAGATTTGACTTCTTATTGCCACAAGAAAGTCAAATAACGCTTGTTGGTATCCCCATATACCACCGAGCCACCAACTAGGGAACCAGGGACACTGAACACCTCTCCACATGAGCTTTACACCACTGAATATCCCCTTCAGGGATATTATAGCCAGTATCTCCACCTTTGGTTTCTCCTTGTTCCTATATGATCCTCTTGGGTACACCAGATACTTATGCAGGAATGTATAAAAAGGAGGGGAAGCCTCCCATAGTATAACACCTTTTTTTATTTTATGCCACAAAATATATCAAGTAATGCACTTACGCATTGTATTATTAGATAGAAACCACTATACAAAGAAAGTGCCATTGGTCCCCAATGTGCGTTCCAGCAAGATTGGAAGTGACATGCAAGAAGTTTCTCCCTATGGGTTTCGCCATTGCCATGCATCATTCTCATGAGCAGCTGCAGGAAAGAAAATCACTTGATTCTCCCATCACCATACTGATGGGGGAATCCCTTCCATGGAGCTATTGTGTTCTCCTGGTGGGGGAGTGCGGGGAGTAGTCCCTGCTGGGAGAACACAATGTATATTGCTAGTGGCTATAGCCGCTGCCAGTAATCGCTTGCTGAAAATCTTACATGCTGGTTATACCCAAATTGATCGATGGATCAACTTGGGTACAATCAGCCTGCCCATAGTTGGTTTGAATTTAGAACAGTCTTTACTGAACCGGCCTAGATTCGAACCATATATGGGCGGCTTTATACCACTGCTATGAGTGTAGACATTGTTAATTGACCAGTGACTGTTTTCTTTGTTAAAAATTGGAGATCCAGCAGTTAAACACATGCTCCTCTCTTTGTAAATCTCAAGATCGTTACTGTACTTGTAGAGTCATAAGGAGGTGATAGAAACCATAATATTCTATGCTTATGTCAGGTACCATGAAACAGACAGAGACAGAAAATGCAGTAAAAAAATCACACCTTTTAATAAAATGGTAAAAATGGTACAACTGGTAAATGTAGTCAAAAAGCGGTGGTTTCAGTGGGGAACATCAGTTTAAAAAACTATTAGATAAGCACCTGAACGACCACAACATACAGGGATATACAATGTAGTACTTACATATAATCACACACATAGGTTGGACTTGGTGGACTTGTGTCTCTTTTCAACCTCACCTACTATGTAACTATGTATAGCCAGGGTTCGGTAGCCAAATCGGGTAGTCAGAACAAGCCAGGAAATCAGGAAGCCAGAGATCAGCGTAGTCAGAGACAGAATCAGGAACCAGAAGGGATGTCAGCCAGGCAAGCCTTCAACAGGAACACAGCAGAGAGTCTCTTGATATGTCGACCAGGCAAAGGAATTTGAAGAAATGAACCAGGCAGTTTAAATAGCCAGAAGGGGCTGGCTGCGGGCTTGACTGACGAGCAAGAGAAGATCAACAGGTGAGCCACTGTGGAACGATGAGTACTGGCAATTAACCGACAGCTGACCAACCTAAACACAGAGAAGGAAGGGCTATTACTTTATTACATGAAGTAATAAAAAGTTTCAGCTAGACCAGGTGACAATCTCATGTCTATGTGGTACTCACAGACACCATTAGGGGAAATAATTCACATTGAATTAACATAGAGCAACAAATTTACCATATTATGTCACAAAAAGGTTACCCAGAGCTAACATACAAATATATTTACATACATATGCTGTATCAAATATTAATCACAAGAACAAGAGCACAAGAATACTAATTTACTCTTTATAAATTTTCTATACGGGCCCCATAGATGGGCTGTGATTAGCTATGGCCTAGCCCCACCTCCTGGAATAGGGAAGAGGAGGAGAAGGTGAGTGGTCAAAACTGCAGAACAGTGAGTAACATGAGTCCAGGGAGAGGGAGAACAACAATAAGCTGTGTAGGGGAGAGCTCTCTGACTGTGCTGTGAGACAGAAGGTCATTTACAACTGACCTCTGCACTCACTACTGACTTCTGAAATTTGTTCCACTACTGACCTCTGAACTCAACTTCACTTACTACTGACCTCTGCATTCTGCATCACTACTGACCTATGAACTCTACATCACTTAATGACCCTTGAACTCTGCTTGACTTACTACTGACCCCTAAACTCTGTAGTAAGTGATGCAAATTTCAGAGGTCAGTAGTGTTCAGAGTTCAGGGGTCAGTAGTGATGCAGAGTTCAGAAATCAGTGGTAAGTGACGCGGAGTACGAAGGATAGTAGTAAGTCACATAGAGTTCAGAGGTCAGTAGTAAGTGCCACCGAGTTCAAGGGTCAAGAGTAAATGATGCAGAGTTCCCAGGTCAGTAGTGACACAGAGTGCAGAGGTTAGTAGTAAGTGAAGCTGAGTTCAGAGGTCAGTAATAAGTAATGCACAGGTCAGTAGTAGGTGATGCAGAGGTCAGGGGAGAGTAGAAAGCGAGTCATTTACTACTGACCCTGATGATGTGCCCCAAAGTCTAATGTTGGGCCCTGGACCCTCGAATGTACTTCTACTGATACTGTGCTCTACATTTCCTATTTAAAACTGTCTCATTCTATACTATGTAAATCAACTCAAACTCTATTTACCTACACTTCTTTAATTCATGCCTAATATTCAGTGCAATTAGAAACACATCCACTGTTTGCTGCTGAATGTTGTGTGCACCACATTTTCTTGTTTGCAAGTGGGGGGGGGGCAAATTTATATTCTTGCACACATGCCTTCTGCTTTCAGAAAACACCTCTAATAGCATCACTGTATACACAAGTACAGCAGCACACAGCCACTGATGTCAATGACATACAACTACACTTACACTGAGTGGTTTCGGCCACCGAGTGTTTAAGAGGCTTAGCTGCTCCCCTTCATCAGGAATCATTGATAAACTTAACTTCTCTTTTCCATCTTAAGCAAGGGCACAATTTCCTCTCAAAGGAATTAAGAAAAAACTGCGCCACCGATCTTAAATAAGATCTATAGCCTCGGTAAGTATGGCCCTGCGCGTTTCATCATCAACGTCCTTGAGGACATCAATGATAAAAACACATAGGGTGGGCCAGGACGTTTGTCATCACCACACACGTTGAGATCGTACTCGCGGCTCAGTTTTCTGGAGACGATCAAACCAAAAGATTTTGAGCTGTACATACATGTGTCGGTGAAGACATCGGGAGATGTGAGTGGCTTTTTTGTGACTTTTAATAAATCAGGATTTTTAACGATTTTATGCTATGGGAGTTTCTTCTTTCTTTCTCCTTCATGTGATTATGGTGTTCATGGGGGCACCTACTGTCTCATTACCTGTAAAAGTACCAAACAGCAGATGTGGAGTGGTCGTTGTCTCTGTGGCAAAAAGAGCTAAAGCTGGTTTATAATCTGACCAGCAACTTGCTCTGGTGAGTTTATCTAATGATACTGGTGGTGGAGCACATGGTGTTTTGAAGCACACCATTTAAATCAAATTGAGAAGTTTCATCACGGTTGAAGAGCACATTAATTAGCGGCTTGTGGGACTTGTTATTTATCATTTTCCTGCATGAAATAGATGGACTTTTAAACTGAACACTTTCACTTTTGTTTTTTACACTTTGTCAGCACATGACACTTGCTCTTTATCTTATATGAAATAAGCAGTATTGATTGTTTTTGAAAATTTACACTGTACAGTAGGAGATATATTATATGAATATTTGCACATTAAATAAGTAACATTGAATAGTTTGTATATATTTTGCGCATTGTTTAGGTGGAATACTTTAGCAGGTTTGCACATTTAGGGATTTGCACTGTCCTTTTTACATTATAAAGTTTCTTCTCAGCCAATATATTTAGCTGAGTTACACCATCTTATATAGCAACATTGAGCAGAGTAAGATTGGCCATATACGCATGGGCGTAGCATGAGGGGTTGCAGGGGTCACAATCGCAACCCCGCCCCTATCTCCAGGGGGCCCTGCAGCTTCCCTGTCATATTATCATATCCTCCACAAAGTCTAGCTCCGATCTGCCCTAGGGCCCCACAGCCACGCTGCAATACCGGGCTTCCACTTTGCCTTCCACAGTCCACACCCCTCTGTTCTCATTGGCTTGGGAGAAGTTGTGAGCGATTTCCTGAATGGAGAGGAGCATGGGGTGAGAACAGCCCAGGATGGGGAAGTGTCTGTGCTGTGTCCTGGCAACATGGAATGGTAACCAAGCTCAACGAGTTAAGAGGAGAAGAGTACTATCCTGTAGCCACGATGGGACGGATGTTACTGGTGAGATAAGACACCGCTCAGTGTCTCCTAGTCACCAGCTGGGATTCTTTGTACCCCCCCACTCGGAGATGTCTGCTTACCCCACTTCCCTGACAACTGGGGAAAAGACACACCTGTCTCCCCCAACACCTGCCAACGCTGACAAAGAAACCTTCATAAATTGCTTAAAAAATCCCTTAACATCTCCTGAGGGGCCCCAGGCTTCAGATTTTGTGTCACATGGCTTTGCCCCCCCGATCTAAGTTGCCCCCCCCAAAGCCCCCTGGCCACCCCCTCCACCCTGGATGCCCAGCTGCTGAGCTCCTTTCCCATTATGGCACTCTATACTGCTCCTCCTCCGCGGGGCTGAAATCACATTCCTTTACAACACAGCCAATCACTGCAACTACACTGCCGTTCTGACCAGAGAATTTCACAGGTCAGAACAGCAACATAAAAGGCAGATACACCCTGTGGAGGCTGACAGACTGTGTGTAAATGAATGTGATTCCAGCCCTGTGTAGTGTGTGGGGGAGAGCTGTATACAGTACTGGGATGGCAAAGGAGTTCTGCCAAGTGACCTACTAGGGGTCTCTGTCCTCTGATTCTCCAGCGGTGATCCCTGTCCTCTGATTCTTCAGCTGTGATCCCTGTCCTCTAATGTAAGGAGGAACTCTGGCAACTCAAAACTCTTAAGCCACTTTGAGTATCTTGGCATGCGGTGGGTGTATCTGCACACACGGTGGAAGTGGTGGGTGGTAGTGGGGGGGGGCATGTCAACTTTTGCATCAGGGTCCACAAGCTTCAAGTTACACCTCTGCATATACAGACCATGTTCTGGTGACAACTCAACAAATTTAGATATTTCCATTCTTTCTTTATTGGTGACAATGGTCACAATCACAGAAAATAAAATTAAATCTCCCTAAGGAGGAAGAAGGATGTAACATCCAACAGTACAAACCTGACAGAGGTTTTAACTTTTCATCACCCTAGAAAACTAGAAATAAGTTTTGACTAGGGTTTTCCAAAGGAAAATGCATGCTTGTGGGTGTGAAAAAAAACACTTGCAGGGCATTAAATTCTAGTGCAGTCGCATGCATAAAATTTGTCACTATCCTATATAGCTATAAAAATCTAGGAACAGTGACATGGCAGGAAGTATTATCTATATTAGTATTAATTAACTGTTGTACGGATTAATAGCTATGACAGTTTTTGGTGAGGCTTACCTCACAGCAACATGCAGCCTAACATAGGTTACCCTAAATAGCTCAAAAATAACACTATGAAATATGTCGTGTCTATAAAGAATGGTGGTTTGTGAGACACATGCCTTAACAAATATGATCTATTTTGGGCGATATTTCTTCATTAGCAGCAGCTGTGTTCAGTGCCATGTGCTTCAAGTGTATAAGCTCAGTAGCATGAAAAGGAATGGCTGTTTATTTTCAGGCAGACAACACGAAGGAATTGAGCCGTGTAGGCTGCTTCACAATGAATATTCAGTTGTGTCTGACATCTTTGGAAGATACGAGAACACTTTCTAAAAGCCGAGCGTGACAGGTCCCCGGGTTGTAACGCAGGCCTCTCAGGAAGTCTTAGAGCAGAGTTGACTGATAATGTAAAAATGCTCCCCCTCCTTTGACAGTCCAAATGTTTCAATCATTTAAGGAGAAACATTGTTGCATTGTGGCTCTTAAGTGAACAAGAGTCTCTTTGATTTCTGCAGAGAGAGTGAGAGGGGGGGAATGAAAAAGAAAGGGATAGAAGTCAAATTTTGGATTGTGCTGTTTAGAGCAGGGAGGTCACAAGGCCTTAATGCATTTAGCATTGACTGCCCCCTCTTGTAGTGCGTCTATTAGTCAGTAATTTGATTTGTACCTATTCATTTGCAGTCCCTGCAGCAGCTCTGAGCTGGCCCCATGTATAATTGGTGCTGTCTCTATTTTTACTTCATTAGATTAGCCCTGACTCCTGGCCACTTGTTGTCTGCGCTTGTCTGCCCATTTATACAACCTAATGTAACACAAAATTCATTACTGATCACATTACTTTCAACTCTGAAGCCAGTCTTGTGATAAACATTTTCTTAACCGTTTAAAAGCCAGCCTTCACCGGACCCAGACAAAAGACAAAGGCACATCAAGCAGAGATGAGACAATCAATAGTTTAATAATGCTAAGTAGATACAAATGCAATGGCACATTACAAATTAGACCGCTGAGATTTCTGTGCAGCTGGACGCCATAGAATGGTAAAGAGTTGCGGTGATCTGGATTTGTTGCATTAATAAACTTTTGTCGTTTAAGATGAAGAAACTCACAGACTTCTAGTCAAGGTCAAAGTATATTTCTTTCAATATAAAAAAAAAAAAGGAAATCATAGTTTGCAACATAGTTGCTGAACATATGTAAAAACTGCACAAAATGATCTGCTTTACAGATCCAGAAGCTATTGAGATGCATTTGTAGTACATAAGAAGAAACTCAAAACACACACAAGTCTGTCTGTTAAAAACAAGGTTGACAGTCTGTGACTGAATCCTGTGGCTGCCATATGCTAGATAAAGTTTCCACCCAATACATTCAGCTTTATCCCTTGTTCTTTGCTGCTGAACCTGGCACCAAGCAGGTGACCAGAAGAAACAGAGATAAGATCTTGAGAAATACAAGACTAAACCATTGCAGCAATGTGCCAACTAACTTCTTCATTAAGCAGATGCATTATTGATCAGCTGTAGAGTAGCCTGTTATATTACATTTTTAGAGCGCATCATCTTACTGATGCTGTGTATGTATTTTCAAATATCACCAGCTTTTTTTGTTTCCTTGAAGAACAGTGTTATAGATAGATAGATAGTTTTAAAAAACCCGCTACTAAACGCAATGTTTGGCTGTTGCCAAATGGGCTGAAAGTTCTGAACAAGCAAAGTTCAATTCAAACCTGTGTTCAGACTGAACTGGGAGCTCATCCCTACCCAGGACATAAAGCAGTGATGGCAGTGAATGGCTGAAGTACACCCATGCTCCACCCAGGGGCAGATCCAGAGCCTAGTCTCGGGAGGGGCACTGCCAGAAAATACGTTTTTTTGGGGGGTACATTTATCGAGGAAATGGCTGGTGTTAGCGATTCAATCATCACGGCACCATGGTTGTTATGGTGTCAAGATGATTGAAGCGCATTATTACTATTATAACATTGTTATAAAAAATGAAATGGTTCAACTCATAATGCAGAATCAGTGGGAGCCCCGAGCGCGTCACTTGCTATGTCGCCTGTTACCAGATGCAGATTGTCACTTGCCACGTAACCTGTCACCAGATGCAGATTGTCACTTGCCATGTCACCTGTCACCAGATGCAGATTGTCACTTGCCACGTCACGTGTCACCAGATGCAAATTGTCACTTGCCACGTCCCATGCCACACGTTGCAGATTGTCACTTGCCACATCCCATGCCACACGTTGCGGATTGTCACTTGCCACGTCCCATGCCACACGTTGCGGATTGTCACTTGCCACGTCGCCTGTCACCAGATGCAGATTGTCACTTGCCACGTCACCTGTCACCAGATGCAGATTGTCACTTGCCACGTCCCATGCCACACGTTGCAGATTGTCACTTGCCACGTCACTTGCCACATCCCATGACACACATTGCAGATTGTCACTTGCCACTTCTAATGCCACACGTTGCAGATTGTCACTTGCCACATCCCATGCCACACGTTACAGATTGTCGCTTGCCACGTCCCATGCCACACGTTGCAGATTGTCACTTGCCACATCCCATGCCACACGTTGCAGACTGTCACTTGCCACACGTTGCGGATTGTCACTTGCCACGTCCCATGCCACACATTGCGGATTGTCACTTGCCACGTCGCCTGTCACCAGATGCAGATTGTCACTTGTCACGTCACCTGTCACCAGATGCAGATTGTCACTTGCCACATGCCATGCCACACATTGCAGATTGTCACTTGCCACGTCACTTGCCACATCCCATGCCACACATTGCAGATTGTCACTTGCCACTTCTAATGCCACATGTTGCAGATTGTCACTTGCCACATCCCATGCCACACGTTGCAGATTGTCACTTGCCACGTCCCATGCCACACGTTGCAGACTGTCACTTGCCACATGTTGCGGATTGCCACTTGCCACATCCCATGCCACACATTGCGGATTGTCACTTGCCACGTCGCCTGTCACCAGATGCAGATTGTCACTTGCCACGTCACCTGTCACCAGATGCAGATTGTCAGTTGCCACGTCCCATGCCACACGTTGCAGATTGTCACTTGCCACGTCACTTGCCACATCCCATGCCACACATTGCAGATTGTCACTTGCCACATCCCATGCCACACATTGCAGATTGCCACTTGCCACATCCCATGCCACACGTTGCAGATTGTCACTTGCCACGTCACTTGCCACATCCCATGCCACACATTGCAGATTGTCAGTTGCCACGTCTCATGCCACACGTTGCAGATTGTCACTTGCCACGTCACTTGCCACATCCCATGCCACACATTGCAGATTGTCACTTGCCACATCCCATGCCACACGTTGCGGATTGTCACTTGCCACATCCCATGCCACACATTGCAGATTGTCGCTTGCCATGTCCCATGCCACACGTTGCAGATTGTCACTTGCCACATGCCATGCCACACGTTGCAGATTGTCACTTGCCACGTCCCATGCCACACGTTGCAGATTGTCACTTGCCACACGTTGCGGATTGTCACTTGCCATGTCCCATGCCACACGTTGCAGATTGTTGCTTGCCACATCTCATGCCACACGTTGCAGATTGTCACTTGCCACATCCCATGCCACACGTTGCAGATTGTCACTTGCCACGTCCCATGCCACACATTGCAGATTGTCACTTGCCGCGTTTCATGCCACACGTTGTGGATTGTCACTTGCCTGCTATAATTGTCTCTTGCTGTGTCCCAGAGTCAGGCAGCAGATTACCAGTCAAGCAGCAGAGAGATGATGTAATCTCTCTGCTGCCGTGGCTGCCTGCACACTGCACAGTGAGGGCGGAACTTCAGGGATGCAGGGCGGGCACCAGGCGGTGAGAAATGATGCCATATCTCTGCTCCCTCGCCCGCCGGCTCCCTGATTGGCCACCAGCTCGCTCACACACTGTCACTGAGCCGCACAGCTGCTCACCAAACGAGCCGCCCAGCCCACCCGCGGAGCTACGCACTGTCTCTCACCAACGGAGCCGCCCGTGCTCTCAGCCATGGAGCCGCCCGCCGGCTCTCTCACCCGCGGCGACGCCTGCCCGCCCATTCACTCACCCGCATTCTCGGAGGGGCCAATTGTCCCCCGTGGATCCACTCCTGGCTCCACCTGCAGACAATATTCACTGAAATTTGTCATTCCTATAAAAGCACTTCAATAACCAGGGTGCAAGCTTTGTTGAATTACATTTCTTACTTTTTGGGCTATTGTATTATATTTGTGTTACATGCAAATATTTATTCTTAATGTGGCAATACATGTGTGGAGCACATAACCCAATTCAGACAGTCAAACAAGGCAGTCTTTAGCATGTTTTATGCAATAATGGCTAAATCTGACTCATCCATATCTTTGGTACCTGCCGCAAACCACCAGATTGCAAAGGGTAGTAGCAGACTGTGTACACACGTCAATGGGTCCATCATATTTGTAGACCATGGAAAAAAGAAAGGCTCACCCAAGGACCAGTTGTTGTCAGATTTGGCCTAAAGTAGCTGTAGTAAAATATATTTTTTAAATAATAATTGTGGACTTTGGAGATAGACAACTTTGTAGAACATTGTATTTTATCCAGCTGTAGCTAATGATATTAGTTTGCCAGGGAATGCCTTAAGGGGGGCTGAAATATCAGCAAACAATCATTTATTTTCTGAAGATGTTGAGTATGCAGCTTTAAGAATTTTGTAAGACTTTAATTAAAAGAGAGCTAATACCATGTAAAACAAAGACATGTTCTTCCTAACCCAATATAGCATTTTAACATCCCTAAAGAAATCTGGTGGAATGTATTTACTGATTGCTTGAGAGCGCTCAGCAAGCATCCTTGTACTCTTTGTTCCAACCCAGCATTATCTTGCTGTCTTCACATTTTATTTGTGTTGGTGGCTTTCAGGTGGTAAACTACCATAGAAGTGTGAGTGTATAAATGTGGTAGCTTTGTTTTTTAATTATGCTTTACAAGCTCTCAGATAAGGGAAATTTTTTGTAAACATAATTAAAGGTTCCCACAGACATACAGGCACTATCCAACCTCTCTCGAACACTTGAGTGTGCCGACAGGGTGCTAAACACAGACCTATTCAGAAGAGTAGGCAAGGTGCATTGCAGACACCTCCAGCACATCATGGGAAAACAACAGTATTGAGACAAGTTTGTCTATTGCCCTTAATAGACCTCAGTTGGAGCTGGTTGGCCATACGCTTGGCAATTTATTGAGCTTTCAATTTAATTTCTTACTGAAACAGCAAAGCATTTAAAGACATACTGTAAAATACATAGATTTTGCTTGACTGCAAAGAGGTCGGATCAAAATTGGGATTGAAAAAGGGAAAAATCTGAATGCTTTCAACATTTTTTTTCCTTTATTGATGCCATTTCAATTATATCTTTCAATAAACTGAGCTAAAAGTGTCACTTTATTGTCCAGTTTTAGTCTCACAATCAACCACATTCTGGTCAATGAAACTCGTGGGTGGTAGATTTTGGTTTCTTGCAAGTACTTGTGATCAGATTTGTGAATCCCGGTGTCTTGAAAGTGGTTGAAGTGAACTGAAAAACATGTATATTTCTGGCTTAAGGCTCGTACACACTATAAGTAAATCGGGTGAATGTCCGAGGTACGATCGTGCGATTTTCTGATAGTGTGTTCACAACTTTCGACAGCCGATTCTGGCCTTTCAAACTAAAATTTTCAAAGGGATATACTCCAAAATATTTCATGTACGGGAACAGAACGAACAATTTATGTTTAATGTGTACCATTTTCGTAGGAATTTTGTATGAAAGACTGCACATGATCAGAAACAATAAACAACAAGCCTTTGACGTATGAGAATTTTCAGACATTATTTCCTTCCACGGTTCCGACTTGCTGTGAAACCACGAGGAAAATCGGACGATCGTTCGTCCTGATTTCCTATAGAGTGTACCCCACTTTAGAGCCATACACAGACATTTATTATTAAATAGTTACAAGTTAGGATGCCATTTCCAATTGAAACACTTTTGAGACTTTCTCACCATTAAGGTGTAATGCAGAGTTGCAATATTCAGGTAGCGTAGAGACACACTGCTGAGTAGACATGTGCATTCGTTTTCATCCGTTCGTTCGACATAGAGAGAAAAGATTCTACATAGAGAGAAAAGATTCGACATTATAGAGACAATAGCAAAAAAGGTTGAATGTGCCTAACCTAACTCTATTAGTCCAAGATTATTCAACATGAAGCAGTCGCCGCGAGCGGACATTTATGGTCAAATGCTCTGCCCATAGGCTATAGATGAATTCTAATGTTGGTTGACTAGTAATAATAATTAATAAATATAATTATTGCTAGTGTCATACAACATTAGAATTCTACTATAGCTTGTACCCTGTTTCCCTGAAAATAAGACCTAGCGTGATTATCGGTGATGGCTGCAATATAAGCCCTACTACCCAAATAAGCCCTAGTTAAAGTCCTTGTAGGTCTTATTTTCAGGGTAGGGCTTATTTTCGGGGAAACAGGGTAGGGCTTATTTGGGGGGTAGGGCTTATATTGCAGCCATCACTGACAATCATGCTAGGTCTTATTTTCGGGGAAACAGGGTAGGTGGAACATTCGACTGGAAATGTTCGATTGTGGCGTCGTACAGTTTAGCTGCTCCGTCGAATCTCCTTAGAACAATCGACAGACACCATGAGCCTTCAATGACAGATTCGACCTTAATTATTTCGGATTTTCGAACGAATGCATTTTTTAACGAAACAAAATACACAACAACGAATTTCGGGAGTAACTAAATAAATATATTTTTCGGACGAAAACGAAATTCCGAAACAAAATATTTCAGTGTGCACATGTCTACTGCTGAGTAGTAATGGGCATTAGCAGGCTTTGTAAGCTTCCATTTGCAGAGATTTTCCAATGTGGGAGAATTTCTTCTGCCTATAAGTATTCATTCCATCATATATGTAGGTTTATATGTAGGCTCGGACTAGCCCACTGGAACGCCTACCATTGGAGTTGCCAACTTCATAGTGAATGCCCCAGGTCCCAAGGCCAAAAACCTCCTGCTATTTTAAATTTGCTACTGTTGCACCACCTTCACAGCAGCAGCCAGTGTCTGCCCCACCGCTTTTCAAACCTCAGATTAAGCAGGTGTTGGTGCCAAAAAGTGGCAGGCAGCTTTCGGGACAGAGAGCCAGCATTCAGAAGGACTTGAGTTTGTGGATTGAGGAATGCTTCCTTCTAAGCTATTGTATTTTGACAGAGGGGCAACTTCCCTGCTGTCAGAATACAATGATCAGAGATGCCGGCTATAGCTGGTGGCACTGTTCATTTGGCAAAACCCCAGCAGGCTAGATAGATCGACTTGTGCACAGCCATCCTGCTCATACATGGACCAGACAAATTTCAATCCATGTATGGCCAGCTTTTTTCTGTATGCTGTACCGTACATTTCCTATCCCGCACTCAGTAACACAATGCAAATGTTTAACCACTTCGTATGTCATACGTCAGCAGTGGGAGCATTTACACATGCCCCCTATGTGAACGCAATAAATGTAAGTGAAAAAAAATTGTAAAAAAAATTAAGGTGCACCTAAGCACTTAGGAATTGCCCCCCAAAATGTTGATTCTTCCCCGCCTCCATGTACACGCACATAAACGCACACGTCAGGTGCACCTACGTACAAAAACATTGACTACATTTTACCGCACACACCAAAGTAAGAGCAATAGTTTTAGGGCCGGTATTCATGGTTAAACCTAAACTGATGATCTGTAAGAGCTTTTAAAATGTTGCCTGTGGAATATTGTGGATATCAAAATTTGTCGCTGATGCATGCACAATTTTAAGTTTTGACTTGTGTATCTATTTACTGAGCACAACCTCATCCTTTATATTTTACCAAAAAAAGGGGTAATATATTGCACATATGTATACTAAAATTAACTTTAGTGTACTTTTTACTGAAAGTTTGCACTTAGTAAAGCGCTAATATTGAGTGACATTGGAACTACAACAATATTACTCTCCAGGGTTTCTGCAGAAAATATAGGCTGTTTGGGGATTTTAACTAATCCTCTATAAAAAATTATTTGTGCAAAAAAAAAAAGACTCTGGCAGCAAAAGGGCTAAAGCCAGCCCAAGACACAAATGGGGTTAGATATAATGTAGACCCCCTCAACGTCCCTAGACTAGTGGAACGTCCCTGGTATTGGAAAAAAATCAAATGCTTTGAAAAAGAAGGGACTTGCATAGCATAATATTGCATTCACTCTTTATTAAAATTGTAATAAAAACTACTCACAAACATAGAGAATAAAAGAGCATCTATACATCATCCAAATTCGCTACTTCGTCAGGCTCAAACAATAGTATTGGCAGCACTGACGAAATAACGATTTTGGATGCTTCCTAATCCGCTTCTAGGTTTTATTGTCAAAGCTTCACTGAACAAGCTGAAGTTAGAAGCATATTGGTTAATATGCACAGCTGCACCAGATTCTGTGTGCTCCAGTTTTAGTAAAAATTCCCCCAATATATTGCAGTATCATGATATAATGGACTATGTCGGCATTGTATAATGAGTAGGCCTTTGACCTTCAAATTATGTTCTAAAACACAACAACATTTCTTCATCCACTCACAGTAGTCCGAACCCACTATTTGCACTGAAACATTGGTCGGCTCCAGGAACCCAGTCTGACTCTGCTTCTATGTACAAAATTGAACAATATCTTTGGTGGGTTTCTCACTTAAACTAAAGCAGGTAAAGCCATACAAACTTTAGCTGCGGGCGGGTTGAAGGATAGCTGGCATCTCTCATCTCACTTGATAATGGATTAGAGATTATCCTTCCACATCCTCACATTGTGGTCTACACATATATTGTATTACAATCTTATTACTAAATGACTACATAAAATAAAATTATTAAAATAGAAAAATACAGTTTTATTTTCTTACAATTCATTATTAAACATTGTATTATTCATTTATTATCTGTTAATGTGTTAGTATAAAGTTATAGTCATGCAACATAAAAAAAACAAATGCAGCTACTGGTGCATTGTAGAGCCAGTTAAAACTAGTGAAGATCTCACCAAAACCCTTTACTAATTATTAATGAATTATCACGTGCAGTATCTTAACTACTCAGTAGTTTAGACTCTTAATTATAGAAAGAGATGCTAATCTGATGGCAATCTAGCCCACAGAAGCCTAGGCATTTTGTCAGAGTCTGCATCTGATATACATGTCTTGCAGCAGTAAACAGCATTGATTACCCGCAGGGATAAACAGTTAATTTATAAAAGTATTAGATCAAAGTAAAATATATGCATTGTACTAAATATTGGGCTTAAAGGAGCATGTCCCTGCATCAGTGTGGGGGAAAACATTCCTCAGCATCAGTAAGATTTAGCTCCAATTGGAGAGTTCTCCAAAGACTCATTCCACTCATTAGAATACCTTTTAGGGCTCTTTCCAACTTTTATTTATCCAAATGTCAAAGTACAACAGTGTTGTACCTTTGCAGAGTTTGATTAGCATGGATACAAACATAAATGTCTTTCAGCCTCTAGACTGTTTTGGCACACAGCTGTATATTACTACTTAGGACAGAGCTGCCGTAATCTCTGCCTCTTTGCTGAATGGGTCGCCTGCTCACATAAAGACTGCTACTTGCTTGACTCAGACACGCTGATCTGTTCAGACACGGACAACCTCTGTCCCATCACAATCTACAGCTCTGGTTTGGAGGCCTATCTATATAGGCCAGGCAGGCCTGGACACGTTCCCTACAAATGTTAAGCTTCAAGCTGTTCTTGCAGCATCAGAGCTCCGAATAGCATTGCGTCCATATAGTGGAGTGGTAAAGTCTTCTGCTCCAGACCCCCTTTGCTGTCATGTGATGTATTTGCACTGATCAGATTTCTGGCCTCTTGGTAACACTGGAACAATTGTTTCAGCTCTCTATGCCAAGGCATAAGGTAAATCCATGGGACCCCAGGATATAAATTTAGATCAAATCCTTGACGCTTCGTAAGTGTTTCTTGACAAGCGTCTCGGACACGCCCAACAATGTTTTGAAAACATGTATTTATACCATGTTTGTATTTTCAGAAAGTTGCTACATGTCCCTGATGAAGAATTTTATGTACTTTCTCGAAACGCGTCGGACTTTGCAACTATGTATCACCTAGAGCTATGTTATTTATCTCTCTGTTGAACTTAGCTGTATTTGCTACTTTCTGATACTTTCTTATGCTATTCTATGTATCTTCATGCATTAACTTTAAGCAATTTGTTTGGATCCATATGATCACTGTTTTTAGATATATTTAAAATATATATAAAATATATTTTTTATAAAATCTGTTTACATTGCCTTAAAAATGCCATTAGCATTCCAGGACTACAAGGAATGCAATAAGAAATGTAAAATCAAAATCAGGATGGCTAAAAATGATTACGGGAGATATGTAGTGGAAGAGAGTAAAAATAACCCAACATTTTGTTTTTAGATATATTAACAGTAAAAAGACAAAATTGGAGCACATTGCACATTTAAAAGGTAATGATGGGAAGATAGTTACAGATGACACAAAGATGGCAACTGTACTAAATGTCTTCTTTTCCACAGTTTTTACGCAGGAAAAAGAAGGGTTTACCGACAGCGACTGTAGTATCAGTAACACAACACATGACATACCCACATGGCTAACAGAGGCCGGAGTCAATGAAAGACTCAATAAACTTAACATAAATAAATCACCAGGACAGGATGGCTTAAACCCGAGAGTCCTCAGAGAACTCAGTCAAGTTAGAGCCAGGCCATTATTCCTGATCTTTGTGGACAGCATAATGACAGGATTTTTACCAGCTGATTGGAGAAAAGCCAACGTGGTACCAATATTCAAAAACGGGCAGAAACATATTCCTGGGAATTATAAGCCAGTCAGCCTAACATCAATAGTGGGTAAATTATTGGAGGGGATGGTCAGGGACTACATCCAAAGTTTTACTGAGGAAAAGAATATCATTAGTGGTAATCAGCATGGGTTTAAGAGGACGTTCCTGCCAGACCAATCTGCTAACATTCTATGAGGAAGCGAGCAGCCATCTAGATATGGGGAGGGCTGTGAATGTGGTGTATCTGGACCTTGCAAAAGCATTTGATGCAGTACCCCATAAATGCTTAATTTACAAGCTGAGGTCTGTAGGCTTGGACCATAGGGTTTGTGTTTGAGTAAAAAAATGGCTCCAAAGGGTAGTGATAAATAACATAGTGAGTGGGGTACCCCAGGGTCCTGTTTTGGGACCAATTCTATTCAACACATTCATAAATGATATAGAGTATGGGATAACTAGTTCAGTCTCAGTTTTTGCGGACGACACAAAGATAAGCAGAGTAATAAACTCTCATCAGGACATAGAAATTTAGCAGAATGTCCTGAATAAAATAAAGGTGTCGGCAGACAAATGGCAAATGAGGTTTAATGTGGAGAAATGTAAAGTAATGCACTTGGGGTCAAAAAACATAAACAAAAAAATATTCACTAGGTGGAGAACCTCTGGGAGAATCAAGGATGGAGAAGGTCCTAGGGGTGCTAATAGATGACAGATTGAGCAACAGCATGCAGTGCCAAGCTGCAGCTACCAAAGCAGGCAGAATATTAGCATGCATAAAAAAGGGATATACTCCAGGGACAAAACTCTAATCCTGCCACTTTATAAAGCTCTGGTTAGGCCTCATCCGGAGTTTTCCGTCCAGTTCTTGTCACCAGTCCTCCGAAAGGATGTGCTGGAGCTGGAGAGAGTCCAAAAGAAGGCAACAAAACTAACAAGGGGACTGGAGGACCTCAATTACAAGGAACAGCTGCAAACACTAAATTTATTCTCACTGGAGATGAGACGCTTGAGAGGGGACATAATAGCAATCTACAAATATCTCAATGGGGATCCCAGCATAGGAAATAAACTATTCAGTCCTAGGGAGTGTAAAATGACACGGGGGCTCATATTGAGACTGGAGAAGAAGCGGGTTAACCTTAAACTGCGTAGGGGGTATTTCACTGTCAGGCAATAAGGATGTGGAACTCTCTCCCACAATTGGAGGTTGCTGCGGGGAGTATGGATACTTTTAAAAGACTCTTATGTCGTGTACACACGACACGTTTTTCCGTCAGAATAAACTCTGAAGGTTTTTCCGACGGAGTTCCAATGGAATTCCGCTGAAACTGTCTTGCATACACATGATCACACCAAAGTCCGACCGTCAAGAACGCGGTGACGTACAACATGTAAGACGGGACTAGAAAAAGGAAGTTCAATAGCCAGTAGCCGATAGCTTCTGTCTCTTACTTGCTTGAGAGCATGCGTCATTTTTGGTCAGCATACGGATGAGCGGTTTTCCCGATAGGAATTGGTTCCATCGGAAATATTTAGAACATGTTCTATTTCTAGGTCCGTCAGAATTAAAAAAAAAAAAGTCAGATGAGGCATACACACGATCAGAATATACGATAAAAAGCTTCCGTCAGACTTTTTCTGTTGGACATTCCGCTCATGTGTATGCGGCATTAGATGTACATCTTAAAGGACACAACATACAGGGATTTGGGAAAGCATTATAGACACCGATACACATACACCTACACAGGTTGAACTGGATGGACTATTGTCTTTTTTCAGCCTTACCGACTATGTAACTATCAGATAACTTGTATGCATGGCAATATGGCAAGCTCATTTGGATGTGGTTACAACGTTAAATAGTTACATAGTTAATCTGGTTGAAAAAAGACCAACATACTCAAATAGAAATCCCCCATATACACTATCTAATACCCACAATTAATCCAGAGGAAGGAAAAAAAAAACAATAAAGCATAATCCAATTTGCTCCAGTGGGGGGGTTGGGATTGCTTCCTGATCCCCCAAGAGGCAATAAGATATTCCCTGGATCAACGTTACCTATGAAAATTAGTATCCACTTATATTATGTGCATTTAGGAAAGAATGCAGGCCTTTCTTAAAACAATCTACTGAGCTGGTCAGGACCAGCTCTTTAGGGAGTCAGTCTATTTACCATTTTCACAGCTCTTACTGTGGATATGGTTAACAGGACATCCCAAATTGCTCCCTGGTGTTACTGACTTTAACAAAAGTGGGTCCTAAGGCATTTCACCTGTTCTGTGGGTACAGGTAATATTAGCTATAGCTATATAACACTCAACACCCAATGAGATGTTTATGGTCAGATCCTAGAAACATTAATATGTCTGTATACCTTCCCCAGCGCCCCTGGCCAAATCTGGTAGGGGGAAGACTTTTTTGGCCTGAGATGGATAGTTTCCAATCATAACTATTGTTTTCCTCTGAAACAGTCAGTGCCCACAGTTCTTGCCCATCCTCCTCCATAGGCAAAATCATGCAAGTTTGCCCAATGCAAACTTGCATGTTTGGGTAATGATTATTTCTAAGAACTCCCATGTATGTACAGCAAACTCTTGTCTAAAGCTAGTAGGCAGCTTTTCTCATGATGCTGTTGTCATTCCACTTTTGACCAGTATGTGGTCTTCATAATCACAGAGCCCTTGTTCTAATGGCTCTATACAGTGCCTTGAAAAAATAATTAACATGTTCCACATTTTGTCATGTTACAACCAAAAATGTAATATATTTTATGTGATAGACCAATGCAAAGTGGCACATAATTGTGAAGTGGAAGGAAAATTATAAATGGTTTTCAACATTTTTTACAAATAAATATGTGAGTGTATTGGTATTCAGCCCCCCTGAGTCATAACTTTGTAATACCACCTTTTGCTGCAATTATAGCTGCAAGTCTTTTTGGGGATGTCTCTACCAGCTTTGCACATCTAGAGAGTGACATTTTGCCCATTCTTCTTTGAATGAATAGCTCAAGCTCTGTAAGATTGGATGGAGAGCATCTGTAAACAGCAATTTTCAAGTCTTGCCACAGATTCTCAATTGGATTTAGGTCTGGACTTTGACTGGGACATTCTAACACATGAATATGCTTTGATCTAAACCATTCCATTTTAGCTCTGGCTGTATGTTTAGGGTCGTTTTCCTGCTGGAAGGTGAACCTCTGCCCCAGTCTCAAGTCTTTTGCAGACTCTAATGCCGCGTACACACGGTCGGACTTTCCGGCGGACTTGGTCCGGCGGACCAGAGTGTGCCGGACAATCCGCCCGTGTGTAGGCGCCAGCGGACTTTTCCGGCGGACTTTTTCCCCAAAGTCCGCCGGACCAAGATTTGAAACCTGTTTTAAATTTATCCGCCGGACTCAGTTTCGGGCGGAAAGTCCGCTCGTCTGTGTGCTGGTCCGACGGAAAGTCCGCTCGTGTGTATGCTGGTCCGACGGACCAGATACGACGCGAGGGCAGGGTATTGCATCTCGCGCTCGCTGCAATAGGAAAAACAGATTTTCCTATTGCGGTGAGCGCGGGGCATACCAGGCCCCTAGGTCTGGTATGGATTATAAAGGGGAACCCCCTACGCCGAAAAAACAGCGTGGGGTCCCCCCTAAAATCCATACCAGACCCCAATCCGAGCACGCAGCCCAGCCGGTCAGGAAAGGGGGTGGGGACGAGCGAGCGCCCCCCCCTCCTAAACCGTACCAGGCCGCATGCCCTCAACATGGGGGGATGCTTTGGGGGAGCACCTTGTCCCCATGTTGATGAGGACAAGGGCCTCTTCCCGACAACCCTGGCCGTTGGTTGTCGGGGTCTGCGGGCGGGGGGCTTATCGGAATTCGGGAGCCCCCTTTAATAAGAGGGCCCCCAGATCCCGCCCCCCCACCCTATGTGAATGAGTATGGGGTACATGGTACCCCTACCCATTCACCTAGGGAAAAAGTGTCAATAATAAAACACACTACACAGGTTTTTAAAATAATTTATTAAACAGCTCCGGGGGGTCTTCCTCCGGCTTCGGGGGTTCCTCCGGTTCCTCTTCTCCCGGCGTCCGGTTGGTTCTTCTCCGCTCTCTTCTCCCAGTGTTCCAGTTCTTCGGCCGGCTCCTCTGCTGTCTTCAGGTAGCTCTCTTGCCAGCAGAGGTCCGGGCTTCTGGGCTTCTTGGCTTCTTCCCTCTTCTCTTCTCCAGATGTTGACACGACGCTCTCTCCGGCTGGACTGCTCTCTGAGGGCTCCGTTGTGACTTATATAGGCGGAGACCCCGCCCCCTAATGATGTCACAGTCCCTGGGCATGCTGGGACTGTGACGTTTTAGGGGGCATGGTCACCGGGCGATATTGACCACGGGGTCTGGTATGGATCTTTGGGGGAACCCCACGCCGTTTTTTTAGGCGTAGGGGGTTCCCCTTTATAATCTATACCAGACCTAAGGGCCTGGTATGCCCCGCGACGGGGCTCGCAAGGTGTCAATCTTGCCGATAAAAGCGGCAAGATTGATTTCCTTTTCTAGTCCCGTCGCACATGAGTCACGTTCAAAATGAACGGACTTGTCCGTGTGTGGGCAAGTCCGTTCATTCTGAAAGTCCGCCGTACCTCCGGCGAAAGTCCGTCGGAAAGACAGGCGGACTTAGCCCGCCGGAAAAGTCCGGTCGTGTGTGGGCAAGTCGTTTTAAAGTCCGGCGCACCTGGCGGACAAAGTCCGTCAGAAAGTGTGCCGGACCAAGTCCACCGGAAAGTCCGACCGTGTGTACGTAGCATAACAGGTTTTCTTCTTTGATTGCCCTGTATTTGTCTCCATCCATCTTCCAATCAACTCTGACCAGCTTCCCTGTTTCTGTTGAAGAAAAGCATCCCCACAACTTGATGCTGCCACCACCATGTTTCACGGTGGGGATGATGTGTTCAGGGTGATGTTCAGTGTTAGTTTTTCTCCACAGAGCATTCTGCTTTTAGGCCAAAAAGTTCAATTTTGGTCTCATCTGACCAGAGCACCTTCTTCCAAGATGTTTGCTGTGTCCCCCACATGGCTTCTCGCAAACTGCAAACTGGACTTCTTATGGCTTTCTTTCAACAATGGCATTTTTCTTGCCACTCTTCCATAAAGGCCAGATTTGTGTAGTGCACGACTAATAGTTGTCCTGTGGACAGATTCTCCCATCTGAGCTGTGGATCTCTGCAGCTCCTCCAGAGTTACCATAGGCCTCTTGGCTGCTTCTCTGATTCATACTCTCCTTGCCCGGCCTGTCAGTTTAGGTGGACGGCCATGTATTGGTAGGTTTGCAGTTGTGACATACTCTTTTCCATTTTCGGATAATGGATTGAACAGTGCTCCATGAGATGTTCAATACTTGGGAATTTGTTTTATAACCTAACCCTGCTTTTAACTTCTCCACAACTTTATCCCTGACCTGTCTGGTGTGTTCCTTGGCCTTCATGATGCTGTTTGTTCACGAAGGTTCTCTAACAAACCTCTAAGGGCTTCACAGAACAGCTGTATTTATACTGAGATTAAATTACACACAGGTGGACTTTATTTACTAATTAGGTGACTTCTGAAGGCAATGGTTCCACTAGATTTTAGTTAGGGGTATCAGAGTAAAGGGGGCTGAATATAAATACACGCCACGCTTTTTAGATATTTACTTGTAAAAATAATTGAAAATCATTTTCATTTTCCTTCCACTTCACAATTATGTGCCACTTTGAGTTGGTCTACCACATAAAATCCCAATAACATACATTTGCCCTTTTGGTTGTAACATGACAAAATGTGGAAAATTTCAAGGGGTATGAATACTTTTTAAAGGCACTGTAAATGCGCTATTTTCTATTGCCTGTATTCTCTAGTATCTAAATGATTAATTTTTATTTTGACACTTTGTCCCTGATATCTAGTGACATTTCCTGCCATATTCACTTTCTGCTGTCAAACAGGTCCATTACTAATAAATGTATTAATGGATCTTTTCCTTCTTTTCTAGCATTTTGAAGCCACTTAATTTCATCTACTCCAGTCCCACTTTGACCTTCTTCTCAGGGCTGGATTTCTTACTAGACTACATAGGCCATGGTTTAGGACAGGACGACTTTCAAGGTTGACACCTGCCCAAGCCACTGGAAGCTGGCCTAGTGGTGAAAAAATATATAAATCTGTCCCTGCTTCTTTCTTGCAGCCTGTAACAACTTTCAAGGTCTTTCTGCTCAGCTATCAAGTATGTAACTTAAGCCCTGTACACGGGCCAAATTTTGGGAGACATCGGCCGATATTCGGCCTGTGTGTAGGTCAGCTGGTCCGCCAGAAGCAAGCTGTTTGGTCGGCTTCTGTCAGACGAGCATGTTGGAACGCCAGCAGCCGACCAGGTCCAGATCAGCGCTATCAGCCAATGGCTGCAAACTCTGACCAGGGTGTTCTAGCGGGGGGGGCGTCGGTGTCGCCCTGTCAGAACACAACAGCTCAGCGGGGGAGATCGCTGTACTGACATTGGATCATTAGTTCAGTGGCTCAAACCGGAGCTATCAATTTTTTTTTTCATTCAACCCAGCACGAATAAAAACTGTTATGCCCCGTACACACGGTCGGATTTTCCGATGGAAAATGTGTGATAGGACCTTGTTGCCGGAAATTCCGACCGTGTGTTTCCATCGGATTTTCCGACACACAAAGTTTGAGAGCATGCTATAAAATTTTCTGACAACAAAATCCGTTGTCGGAAATTCCGATCGTGTGTACACAAATCTGACGGACAAAGTGCCATGCATGCTCAGAATAAATAAAGAAATGAAAGCTATTGGCCACTGCCCCGTTTATAGTCCCGACGTACGTGTTTTACGTCACCGCGTTCAGAACGATCGGATTTTCCGACAACTTTGTGTGACAGTGTGTATGCAAGACAAGTTTTAGCCAACATCCGTCGGAAAAAATCCTAGGATTTTGTTTTCGGAATGTCCGAACAAAGCACGACCATGTGTACGGGGCATTAGTGTGTACCAGGCATTAAGCTGCATCGATGAATCTTTTGTTTCCATTCAGCTAGCAGGCCAAACAAAAAATGAATGGATTCCTCTGTCCACACAAGTGAGGTGGATAGAAGAATCCTCCCCGCTGTGCCATTATATTCTGATTGCAATACTCTTCCAATGTAAAATACATTGATAAGTGGCTGCAACTGCTGATCGACAAAACGTTTTTCAACATTCCCATTGAACAGAAGTTAATTGTTAGATCAACTTCTGTCGAGCAGATACAGCCATAGTTGGATTGAAATTTGACTGGTCTCCTCCGAACCTGCTGAATTTCGATCAATCTATGGCCAGCTTTACAGTTGCAAGCAGAGCACCCATGTAATCAAACACGACACCTACCCATCTCATGCTTGATTCCTAGTATTCCTATAGTTACTGCAGAAAGGCATTTGATTCACTGCAAAATCTACTGATCAATTTTAAAAGGTGTCCGATTTGTATAAATTGTAGGGCATCTCTGCTTCAGTAAAAAAACTCATGTGTATTTTAAGTAATAACATGTCTTTATGTCACTACTATAAGGCTTTGGTTTTAATGGAAACAAAATATCTTGTGAATGCTTCTGCTTTGCTATTAGGAGACAAATTACATTTTCATCTTAAAATAAAAAACAGATGACTCTTAGAAATCCTGAGCAGGCATTCTGTAAGTGAGAATTTATCTTATGATCTGGGTAAACAATGTCTCATCATTTAACAGTTATTATAAATAATGACTTTTTAAGCGCTTTTTTGGGAGCTTATAGGCTCCACATAGCTGTGTCATAAGAGCAGCTCTGAAAGGGAGGATTCAGTGACATCTTGCAGGCATCCGGCCATAGACAGTATACATCCCGAACTGTTTGTGCCGTCACTGCACTGTGCTTTCTGTGCCTGCCTCTTATGGTCCCAGGAAGTTGAATCAGGTTGTATGTAAAGAAAGAACACTTATGTGTACTTATAGCTGCCAATCTGAAAGAAAAATAAATATGTATGCATTTATTTGTTTTCAATGACATCAACAAATCATTTCTAGGAATGAAGTACAAATCATAGACCAGGTTAATAGTTTCTCATAACATATATTATATCATGAAATCACTTGACATGTTACATCAGTAGCAGTATACAGTGCATACAGTAAAATAGCTTGTAACAACAGATTGTTTGATATAAGTACTGCAGTTAAAAATTTGTTTCTGACAGCAGTTAAGCGTACTAAATAGGTAAATGAATCAATATCACATAATTTTTATTAAAAATATACAGTTCTGTCGAGAAAGCTCATCAAATCTGACCAAAATCAAGCCTTAACCTGGCCATTAATTTCTTTCAGCCAGCTGGCTGAACTGAAAAGCCTGAGCCCTGATGGATTGAAATTTGTCTGGTTGTTGCTGAACTGCCCAAATTTCGATCCATGTAAAGCCAGGTTTACTTAAGCCAGCCATAAATGGTTTGAATCATAGATGGGCAAGTGATTGATCAACTTGGGTACAGCCAGTCTGCCAGATTTTCCATGCAATTATTGCTAGTGGCTATTATAGCTATTATAGTCGATCCTGCCTGTTCTCCCGGCAGGGACGACTTCCCCCACTGGGAGAACACAATAGCTCCGCAGGGGGATTCCCCTGTCAGAACTGTCTATGTTGATGGGGCAACAAGCGAATTTCTTTCCTGCAAAATTTGCTCCGTCTAAGGCTGGCCTTAGTTGCACTGAAAACAATCATTTTCAGTTAAAAGAACAATTATTATCCCAATTGTGACAAATCATTGTAATGTATGGGCAGTATAATCTTCTGTTTGGTTTTGAGACTTCTACAAACTTATTTGTATTCAGAAGAAATAGTGACTTTAACAGTAACTTGAGTGAAAGAAGATTTTCTTTACTGTTCTAAATGATGATGACCTCATTCCTGTATTTTAATTCTGGCACCCAACCCATATTACCTGTTAAGACAGTTCCACCTACAAGAATTTACCCTTTTCTTTAAAGTGGAATTAAACCAATTTTTTGAAACCGCTAACAGGCAGGGTTTTCATCACAGAATAGATCCTATTGGTCTCTTCTGTCATAAATGCTTTTCCTGGCTTGCCATCGGTAATGTACACTGAGCCTTGCGTGCATGGGCAACTCAGAGTACATTTACTGCATTACTCTTCCCACGGGAGTGATGTCATTATGGACCAGCCATTCAAGAGGCCGAATGAACCCAGAAGGAAGACTAGAAGGAGATGGAAGTGCTTGAGTGCTGACAGCTCAACGCTGGATGGCTTAGTTTAACAGGTAAGTCAGTCATAATGTGCTAATATGCTGTGCATGACATGACATGACAAATCAATGTTGGTTGCTTTAACCACTTTAAGACCAGCCTCGTTTTGGATTTTAGGTGTTTACATGTTTAAAACAGGTTTTTCTGCTAGAAAATTACTTGGAACCCCCAAACATTATATATGGTTTTTCTTCTAACACCCTAGAGAATACAATGGCGGTCATTGCAATACTTTTTTTTGCACCGTATTTGCGCAGCGGTCTTATAAGCGCACTTTTTTTGGAAAAAATTAACTTTTTTGAATAAAAAAATAAAACAACAGTAAAGTTATCCCAATTTTTTTTATATTGTGAAATATAATGTTACGCCGAGTAAATTGATACCCAACATGTCATGCTTGAAAATTGCGCCCGCTCGTGGAATGGCGTCAAACTTTTACCCTCAAAAATCTCCATAGGCGACATTTAAAAAATTCTACAGGTTGCATATTTTGCGCTACAGAGGAGATCTAGGGCTAGAATTATTGCTCTCGCTCTACCGGTCGCGGCAATACCTCACATGTGTGGTTTGACCACCGTTTTCATATGCGGGCGTTACTCGTGTATGCGTTCGCTTCTGCGCGCGAGCTCATCGGGACAGGGGGGTTTTAAAAAATTTTTTTTTATTTTTATTATTTATTTTACAATATTTTATTTATTTTTACACTTTAAAAAAAAAAAAAAAAAAATTGTGTCACTTTTATTTCTATTACAAGGAATGTAAACATC
This sequence comes from Aquarana catesbeiana, assembly GCF_042186555.1. Lineage (NCBI taxonomy): Eukaryota > Metazoa > Chordata > Amphibia > Anura > Ranidae > Aquarana > Aquarana catesbeiana. The sequence continues at coordinate 397,062,637 of NC_133325.1, forward strand.
CCTTGTAATAGAAAAAAGCATGGCAGGACCTCTTAAATATGAGATCTGGGGTCAAAAAGACCTCAGATCTCATATTTACACTAAAATGCAATAAAAAAAAAAAAAAAAAAAAAGTCATTTAGAAAAATGACATTTGAAAAAATATGCCTTTAAGAGGCGTGGACGGAAGTGACGTTTTGACGTCGCTTCCGCCCAGCAGTGTCATGGAGATGAGTGAGCGCCATCTTGGCCTCACTCGTCTCTATACACACCACGGCAGAGGACGCGATCGCCTCCGCCGCTACCGACGGCTCCGGTAAGCGGCGGAGGGCACCGGATCGCGGCGGGAGGGGGGGCCCCTCTCCCGCCACCGATAAAAGTGATCTCGCGGCGAATCCGCCACAGGGACCACTTTTATCTGAAAGCCGGCCGCCGCACGAAAACGGGGATACCGGGGTTATGGCAGCTAGCTGCTGCCATAACAACGATATCCCCGTTCAAACTTAGGACGTACATAGTCGTGCGGCGGTCGGGAAGTGGTTAAAAAGAATGGGGTGGGTTTACTAAAACTGGAGTGTGCAAAATCAGGTGCAGCTCTGCATAGAAACCTATTAGCTTCCTTTTTTTTTTTTTTGGTCAAAGCTTAATTGAAAAAGCTTAAGTTAGAGGTTGATTGGCTACCATGCACAGTTGCACCAGATTTTGCACTCTCCAGTTTTAGTAAATCAACCGCATTGTGTTCTCTGTGAGTAAATGCCTGTCCATTACCATCAGTCACACTGCCATAGTACAGACTTCTTACACTCAGTGCTACAATCTCACTTGACTATTGTGACTATAGTCAATATACACTTGACTTAGACTTGCTTTAAAAAATAGAAATATATTTTTATTACATATACAGTGTATATATATATATGTGTATATATATATATATGTATATATATATATATATATATATATATATATATATATATATATATATATATTTGAAATAAAAATGAATATGCAATTAAGTGGCCTATTAATATAATATTTTTAGGTTGTTGAATGTATCTTGTTTCTCTACAAATTTGGCAGTCAATCACCCAAAGTGTTTAAAAAAGAGATTATATATCTCTTGTAGTTTTGTTGCCAAATGTGTCAAGCTAAAGTCATAAATGCAGCCAAGACACAAAATGTGCTACTTTTCTTGGTCTGTCACCAGCAGACAGTGACAGGGTCAAGCTGTGTAGTATTTTAACTAATTTTTGCTTGCTTTCTATTGCACTGCAACCCATAAAGGGCATTGACCGCCTGATCCTATTTTTGGGAACAATTTGCTTTTTTGCAAATATAATGTTTATGGCTAAGGGTCACCAATTCTATGTAGACTAATATAATGGCTTCAACATTCCTGTGGTTAATTTATGCAGTCTTTAAATTCAAACTGTCAGTGTTCTACCAATAGTGCTGCTGTTCTTGTCTTTTGCTGTCATGGTGGTTTGAATCTTATAAAGCAATGTAGGAAATAGCGTGTTAGTATCTCCTCATACATAGGAAAAGAAACCAAGTATTTCTACCAGGATTCAAAAGGTGGCTACTTCTGTAACAAAAAATCTAAATCAGGTTGGTTCTATTAAAATAGCAACATTTATTTAGTACACTAATGCCAATTTAGGCACAGACTCCCAAAATTTAAGGGTACACATAGTATAAAAGTGCATACAATTTCACGCATCACACTTTCCGGGTTCCCTCCATAGGAGGGTTCACCCCGAAAGAAATCAATGCTTGTGGCCACACAAAGAGTGAGAACAACACATATATGACAATACACATACAATTAGACAAAAAAAACCCACACAAAAACACACAGAAAGCCTGGACACCAGCTTATTCATATTCACAGGGAAACTGCCATGCAATAAAATTGCACTGATTTAAAAAAAATATATATATTAGAAAAGGTTTTCACCTTGATTAAGGAAAAATATCGTGCAGACTCCCTGTGAATAGCCCCTGGGGGGAAAGAAAAAAAATTAGATAATTTCCCCAAGAAAAGATTCCATACAAAAATGACTAGATGGATCTCACTGACTGACTCTTGATTGAAAGGCTTGCGCTAATTTCAATACAGAAGGAAAATGTCCTTGAGTTACCGGACATAGTATTCTCAGGTGGTTATCAGTGTATTTTTTCCGGGACAGGAGGTGTCCCCACACATAGTCTCTTGACCCCTGAGAAATGTCCTTCTGAATGGTGATCAAATGAACATGAAAAGTATGGGCGCAACAGTTGATTGTCGATATTGGCTCTTGAGTAGGGGACAAAGTATAGTGTCCCGTAACCAAAGGTGCAACCACAGTGCATCCGTTAGATAGCAGACAACCAAAGGTGGATCCAATAGCTTCAGTATGTTGATTAATAATTCCCACCCGGGATGATGTTGACAGAGTTTATTGATATTGCTGCTGAGTGATCAGATCATACAGTCTTTTAACCATTAGATGTCATCTTGTAATGCAAGAGAAGCAGGCAATAGAGTGTGTCAATACGTTACCACTCTGCTGGTTGTCGTGGTTACCGAGTCCCCTGGTCTAGTCTGGTGCGGGCTCAGTCGGCGCTGTGACAGTGCCTCTTTAGCAGCTCTCATCCTCAAAGGTGAGCCAGTCCTCATCGCTTATTGTTTAGGACACGATCCACATGTTATTCTAATGGAGGTAATACGAGTGTCACCGATCCCATCTTCGATCCTGCTGTACAGCTTAGACAGGGGCACTGCGTGAACTGGCGTCACATGACCGCTGTGACGTCAACACGTTTCGCTAGATTGATTGTTAGCATCTCCTGCATGGAAATTTTCTTTAAAACTGACAAATGGCATGGGCAGTGTGATAGCTTGGGATGACCGGTATCAAATCGCTTTCAAAGCTATCATATGGTAATCTGATCATTAGTACACAGCTCTTGAGAGCCGATCACGACAGTTCATGAAAAATTATCCAAAGGAACAAACACAAAATCTTTTCTAGTACGATACCAGAATGAACAACTTTCGTTTATTCAGTACAGTATTTGTCCAAAAAAAATTGGAAGACCAAGACAATGCATACTCAGAAATGAAAGAATACAATACGACACATTACATTACTTCCGAAGTTGTATTCTGTCGTACAAGAATTTTCATAACTTTAGTAACCTATTGGTTTTCGATATGAGACTAGCATGCAAAAAGAAAGCAGACGAAAAAAACAGACAATCATTCGTCTGATATTTTCATTGTGTGTAGGAGGCGTGAGACAATCTCTGGGGAAAACAAACATACACAGCAATAGTAATTAAACATGGGTAGTTAGTCAGATAAGACAGGGGGAGGGCCCTAGACTGGAAGGGGGAGTAACAGTCACAGTGGTGAGGATGGTCATAAAACTGAAAGAACTATTCCAACAACCCCCAATACTGGCTTTCAGGCAACTAAACTAATCAGAAGGAAACTTCATACTGATTATGAAGTCACAAGTAAAGGAACCAAACCCTGCAACAAAAAATGCCAAATCAGTCCATTAAAAAGTGTAACACACAAAAGGGACCTTCAATATAACAGGATCATACACCTGTACCTCCAGTACAGGCATACCCCGCATTACATGCACGGATACTTGGAAGCACACTCTACTAACTGTGAGTCGGCTATATGCCAAGATAACACAAACTACAGCTGTCACAGTTACTGCCATGGAATTTATGTACACAGGAAGAAAATACAGTATAGCTATCAGCCAGGAGGAATGAAGCTGAAGGGTGTTACTACCCCTGCCTGAGAACTTTATTTCCACTGGTCTGGTCGGCTGTTACAGCATAGCATCTGTGCCATTCACTCCCTGACCCCCCACTACAGTCCCTGACCCCCCTCTACAGCCTCTGACACCCCCACTACAATCCCTGACCCCCCTCTACAGCCCCTGACACCCCCACTACAATCCCTGACCCCCTGCTAGAATCCCTGACCCCCCTCTACAGCCCCTGACACCCCTACTACAGGGGTTGCAGTTTACATATGCGGGTATTTATTATCATTATTTGTGCTTCAATGTGTGCCGGTTCGCACGTTCAATTAATGATGGACAGATCATAATACAAGCTTATGGACTTAAAGACAAGATTCAACCATTTCCTCTCAAAGCACACTCTACTTGATTTGAGTCTACCACAGAGTACATCAGAAAAACATCTGTAAGAAGGTGGGACATTCCAGGCCCTTGGATGAGGATGGTGGAGCAACCGTAGTGGGTTCAAACATAAGCGCATTACCCCCGTAGGGGTGAGGGCATCGGGTGAGTGGGGATTCTGGAGGGGGAGCACAAAGTCACAAGTGGAATTCCTGAAAACACTCACAGTCACTGTTTTTGTGTTAAACCACTATGAATGAAGACCTAACCTATCGGATGGACTATTAGTTATGCACAGGTGTACCAAGATTTTTTGAAAACACTTATATTCACCAATTTGTGCTAATAACCCTGAGTGGGGATTTAATATATCATATGGACTATTAGTATGGATATGTATACCTACACTATTTTTATTGTTTTTATATAAGGGTTTTTCTAATAAGTGTGTATAACTTTATTTTTGTGTATGTACTCACAAACACATAATCACTTATGATTGTTAAGCACGGTAATTATATGGAGTCCTATGTACCCAATATTCACTTTGGAGATATATATACTGGGTGAAATTCACTAGTGGAAAAACGTCAATTGAGTGAAGATGAGCCAAGTTTATGGCGGATCACCTCGCTCAAGTGAATAATAGCTATAAATATTATTCACGGATTTGTAGCTCACTGATCACTATATTTTATAATCAATTATATTTATTTGTAGTATATCACATTTGAGTTAAGCATACACCATTTACTGGCACTCTTACCCAAACTAGGGAGCGTCACCACCCCCCTTTTTCATTATAACCTTGTATTTATAGACCTCTCAGAGGAGCTATATCAGGGGAGGCAGCATACCTAGACAGGCTCCTAAGCGCAGTCATCTATCTTTTCATTTAATAAACAAAAAAAGAGTGACAATTTTGAAAAAAACACAATATTTTGTGTTTTGTTTTATTTACTTTTGCTATAATAAATACCTCCATTTTTTTTTTAATAAAAGCAAAGTTTTTCTCAGTTTAGGCCAATATGCATTCTTCTACATATTTTTGGTAATAAAAATCACAATAAGCATATATTGATTGGTTTGCACATTTTTTTTACTAGTAATGGTGGCGATCTGCAATTTGTATCGTGACTGCGACATTATGGCGGACACATCAGATACTTTTGACACATGTTTTGGGACGATTGACAATTATACAGCGATCAGTGCTATAAAAATGCACTGATTACTGTATAAATGTCACTGGCAGGGAAGGGGTTAACACTAGGGGGGCGATCAAGGGGTTAACTGTGTTCCCTGACTGTGTGTTCTAACTGTAGGGAGAGGGGACTGACTATAGGAGATGACAGACTGTGGTTCCTAGCTATTAGGAACTCACAATCTGCATCTCCTTTCAGAACAGAACAGGGATTTGTGTGTTTACATGCGCACGTCCATGTTCTGCCTCTCGTGCCTGCGTCCGCCAGTCACGAGCATTGGCACCCCTGCAGTGCAGTGGGCGCTTGCGCGCGCCTGCTATCTTGCGTAAAGGAGCCGACGTACAGCTACGCCGGCTCGTGGGATCGTGCCGACCTGCCGCAGTATAATGACGGCGGCTGGTCGGCAAGTGGTTAATATGTAATTGGAGATTAGATGTTGCAGGTCATTTTTACACAATACAGTCACTACCACAATATATTATATTTGTATAAGATGACAGGACAGGTTTTCTCAGCCCCAGCGTGAACTATAACCATGTGCTTCTGCTTCCTGGGTTGTGGAGACTGCCACATGATAGTAATTAGATCTACTTTCCTCTAGTCACACTGACAAGTCTCAATCCTCTGTAAGGACCCTTGTATCCTTAATCCCACGAGCGTCTTCCCTGCAATCTGTTTACAGGCCTCTTTAAAGGACAGTTCCGAAATAAATTTCATGTAACACAGACACTAAAGTCTGGAAAATAAAAAAAGGGAATTTGACGTTAGTCAAGGTTGAGAGCTTTAGTGCCATGAAAAGTGACTGACGTGTGAAAAGGAGCTACAATTAGTTCTTTCCCCCAGCACTTTCATTCAGTCAAGGGTCACTCCTTCAGTAAGCTGAGACCTTGAGCATAATGTGTTGTGACATTTGGAGATGATGAAGAATAATTCCTATATTCCAAGTTGCTGCTGCTTCTCTACTAACCCTGACACATCAGGCTGGCTGTCATTGTATCATCTTTCTGCCACGATGTACAGGAGTTTGTGCAATTCTCAGTAGGTAGAGTAAAGGGTCATCTCTTCCAGCAAATGGTTTTTAAGGATATTTTTGAAATGGTGCTTAACAGTCCACTGAAGGGGAAGTCAAACAGAGAGAAAGGAAAAACCATTAAACGAAATAATCCACTAGAGATGGGATTTTTTTAGAGCAGACATAAAGAAAATACCAGGATTTAGAATCGGCCACTTCGGTAAGAGCACAAATAAGAAACACAGCATAATTTATGAGTGTTCTGGGCAAAAGATGACTATATAGATTTTCTTAAGGCATTGAATTAATGTGCCATAAAAATGCTTTAACATTTATACTTTTAACATTGTATAAAGCTATGCCAAGTATAAATGTGTCTTAGTTTCAACTATTACATGATTTTTTAAATCAAAATGATAAAAAAAAAGAAACAAGATCTCAGTGACCAAATAAGCACATGCTGTATTGTTTAGGGTACCTTTGTGTAAGGTGCAGGTATGTTCAGAAATGATTTACTTGGTGTTGCTGATTTGCCTGGTGAATACATAGGGGAAATAAATTCATCTACCCATAGCAATAGTTTTTCCTCTATCTATAGCTCTTATCAAATCAGTGGCATTACTATAGTTCTAAAAGACCTGGAGCGCTCTCAGAAACGTGTGGTCAGAATAAAGATGTGGTTTAAAAGAGTTTGGATAAATAGTGCTTAAAATGTCTAAATTTAAACATCTTTCAGCAACTATACTCTTTTGCTGTACCTGTATGTCTCTATCATTGGAATACAACCTAAAGCCTCTGCACATGCATATTTCAGAAAAAAACATGTGAAGATTTTAAACGAAACAGTTGCATTATATAATGGTTTACATATATATACAGTATCTCACAAAAGTGAGTACACTCCTCACATTTTTGTAAATATTTTATTATATCTTTTCATTTAACAACACTGAGGAAATGACACTTTGCTACAATTTAAAGTAGTGAGTGTACAGCTTGCTGTCCCCTCAAAATAACTTAACACACAGCCATTAATGTCTGAACAGCTGGCAACAAAAGTGAGTACACCCCTAAGTGAAAATGTCCAAATTCGGCACCATTAGCCATTTTCCCTCCATGGTGTTATGTGACTCGTTAGTGCTACAAGGTCTCAGGTGTGAATGAGGAGCAGGTGTGTTAAACTTGGTGTTATCGCTCTCACTCTCTCATACTGGTAACTGGAAGTTCAACATGGCACCTCATGGCAAAGAACTCTCTGAGGATCTGAAAAAAAGAATTGTTGTGCTACATAAAGATGGCCTAGGATATAAGAAGATTGGCAAGACCCTGAAACCAAGCTGCAGCACAGTGGAAAAGACCATACAGCAGTTTAACAGGACAGGTTCCACTCAGAACAGGCTTCGCCATGGTCGACCAAAGAAGTTGAGTGCACATCCTCAGCATCATATTGTCAGGGCTGGGCTCAGCCCTTCCTTCTCAAAGCTGGGCACTGAGCTGTTGGCTAGCTGCCAGCTCATTTCTCTCCACAGTGACTCACCTGTTGATGATATCCTGCTCGTCAGTCCTGCCTACTTAAGCCGTCCAGCCCAGATGATCTCTGCCTTCACCTTGGTCACATCTCTAGAGACCCTCTAGTGTGTTCCTGGTCATGACTTGCTTGGCTGACATTCCTTCTGGCTCCAGATCCTGCTTGCTGTTCTACTACGCTCATCTCTGGCTCCCTGACGTTTTGGCTAGTCTGACTATCCATTCCGGTTCCTGAACTCTGGCTATGTTTTGACTACGTTTACCCTGTTTACCTTTTTATTATTATTATTAAACAAGTGTGATTTAACTGTACTTCTGTCTCAGTCTGATTCATGGTTTCTGACACATATCCAGAGGTTGTCTTTGGGAAATAGACATATGAGTGCTGCCAGCATTGCTGCAGAGGTTGAAGGGGTGGGGGTCAGCCTGTCAGGCATTAAACCATACACTACACACTGTATCAAATTGGTCTGCATGGCTGTTGTCCCAGAAGGAAGCTTTTTCTAAAGATGATGCACAAGAGAGCCCGCAAACAGTTTGCTGAAGACAAGCAGACTAAGGACATGGATTACTGGAACCATGTCCTGTGGTCTGATGAGACCAAGATAAACGTATTTGGTTCAGATGGTGTCAAGCGTGTGTGGCGGCAACCAGGTGAGGAGTACAAAGACAAGTGTGTCTTGCCTACAGTCAAGCATGGTAGTGGTAGTGTCATGGTCTGGGGCTGCATGAGTGCTGCTGGCATTGGAGAGCTACAGTTCATTGAGGGAGCCATGAATGCCAACATGTACTGTGACATACTGAAGCAGAGCATGATCCCCTCCCTTCGGAGACTGGGCTGAAGGGCAGTATTCGAACATTATAATGACCCCAAACACACCTCCAAGATGACCACTGCCTTGCTAAAGAAGCTGAGGGTAAAGGTTATGTCTGGCCAATAGGGATGGGCCAAAGACCCCCCTGTTTCGGTTCGCATCCAGAACATGCGAACAGGCAATAAATTAGTTTGAACATGCGAACACCGTTAAAGTCTATGGGACACAAACATAACAAATCAAAAGTGCTAATTTTAAAGGTTAATATGCAAGTTATTGTCATAAAAAGTGTTTGGGGACCCGGATCCTGCCCCAGGGGACATGTGTCAATGCAAAAAAAAGTTTTAAAAATTGCCATTTTTTCGGGAGCAGTGATTTTAAAAATGCTTAAAGTGAAACAATAAAAGTGAAATATTCCTTTAAATTTCGTACCTGGGGGGTGTCTATAGTATCATCATCATAAATAGTGGCATACCATAATCAGCAAAATATGACTATAATAGTACACTAAAAACAGCGCTAATGTTGAGCTAAAACGGGTTGTATGTGGCCAACTTCACAAAAAAAAAGCCGTCAGTGTGTATTCTGGCTGACGACTTGCACCTATCGTCACGCCGAACGCGTATCTGATTGGTTAGGGTGGATGGGGCTGGGCAATATAGACCTGTCTGTTAGTCGTGTAGCCACGCCCTCTGTTGAAGTCAGGATATGACGAAACGCGTCAGGGCGTGGCCTACACGACGCCGGAAGTGACGCTTGCGCTCCACCACAGCCTGGATCACAACCAGGAAGTTAGATTCTGCTACTTGGGAGGCTGAACCGGCTGAATTTACTTGGGTGAAGTGCTGTGTCTGATGCTTCCTTTTGATGTGCTCTTTGGATTGCAACAACAATGTACGTATAATGTTTGAAGGGGGGGTCTTTGTGTGATGTGAAGGGTTTTAAATAATAAACAGGATTACGCTATGTGCGCCTTTCTTTTGTTGTTTGGTGATTTATGAGCCCTGATCGTCTTGGATCCCTCCGGAGGGTTGCTGACAGTTGCCTTGAGTTTGGATATCTCCTTTCTTGGATGCTTGTGTTTATCAAGCTCTGGTGAGTTTAACCCCCTGAGGGGAGCGTGTTCTCACAGGGTGGAAGTGGATGGATCGGTGGAAGGTGCACACTGAATTTCTTCACTCTGATCACCTATGAACACTGTCTGAACTATCATGCTTACTGCCCTTCTCTCTTAAAAGACACTTTTTTTTTTTTTTGTGAAGTTGGCCACATACAACCCGTTTTAGCTCAACATTAGCGCTGTTTTTAGTGTACTATTATAGTCATATTTTGCTGATTATGGTATGCCACTATTTATGATGATGGTTCTACATTTTTAAACGGCTGCTGCTCGAGTCTCACTTTTTGTGACAGCAAATTGGTGTTACTTTTATATTAATTTATTTCTTCTTTGCTTCATTACTGCTTCTGAGCTGCTTGGTTCCTTGGCGCTGAGTGGTGTATCTTTGGGCCTTGGATTACACCTTTATATAATTTGGTGTCTATAGTATACCTGTAAAGTAGCGCATGTTTCCCGTATTTATAACAGTCTCTGCACAAAATGACATTTCTAAAGGAAAAAAAGTCATTTAAAACTACTCGTGGCTGTAATGAATTGTTGGGTTCCGGCAATACAGATAAAAGTCATTGAAAGTCATTGAAAAATTAAAAAAAATGCGTGGGGGTCCCCCAAAATTCTATTACCAGGCCCTTTAGGTCTGGTATGGATATTAAGGGGAAATCTGCGCCATAATTTAAAAGAAAATGGCGTGGGGTTTCCCCCAAAAATCCATACCAGACCTGAAGGGTCAAGTATGTATTTTAAGGGAACTCCGCGCCAAAATTTTAAAAAAATGGCGTGGGGTTCCCCCCAAAAATCCACACAGACCCTTATCTGAGCACGCAACCTGGCAGGCTGCAGGAAAAGAGGGGGGACGAGGGAGCGCCCCCCTCCTGAACCATACCAGGCCACATGCCCTCAACATGGGGAGGATGTCCCCATGTTGATGGGGACAAGGGGCTCATCCCCACAACCCTTGCCCAGTGGTTGTGGGGGTCTGCAGGCAGGGGGCTTAATGGAATCTGGAAGTCCCCTTTAACAAAGGGGACACCCAGATCCCAGCCCCCCATGTGAATTGGTAAGGGGTACATTGTACCCCTACCATTTCACAAAAAGAAAGTGTCAAAATGTTAAAAACCACAGGAGACGGCTTGGGACAAGTCCTTTATTAAAAATAAAGTTGGCTAGTTAAAAATCATTGGCTGTGTCCCTCTGGTGGAGGCAGGATCCCGTGCATGTTCCTCGCTGGTTTCAGGAGGGGGGGTGCTCTCTCATCCCCCCTCTTTTCCTGCGGCCTGCCAGGTTGTGTGCTCGGATAAGGGTCTGGTGTGGATTTTTGGGGGAACCCCACTCCATTTTTTTAAATTTTGGCACGGAGTTCCCCTTAATATCCATACCAGACCTGAAGGGCCTGGTAATTGAATTTTGGGGGACCCCCACGCATTTTGTTTTTTTATTTTTCAATGACTTTCAATGACTTTTATAAGTATTGCCGGACCAGACAATTCATTACAGCCGTGAGTAGTTTTAAATGACTTTTTTTCCTTTAGAGACGTCATTTTGTGCAGAGACTGTTATAAACATGGGAAACATGTGCTACTTTACAGGCATACTATAGACACCCCCAGGTACAAAATTTAAAGCAATATTTCACTTTTATTGTTTCACTTTATGCATTATTAAAATCACCTGAAAAAACGGCCATTTTTAAAACTTTTTTTTGCATTGATACATGTCCCCTGGGGCAGGACCCCGGGTCCCCAAACACTTTTTATGACAATAACTTGCATATAAACCTTTAAAATTAGCACTTTAGATTTCTCCCATAGACTTTTAATGGGTGTTCCGTGGCTTTTCGAATTTGCTCCAAATTGTTTGCTGTTCGGCGAACAGCCAATGTTCGAGTCGAACTCATGTTCGACTCGAACAGATAGCCCATCCCTACTGGCCAAGCATGTCTCCAGACCTAAACCCTATTGAGTATCTGTGGGGCATCCTCCAACGGAAGGTGGAGGAGCGCAAGGTCTCTAACATCCACCAGCTCCTTGATGTCGTCATAGAGGAGTAGAAGAGCAGGTGAACTCCATGCCTAAGAGGGTTAAGGCAGTGCTGGAAAAAAATGGTGGCCACACAAAATATTGACACTTTGGGCCCAATTTGGACATTTTCACTTAGGGGTGTACTCACTTTTGTTGCCAGTGGTTTAGACAATAATGGCTGTGTGTTGAGTTATTTTGAGGGGGCAGCAAATGTACACTGTTATACAAGCTGTACACTCACCACTTTACATTGTAGCAAAGTGTAATTTCTTCAGTGTTGTCACATGAAAAGATATAATAAAATATTTACAAAAATGTGAAGGGTGTACTCACTTTTGTGAGATACTGTACATGCTATTACTCTTACACTGCAATTAGGGGTTATGGTCTGACAAAGTCCAATTGCTTTATAATTCATATAGGGCAGAGCTAACGAGATCAGCATTGTACGCCGTGTTTTGTTTGTTCCTCTAAGCCCATGCTTTCATTTATGTATTTGATGTAATTTATTTATTTGAGTGTTTAATGCTGAAGTGATCAGGGAGATTTGCAGCAGTTAGTGATCACTCATTGGATCCAATGGGGTTGATTTACTAATGCTGAAGAGTGCAGATGTGCATGGTAGCCAACCAGCTTCCAACTTCAGCTTATTCAATTTAGCTTTGACAAAAAAAACTGGAAGCTGATTGGTTTCTATGCAGAGTTACACCAGATTTTGGTCTCTCCAGTTTTAGTAAATCATTCCCTATATCTTCATCTCTTCTCTCCATGTCCTCCTCTTTTAGCAAAACTGCTACAGTTGCTGCAGCTGCTGAAAGCAGGGAAAGCAGACATCTCCTTGATTGCTCCTACATGCACCGATACACACCATAAAGATTTCAGAAAGCAGATCTCACAAGGTGATGACTAATAATGTCGCAACATAAATTGTTTGTTATTGCTAACATCCAAAGCGCATGATGCATTAAAAACATGCATCAACATGGTCAAAACGAGCATTATAAAAAGTGCTACAAATGTCATAAAAACAAAAATGCAAAAGTGTAAACTTAGCCTTATACAGTATATTATTATTATTATTATACAGGATTTATATAGCGCTGACAGTTTACGCAGAGCTTTACAACATTAGGGCAGACAGTACAATTACAATACAATTCAATACAGGGGGGAATCAGAGAGCCCTGCTCGTTAGAGCTTACAATCTAGGAGGGGAGGGTCAAGTTACACAAAAGGGTAATAGCCGTGGGGGATGAGCTAATGGAGAAAATAGTGCAGTTGTTAGATGGAGGCAGTATAGGCTTCTCTGAAGAGAAAAGTCTTCATGAAGCGCCTAAAAGTGGATACATTTGGAGACAGTCTGACAGATTGGGGTAGGGAATTCCAGAGGATGGGAGGTGAGAAAAAGATGATCCGCACTCCGGTGATTGCTCTTAAAAAGTGTAATATTTATTGACAAGCCACAGTGACCAAACGCAAATGAGAACCGTTTGACACGTTTCAGCCTATAAGGCCTTAGTCATAACCAGAGGATGGGCGAGGCTCGGGAGAAGTCCTGGAGGCAGATATGGGAGGAGGTGATAGTGAGCAGGAGGTCTTTCGAGGAACGAAGAGGGCGATTAGGTTGGTATTTTGAGACTAGGCTAGTGATGTAGCTGGGGGCAGAGCTGTGGATGGCTTTGTAACTTAATGTTAGTATTTTGAATTTAATCAGTTGGGCAAGTGGCAGCCAATGGAGGGATTGGTAAGGAGGGGTAGCAGACACTGTGTGGTTTGTAAGGTGGATGAGTCTGGCAGCGGCATTCATGATGGACTGAAGGGGGAATAGTCTATTTAAAGGTAAGCCAATGAGGAGGGAGTTAGGGAACGTCCTGCTGCGATGTCGTCACTTCCGGATTAAAGTTCAGCATTCTTCTTCTTCAGGCTCTAATGGGGCCATCTTAGAAGTGGTATATATTATGCTCCCAGCCACATGATAAGCCAGAGATAAACCACACTGAGCACTAATGGAGATCAGGCTTGTTCAATTAACACAATCAAAACTAATATAGACAACTATCATCTATGTTAAATGACAGGTAGTGAAAAAACCAAAAACATGATAAATGAAGTATAAAGTATAAAGGGTAATGATGGAAAAAACGGAACACTTAGAATGATAAAATAAGAGAAACGAAGCTATAGTAATTCCATCGATGCATCGATCGATGACAGGAAATGTGTATGGGAAAAGGGAAAATTTATTCCTAATATGACTGTATGAAAGTGGCCAATCGTTGGAGATGGATAATGTATAGAGAAGGGGAAAAGAAAATACAAAAATAAAAATAAAGATAAAAATAAAAATAAATGAAAAATAAAGATGAAAAAATAAATAAAATAAAAATGGATAATGAAAAAAATAATAAATAAAAATAAGAATCAAAATAAAAATAAGAATAAAATTAAAAATAGAAATAAAAATAAAGACAAAAGTAAATGGGAAAAAAAATAAAATAAAGTAAAATAAATTAAAATAAAAATAAAATTAAAAATAAAAATAGAAATAGATAAAGATAAAAAAAAATAAAAATGGAACTAAAAATAATAATGAAAATCATAATAATAAAGAATAAAGATGAAAGACATGAAATTGCTAGTAAAAGTAAAGGACTGAGTGAATTGGACTGAACATTAAATTGTCACATATATAGATGTGAATACTGACGAATGTGTACACATGTATGTGTAGTGGTGCATACATGTGTGTGGAGGTGCAGATGCATAGGCACCTACTAGCAATTTCACGTCTTTCATCTTTATTCTTTATTATTATGATTTTCATTCTTATTTTTATTTCCATTTTTATTTTTATTTTTAAAATAATAATAATATTGGATAGTTAGTACAGAAAGCTCCCCGTTTTTTTTTTTTTTTCGTTCAGCCCACTGGGTTAAAAAAAAAAAATGATATTGTGTACTAGGCCCAAAGTGTAAGTAAACCCCTATATCGTTTTCAGCCAAGGAAGCTGTTATCTTGGCCTCTGTTTAATCTACAACTGTCATGATGCTGCACATGTGATCAGTTATGACACCAGCCATTGGATGGTTTGACAGTTTGGTTAAGAGCACAACCAATGGGAGTGTGTTACATTTCCGGCACGTGTTTTTTGGATGGGTTTACTTCCGCTTTAAGGAAAGACAAGGAAGAAGAGCAGGGTTTGCAAATCCCCAGACCACTGCACCAGCTGCATGGTCACTGACAGCTAATCACCCACAGAGGTAAGTGCAGCGTGGACAGGAGGGGTGTAAGGTGTTAGTTCACCTTTTACATTCGTTTTTTAAAAATTGAACGCACACTTTAAGATATATTCACGAAACAGCTTTAGGATGTGTTAGTTTGCGCCACAACCCACTGTGCTGAAAAAAAGTACACTTTTGTGTTATATTTTGTTGAAATTGTGCTGGCTAAGGCTGCACCTAGTGTGAATAAGTTCTTAGGGATTCACTCTTATAACTACTGCTAAAACTGCCATTGCCTTTACTAAAAGTAACAATACCTGCAGTAATAGCAGTATTCCAGCACAAAAAAAAAATGCAGTAACACTAATGCTTGTAATGTGAAACAAAAATGATAACAAAACCAACACAAAGCAGAAATGCATATGATACTGTTTGAATTTTAAGTGTAAATTAACTGCCACGCTGCAAATATGAATTTTAAATTAGGGAAACAATGCCTAGGCATTAAGAAGTAGAAGAGCACCTGAGTGTATCAATATATCTGTGCACAAATTACACAGGATCAGATAGGAAATATTTTACCTAAAAAATTGTTGACTACACACTAGGTCCATTTCTGTTATACGTGTCTCGTAATTCCAGTATGACAGCAATTACATTTTCTATAAGCAAAGACTCCAGTTCATTTCAGTACTGCAACCTGATGCCAGACAGAGCTGTCACTCCAATGGATTAGGGGATTTTCCTGAAGAGAAGGGGTTAAGAAAAACCCCTTCTAATTTTTATGATTGGGACACTCTTTTTTGTCCGGTCAACAATTACAAGGGAAACGAGTAAACATTGAAGGAGTTTAAAATCCTAATGATGTTTGATTGGACTTGTATTCTATTCTGTCTTAGTAGAGATGGCTGCATAGCAAGTAAAAGCTCTGACGTGAGACATTTAACCAAAGCCAGCTGTGTACTGCAGGAGATGAAAGCACAAAATCAGACAGGATAAGTACAGTATTAGTGTGGGATACGCCACTCATTGCTGATTTAAATTACTGTTTTCACTTCCTGAACTTATGGGAGACTAGGGATGTGAAACAAAAAAAAAAAAAAAAAACAACTAAAGAAGCTTATGCATGGCCGGTTTTGCAGAACAGGCTGGAAGACAATTTTATTGACTATGACTAAAACCAATGTTTTCGAACTTCAGTCTGCATAGCATCTAGCATGATGCCTCTTCAATAGTCAACATCCACAAGCCACATTTCTCCCGGTGACATTCTGTAGATGTGGTAAATGTTGTGTTTCTGTAGGTGTGAATACCAAAAAGTCCTTGTCGATGAGGTCATTTTCTAAATGGAGTGCAAGTTTAATTCCAGTAGAGGACCTTATTCCACTGCAAACAGCTTCGGCACTCTTCCCTGCTTTTGCAAACAGACACTAACAGGGGGATTCATGTTCCAACACAAACTCTGTTAGTAGCAGAAAATCATATGAGTCACTAGGTGTTACAACACTGTGTTCCATTCATAAACCAACCTGGAATGCCACATCTATGGAATGCATCCGTACTAGAGGGGTATCGCTTACACAGCCTGCCACTTTGATTTGGCCGATTTTAGGCAAGAATTAAATTTAAGAACAAGAGTGTGTCTGGAGGGAGCAAATTAATCCTGCTTTGCGATGAGTGTGTTCTGAACAGTAACTCCACTGTAGATCATATTGTGAATAGTGGCAAGTACCATATTATGGTTATTCACAAAAAGCTCCAGGTGAATCAGATAATATCCTTAGATCCTGTCCCACTGAATAAAAGAGCAGGATACTTCATTCGGAGCGTAAGTCTCTATGAATAAATTCTCAACGTCACTGTATACAGTAACTAGTTTAAAAAAAAAAGCTGTACATGGTATTGTTCAAAATCAATCCTTGAGCCCCAATCATTGACTTTGCCAAGTCTGGTAGATAATGAAGATTATGAGGCTGATTTACAAGATAGGTTGGGCTTTTTCACTCAATAAATTGCAGATGTGCTCAATTTAAATAGTTCAAATAAAAATGAGATAAAATAAATGAACAGGAATTTGCTTTTCATATGATTATATAATTGAAGTGAATCTTCCCTCAATTTATTGAGTGAAGATTATAAACTCCTTTAGTAAATCGGCCTCAATGTCATCAGTTGGTGGCACGCAGAACAGCATACTCAAATAAGTGCTAGAGAATCTTGGACTTGTGTGTAGTCAGATGAAGGATAACTACAAACAAGCTTGATAGCTCTTGTGAGGCAGCTCCCATACAAGGCTTTCCTTGATGGTTACCCAACAGTAGCTCAAACTGTAGAAATACAGAAAGAAGCACCAGAAAAAGGAGCTCCATTGCTGCTCAGCAACTTTTGTCAAGTTGTTACGCCATGTGGAGAGTTCAATACAGGTTTTGATATATAGTTCTGTGAAGTCACTGTTTTCTCTTAATCCATCTGAATTTTATCCGGTGTTGAGCCGTGATGAAGGGGGAAGTGATGTTGCCGCTGAAACACTTTTGCTGTTTTCATGGCTTTTTTACCAACAATTCTTGCACTCTATTTTCCAATTATTGTCTGGTGCTCCTTTCTGTATCTCTATCAGTCTGTGGCAGGCAGGAGAAAGCCTGCCTTAGGTCTCCTCTCCACCAGTGGTTACACTAAAGCTGGCTATGGATGGTTCTTTTTTTTTTTGTTCAGCCAGTGGGCTAAATAAAATAAAATGAACAGATTCCTCCATCCACACATGAGATGAATGAAGGAATCCCCCGCACTGAGATATTGTATGTGAATACACTGAAAACCAACTTCTGTCAAACAGGGGTGGCCACATATGGATGAAAATTCCACTGGTTCCTGCTGGACCAGCTGAATTTCCATCCATCTTTGGCCAACTTAAAAAATCATAAGTTCATAGCTAGTCACAAGTCGGACATTTGTGAACACAGCCAACAACTGCAGAGGCACTAGGGTTTACATGACCGTGTCACCTTTGAGCTAGCATCTCAGTCGAGAAAGTAGATGCTGACCATGAATAATTCCAGAGCAAAGACATGAAGACATTGTCACAGGAGTACTGTGATGTCTGTAAAAGATAATATATACTTTTAAATGTTACACTTGGGCAGAGTATGCATGCACTTAAC
Source organism: Aquarana catesbeiana (assembly GCF_042186555.1). Lineage (NCBI taxonomy): Eukaryota > Metazoa > Chordata > Amphibia > Anura > Ranidae > Aquarana > Aquarana catesbeiana. Next base: position 397,080,843 of record NC_133325.1, read on the forward strand.
TTGAAAAGAATTACTTATACTAAGTCTACTTTAAATCAACTTTTTCATGTATTTGTATTAAATAAAACTGAACAAATTTTAAAGTGGAACTCCAGGAAAAAATATATATTTTTGAAGTTTGCTGGGTCCAGCATAGTTAACTATAATTCTTGCTATAATGTGTTTGAAGGGCTGCCAGAAAATTATTTGTATTATGCCAGAAACCACTGTCAGCTTTGCTCTTCTGACTCTACGATTTCCAGTGCTCAAACAGTGATGATAGTGGGTAGCTCACTCTTTACCTCATTTATTCAGAATACAAGATGTTCTGTGAATGGAGAAAGGGAGGGGTTTAGGAACTTCAGAATGTTGCCTTACCCATTTAGAGAAAGTCTTGTATTCAGTGAAAAGTTGAAGAGTGATTGAACCCATATCATCACTGTATGAGTGGCAGATCTCTCAGCACACAGTCAGAAGATTAAAGCTGGCAGTAAATCCAGCATGAATACACCGAGGATTTTTAGCAGCTCTCTCCGTACATATTTACCAAGTATTAAAGGTAACTAAGCTGGACCCAGCAAATTACAAAAAATAGTTTATGCCTACATTTCCAATTTAAAGTTACTGGTTATATACTATAGCATGCTCATAATCAATTATGTATTTTTAGATGCTCAAAGCATTTTGTCTAGTAATAAGATGTCAGCAGGCTAAAGCAATAGTTGGAGTGGCTGTGTTGTAGTCATGAGTAAACTGCACAGCAAACCATAAGTTTGTCTCAGAAAATTTGCCATGTTGAAAATATTTGTCCAAAAGCACATTGGTTCTAACTAAAATCTAGTGGAACCAACTGCCTTCAGAAGTCACCTAATTAGTAAATAGAGTCCACCTGTGTTTAATTTAATCTTAGTATAAATACAGCTGTTCTGTGAAGCCTTCCGAGGTTTGTTAGTGAACAAAAAGCATCATGAAGGCCAAGAACACACCAGACAGGTCAGGGATAAAGTTGTGGAGAAGTTTAAAGCAGGGTTAGGTTATAAAAAATATCCCAAGCTTTGAACATCTCACGGAGAACTGTTCAATCCATCATCCGAAAATGGAAAGAGTATGGCACTGCAAACCTAACAAGACATGGCCATCCACCTAAACTAAAAGGATGAGCAAAGATAGAGAAAGTATTAATCAGAGAAGCAGCCAAGAGGCCCATGATAACAACGGAGGAGCAGCAGAGATCCACAGCTCAGGTGAGAGAATCTGTCCACAGGACAACTATTAGTTGTGCACTCCACAAATCTGGCCTTTGTGGAAGAGTGGCAAGAAGAAGGCCATTGTTGAAAGAAAGCCAAAGAAGTCCCGTTTGCAGTTTGCGAGAAGCCATGTGGGGGACACAGCAGACAAGTGGAAGACTTTTGGCCTAAAAGCAAAACGCTATGTGTGGTGGAAAACTAACACCGCACATCACCCTGAACACACCATCACCACATAAAACATGGTGGTGGCAGCATCATGTTGTGGGGATGCTTTTCTTCAGCAGGGACAGGGAAGCTGGTCAGTGTTGATGGGAAGATGGATGGAGCCAAATACAGGGCAATCTTAGAAGAAAACCTGTTAGAGTCAGCAAAAGACTTGAGACTGGGTCGGAGGTTCACCTTTCAGCAGGACAACGACCCTAAACATACAGCCAGAGCTACAATGGAATGGTTTAGATCAAAGCATATTCATGTGTTCGAATGGCCCAGTCAAAGTCCTCTCCTAAATCCAATTGAGAATCTGTGACAAGTCTTGAAAATTGCTGTTCACAGACGCTCTCCATCCAATCTGACAGAGCTTGAGCTATTTTGGAAAGAAGAATGGGCAAAAATTTCACCCTCTAGATGTGCAAAGCTGGTAGAGACATCCCCAAAAAGACTTGCAGCTGTAATTGCAGCAAAAGGTGGTTCTACAAAGTATTGACTGAGGGGGGCTGAATACAAATGCACACCACACTTTTCAGATATTTATTTGTAAAAAAAATTAAAAATCATTTTCCTTCCACCTCACAATTATGTGCCACTTTGTGTTGGTCTATCACATAAAATCCCAATAAAATACATTTACATTTTTGGTTGTAAGATGACAAAATGTGGAAAATTTCAAGAGGCACAAATACTTTTTCAAGGCACTGTATATATATATATTTATATATATATATATATATATATATATATATATATATATATATATATATATATTTATATATATAGCACTGCTCAAATTGTTGGCGGTATATAAATCCTGAATAATAATAAATAAAAATACACATGACACTTGTATTCAGACAACATTTGTTATCCTATAGTAATATTAATACTTTGTTGATGAATATACATATACAGTATGTACATATGGATTTCAGACTTTGAGTAATGTGTGTGACTATAACATTAAACTATATAGTAGGTGGTGCAGTGTATGTGAGTGCAGGCAAGTGCCAAACGTTTGTGTGGAATTGGTGAGAACAATTTGTGTTGTTGATGAGTGCAGATGTGTGCAGGGTCAGCTAATGCAGTAGTGCCCTGAGCTGTAGTGGCAGCAAACATGGTTCTGCTTGTCATGTGTAGTTCAGCCTAGCGCGATGAGGCAGCAGCAGCAAGCAGGGTCTTACACAATGGTGCAGTGGCATCGACCAAGGTCTTGTGTGGTAGTGAAGTGACAGCAAGTAGGTTCCTGCCAAAAGTGTCAATTAGGCAAATGGCTGAATGCACTCAAACATTTAGCAAAGCATTCACCTACAGGATCTAAATGTACGTATTGCTAAATGTTAATGTGCATTGCGCCATTTGGATAAATGCACACTGTGAAGACTTCTGAAGGCAGAGGGATTGGTAACCCTTCTGAATACACTCATGTCGTGGCTCCCTACTATGTGTGCAGGACACGTGCTGTGGGGCCTCATGTCAAGCTGCGGGTGGGACATGTGTCGGATCACTCCACTGCACACTTTTTGTGGACATGCACAAGTAAAAGTGCCCTCCACTGCAATTGCTACAGAAAGCTTCCACCTGTGCATGTCTGGGCTGCTTTTGTTTAGCAGTCAGCACAAGAATTTTTTCATTAAGCACACTTTCTATACTATAATAAACAGATAAATGTTTGAAGCCTGTGATGTCATATGAATACAATGCTTAAAAACAGCGGATTAGTGAGAGTAGAATTTTATTTTCAATACAACGTTACAGTTGACCTGAGCAGGTGAAAATGTATGCCACGTACACACGATTGGAAACTCCGCCAGCAAAACTCTGATGAGAGCTTTTTGTCGGAAAATGTGACCGTGTGTATGCTCCATCTGTCTTTTGCTGGCGGAATTCCAGCCAGCAAAAGATTTAGAGCATGTTCTCTATTTTTCGGTCGGGAAAAGTTCCTATCCGAAAATGCGATCGTCTGTACAAATTCCGACGTGCAAAATTCCTACGCATGCCCGGGAACAATTCAACGCATGCTTGGAAGCATTGAACTTCATTTTCTCCGCTCGTTGTAGTGTTGTACATCACCGCGTTCTTGACGGTTGAAAGTTCAGAGAACTTTTGTGTGACCGTGTGTATGCAAGGAAAGCTTGAGCGGAATTCCGTCGGAAAAACCATCCAAGTTTTTTCCGACGGAAAATCCGCTCGTGAGTACGGGGCATAAGGGTGCCATAGGTTTCAGAGGAAGTCTAATCACCCTCAGGTAAAACAATGGTCCACTGGGTGCTTAAACATAAATGTTAAATATGTTTGTTGTTTGGAAGATTGTTACATATTTCATTAACAAGTTTCAGAAATATAAAAAAAATCTAGTGCTTTGTCAGTGAATATATGCAACAAATATAGAACCACTACAAAATACTATAAGATAAAACCACAATATGTATTAAAATAAATAAATTATATGAGACAATATTAAAATTGATACAGGGACCCTATGTGTATCTAGTAATGTTGTTCTTATAGCATTTCTACAGTATGTATAGTCATACTGTACAAACCCATGCTTCCCACTATCTACTTTATATTCATATATGTACATGCATGCTAGCATTACTGATAGCAATCTCATTGTTTACTTTTATCACAAAGACCAATTGAACTGCTTGCATTTCCTCTGTATATTTATCCACGCTAAATCAACTATATTTCCTCGGCAGTGGGTTGTAAAATTTACCAGTTTGCTTGTGAGGAGCATAGAAATTTAGTCTAGTGATCTAATTTCCACAGTATTTAGGTCTTAGCGATTTTGAAATATTTGAAGGACTGTATATTGATTTTATACCAATTTTATTTGCTGATTATTGTTGTAACTAAAAAGATAACATTTTGCAAGTATGTTTGAATAATTGGGTAAATTTAATCTATGGTGTGTTCATATTTTGGGGTTTCTTTTAGCCTGCTATAGGCTACAACACTTTGAAAAAAAGACAAAAACAAAAGCATAGATACTGTTGTTTACATACTCCAGTGGCTCAAGCTGATATTTACTCACAGATGTGAGTCATTGCAGAGCCTACAAGCAGATAGCTCTCCAACCTGTAGTGCATTGGGAACACTTTGTAATGTATTTATTAAAAAATGACTCAAAATCATTAGTTCGCTTTTACCCCTGTGTATTTTCATATGCTACATTTCATACATGTTTTTTTTTTTTACATGCATCTATTCATTTCCTATGGGTCCTTAATGTGCATCCACACATCGAAAATGCACATGGCTCCCTTTGTCACAATAAAAATAGTTTTTTAAGTTAAGTTGAGGAATGCTAACACCTCTGACCATAAGAGGAAACTTCTCTAATGAAGTCCTGGATAACAGTAAAACCTGACAGTTGATATAACTAAATTTTTTTGGGATACAGACACACTTTAAAATCATAATATATGGCTGAGAAAGCAGGTAAAAATCACATCCAGAAATTACGTTCAAGCTGACTTCACTGTCATAACTTAAAAGAGTACTTACTGAAATCATGTATTAGTTTTTCCCTAAGACTTTTAGCTAAAGTGTATACATTTTTTTATATGTCTGTATATTTCATTACAATTTCTGAAAATACTAAGTGAAACGCTGCAATTTTTTCCTGTTCAAGAGAGGGAAGTTTATTTTATAATTGCCTGTACAGTCTCCACACAGAAAGAGAGATGGGGAGATTAGACATAATGATTTAAATACCATTATATTTATATTCCATTCAGAATAAATGCTCCGTCTCAAAGCAGAGCAGCCCTGATTGTGATGACTTGAAACACATTACTAAGTAAACATCGAGCAATGTTACTTTAAGGATTATAAATGTATAACCACTTTCGTCTCTTGCTGTTTGCGTTCTTTGCAATCCACGCCTAGAATTTGTAAAGTGTGAGCAATAAAGCCAGAGACTGAAACAGTTTGCAAGTGGCAAATTGTAGGTGTGACACAATATCCCACGCCCTGGACCAGTGTCTACACTCTTGTCTTTATAGTGGCCTGGAGCCGGGAGTCAACAAATGATCTCTTGATAAGGGTCTATTAGGCGGAAATACTTTCCAAAATGCACATTTCTTGGGAAAAAGAGATTTCCAGTAAGATTAAATATTACCAGTATAAATGTTTGTACACAGGAAATGTGATGTGGCTCCATAAACTTTGAAAGTTAACATTTGCTGAACAGCTAAGTGTGAGTCAGCATGGAACTACTTAAAGGAAATACATAAAATCCTGCAAATACAAAGATTTTAAATAAAACACTTAACATGTATGTATAGCAAAAACTTTTTTTGTGTGTGTTGAATGGAATGGGGAAGAATTAGAACAGTTTACTTTTTTTATCATGGTCTCTATCCCTAATGGGGAGATTCACCCTCTGTATTTGTCCTGGTGACCATTGTTAAGGAGGCAAAAAGTGACAGGAAATCAAAATTGTAGCATTGTTACAAAAATGAGAATTTGTACAAAGGGACACTTCTTCTGGTGACAAGTCTAAAGCTAGTCATACTCTAGTAGACTTTTGAATAAACATTTGTTTGAAAATTGTACATTCCATGACTTGAACAATGTAATTTGAAACTACTTCAAAATTTAATTTCATTTGATTTTGGAACTAATGGACCTTCATGACCAAAAACCACATGCATTGTTAGAAATGTGTTATTTTGAGAAAAAAAAATCCATTCTGCTCCTTCGAATGTTCTCATCGCTGTGGTCAAAAGTGAACATCGATTTGACCCCACTAACAATTATAAAACTGTACAAACGTTCTTAAAATTTCAAAATTCTGTACAAAATTCGACTGATGTACTGTATGGCCATCTTAAGAGTGGATGCATGTCATTTTTAGAGATTCCCTCTAACTTCTTTTTGAATCTCCAGGACAGGAAGTATGGAAGTATGGTCAAATCTAAAATAAAAAAAATAAACTGACAGGGATTTTAACCTTTTCCTACGCTATCCAATACTAAAGAAGATAATTTTTGCTCTATACACTTTATTAGAAAACATTTTCTACAAACATTATGCAAATAAAATGGGGAAAAACAAAACAGAGGTGGGAAAGGCATGCACATTAAGTATTTTAACTGGCTCACAACCACCTCACACAGATTTACTGCGGCAGGGTGGCCGCTCTGCGCCAGATCATGTACTAGGTACATGATCTGGTACTTCCAGGTCTGGGATGCGCACGCACGCCATCGGCGACCTGCTCCCACTGTGATTGGACTCAGCGGGAGCCAATCAGCGGGTCCGATCCTTGACGAGAGAGGCAGAATGGCGGTCTGCCTATATAAACAAGGCAAATCACCTCTGTCTTCTCTCAGCCAAACCCCCCCCCACTGTTAGAAAGCACTTCCTCAGAGCACATTTAACCCTTTGATTGCCCCTCATGTTAACCCCTTCCATGTCATTAATACAGTGACATATTTTTAGCACTGATCACTGTATTGGTGTCACTGGTCCCTAAAAAGTGTCACTTAGTTTCCGATTTGTTCGTCGCAATGTCACAGTCCCACTAAAATCACAGATCGCCGCCATTACTAGTAAAAAAAAAAAAATTCCATAAATCTATCCCATAGTTTGTAGACGCTATAACTTTTGCGCAAACCCAAAATCAATATATGCTTTTTTTATCAAAAACATGTAGCAGAATACATATTGGCCTAAATTTATGAAGAAATTGGATTTTTTACTTTTTTTTTATTGGGTGTGTTTTATAGCAAAAGGTAAAAAATGTATATTTTTTATCAAAATTGTTGTCTTTTTTTGTTTATAGCGCAAAAAAATAAAAACCGCAGAGGGGATCAAATACCACCAAAAGAAATCTTGTGGGGAAAAAAGGACATCAATTTTATTTGGGTACAGCATCACATGGCCACGTGATTGTCAGTTAAAATAACGCAGTGCCGTATCACAAAAAATGGCCTGGTCATGAAGGGGGTAAACCTTCCGGAGCTGAAGTGGTTGAAGGAATGTAACATAATGTAATGTAAACGCGCCCTAACGCTCAACAAACGCTACAAAACCGCGCATAGGGCATTTAGGGAGTGTTTGTAACGCTTGTAAAATGCCCCATTCTAAAGCTCATTGATGCCTGTCTGACGCCTATACTAACGCCATACAAACGTTATAGGAGTGTTTGTTGAGCGTCAGAAATTTAGTCAAGTATGAACAAGCCCTAACTGTAAAATACCCATTTTATATTTTTAAATGCTTTATAAACCCTTTTAAAGATAGCTATACTTTAAAACAATTCTTAACAATTTTAACAAAAAACAACTTGCTAAGCACCAACATTTTTTTATATTATTTACTTCATATGAATGTTACGTTCCTCTTTGAGTGTAGAGTGGAATGTGGCTTTACACACAAAGGATAGCAGCAGGGAATCCACTGAACTAACATAGAATGTGCTTTTTATACCCTTAGTTTATGTGTTATGCTCTTGCATGTTATAATTGTCAAATGAAGGTGCAAACTCATCAATATCAGACACAAAAACCATACAGTTGTTATTTTGCAAACAACCCAACTCTTCAATAATCCACGTATTCCTTTCCATACTAAAACATTAGCATACCAAACAAGCCCTCTGGAGACTGAACAGGGTTATTTTAGTACTTACAGTGCCTAACAAGCTTGTCTGTATGTCATTTTTCAACCTGTTTGTCCGTCTCTGTACCTCATCTGCTTTTCTTTGATTTTTAAAAGAACATGCAGATTGTAAGCTCTGTGTTATAATAATAATAATTATTATCCTGTGGGTCAAGCTCTAAATTACCTACTTTACTACTGATCTCCTGGTGCTAGACATTCCTTATTGATTTAGTAAAGATCACCTGTACATTTTGCTAATCCAGTACCTGTCTTCATATTAAACTAGTATTAAACCTAAAATCAAACATTTATTATATTGCAGGTTACCATTTATTAAATGTGATGGCTGCATTTGTGTTCTTTCTTTCTTCTATTTTCATCTGGTGGTAAGTCTGTTGTTTTTAAAAAGAACAAGCTCTCCAGCAGAATGTATCACTTACAGATTTGAGACAAACCATTTATCGCTGACGGGGGGGGGGGCTTACAATGATCAACTTTTATTTATTTATGAAAAACCTTTATCCCAAAAAGAAAATAAAAATGTTTGCTGTGACTGCTTATAAAGTGTTAGCTGGAGTTTGGCTTCAATATGTAAGGCTATTTAAATCTATAGGTACACTATATTGTCAAAAGTATTGGGACACCTGCCTTTACACGCACATGAACTTTAATGGCATCCCAGTCTTAGTCTGTAGGGGTCAAATATTGAGTTGGCCCACCCTTTGCAGCTATAACAGCTTTAACTCTTCTGGGAAGGCTGTTCACAAGATTGAGCAGTGTGTCTATGGGAATGTTTGACCATTCTTCCAGAAGCACATTTGTGAGATCAGCATGGACCTTGCTTTGTGCACTGGTCCAGGTCATTTGGTGGAGAGGGGATTATGGTGTGGGGTTGTTTTTCAGGGGTTGGGCTTGGCCCCTTAGTTCCAGTAAAGAGAACACTTAAGGCATCAGCATACCAAGACATTTTGGACAATTTTATGCTCCCAACTTTGTGGGAACAGTTTGGGGACAGCCCCTTCCTGTTCCAATGTGACTGTGCACCAGTGCACAAAGCAAGGTCCATAAAGACATGAATGAGCGAGCTTGGGGTGGAGAAACTTGACTGGCCTGCACTTCACCTCAACCCGATAGAACACCTTTGGGATGAATTAGAGCAGAGACTGCGAGTCAGGCCTTCTTGTCCAACATCAGTGCCTGACCTCACAAATGTGCTTCTGGAAGAATGGTCAAACATTCCCATAGGCACACTCCTAAACCTTGTGGACAGTCTTCCCAGAAGAGTTGAAGCTGTTATAACTGCAAAGGGTGGGCCAACTCAATATTGAACCCTATGGACTAAGACTGGAATGCCATTACAGTTCATGTGCGTGTAAGGACAGGTGATAGGCAGGTGATACTTTTGACCCCAGACTGACAATGTTTATTTTCAAAGGTGCCCCCCTTGCCCCATTATCCAGAGTGGGGGCACTGTAATACAGGAGGCGTGGTACTGGCCAGATCACCAGATGAAAACAGAGAGGAAAAAAGCTTAAAAAAAGAAAACAAATGCAGCCACCGCATTAGGAGAAAGCACATGTTAGGGGGTCTGAATCAGAAAAAATTCTCCTGTGATGGTGAAGGTGAACAGTAACAGCTGGGCCTCACTTAGCAATGTGTTTAACAATGTCCAGGGAGTTTTCCAGTTAGGCTTCATGAGGTATGTAAATGGCCTACACCTATAGCAAGGAGATTGTTCAATTTTGATCAAAGCTGCACACCTTTTTCTATTTCTACAGATGTCTCTTGTCTGCATAGGCAGATTTTTGGTAGAGTAGTACTGTACACATAAGGGTGGATTTACTAAAGGTAAATAGACTGTACACATTGCAAGTGCAGTTGCACTCATTTTTCCCAGAGCCTAGTAAATGTGGTAAAGCTCAGCTGATTTCCATCACTCAATCATGTGCAACCAAAAATGTTATTTTTTCCTTGCACCTGATTGGGTATTGTTTTCAAAGTGAAGCTTCACCACATTCACTAATTTCTAGGGAAAATTAGTGCAACTGTGCTTGCAAAGTGCACAGTCTAATTGCCTTTAGTAAATCCACCCCATGACTGCAACAAATGTACACTGTTTGTTCCAAATAGAAGTTTAGTTGAACAAAAGAAAACACTGGTTCCACAAAAGAAAATAAATTGATTCCCCCAGCCACACACTCCATGTGGATGAGGGATTCCCTCCCATAGAGCTATTGAATTCTGACAGTAGGAAGGACTCCTCATCGTCAGAATACACTCAGCAGAGATTGACTTCTGTACAACCCACCTGTCCATAGAACCTCCCTACGGAACAGGCCGAATTTCGATCCATTTATGGCTGACTTAAAGTGGAACTTCACCCAAAAGGGGAAGTTCCACTTGTTTGCATCCTCCCACCCTCCACTGCCACATTTGGCACGTTTTTGGGGGTACCCGATTTTGACAAGTACCCGCTCCCCCTTTCAGCTCAGATTGCCATAGCTATCTGACCAGGAAATCTGCCCCCCCTCCTTTCCCGCAGTCTTCTGGAACACATCACAGGTCCCAGAAGGCTACAGAACCATTCGCAATGCACAGCGCGTCTCGCACATGCACAGTATGAAACCGGCTGTGAAGCCACAAGGCATCACTTCCTGTTTCCCTTACTAGAGATGCTGGCCCCTGCACCCGAAGCCAGTTGAAGAATCGGCTCGGGTGAGGACATTGCGGGATCCCTGGACAGGTAAAAGCCAGCAGCTTCCGTATTTGTAGCTACTGACTGTTTTTTTTTTTTGGGGGGGGGGGAGCCCGTAGCTTCTCTTTAAAAAACGATTGTAGAAAAATAGATTACAGGGCCATTAATTAGTGGGTATATATGGACTATTTTTGTAGAATAAGGATATTGTTTATTGTAACTTTAATGCTGTTTGTTGCAGTCAGAAATGGTTATTCATATTTCTGTCATATATTTATATCCTGTCTTTTTTATTGTATTATTTCAGAACTACAGCGAGACGGAAGCATAGAGACACTAAGTAACAGCTCTGGATCTACCAGTGGTAGCATTCCTCGCAACTTTGACGGTTACAGGACGACTCTGCCAAGCAACGAAAGTCAACCTCTCAGCCTGTTCCCATCAAGACTTCTATAGCATAAAAAAACTTAACAGAAGAGAAACATTTTCATACTTACTATTCGCATTTTCAAGTAATTGAATGTATAATGTGTTTCCTTCTTCTCTTCAAGCTTTTTCTTATTAGACTGTATATGTTGGAGTTCACCATTTGCATAGAACATTAGGTTGGAAGTAAGAAATGCAGCGCATTCCTTTTAGTCTTTATTTGGCATCAGTGATTAGTTATTAGGATATGCTTTAAACACTATTAGAACTGAGACAATCTAAATGTGACTTCTACCTGCCTGTGTTTTCTGCAGTGGCATGACATACACTGGTGATCCTGGCATATATATTTATTCGGAGATATAATTTAATGGGAAATGCACATTATGTGTGATATTACTGTACTGAATTTAATAGCAAATGCATCAGAATTGTGTGTGTTTAGCTATACAAAGCTGTGCTTTTGATTCCCAGTTGACACACATGGGTGTGACTATTGTGTCTCCATTTTGTTTTATTCATTTTAGATTATCAAGGGGTGAAGTGTTTTTTTTTTTTTTTTTAAGTAGTAACTCAAATAACTACAAATTAAGCTATTGCCATAACAATCTCTTACACTGATATGCATTCCACCATCAAAGTAAAATCTTAAAATGCTCATATTCTTCCTGGTCTTTTCAGGTACTCAAAGATTAGATTGGGCAATTTTATCTTATACCTAAAGATTTTGCATGGTAAATACAATATTTATGGATGACATACATACTCTTAATCGTGAAAGTATTAAAGCCAACCGAATGCACACCTCTGATAACTTTGTTTAGTATGACATATAATTCCTCATTTTAGTTGCACGAAATGTATTTTTGTGGGATTTCCAGGTATAGATAACATTTCAATTATTACTAGTCACATGGAATCTTTTTTTAACAACATAGGAAATGTAATATGCAAAGAGCTGAGGGGTAAACTGGTGTGTTGTATTAAAATCACATCCTTATGCAGCATAAGATAATAAGATAGAACTTCAGTTAAAAGTAGTCTTTTTTTTTCTAGTCTTCTATAGGAACGGTTACAACATTTTTAGCTTTTTTTGTAATCTCTGTCCTTAGTGGACAGATCTACTACTGCTTCCTGTACCAAAGACACAAGAAGATGTGAAAGTAAATCTCCCCAAAGTGAGAGGAACCCCCACCTCTAACAACTCATTAGACAAGATCCCTCCATTAGGAGATTTTTACCTTTACTTGTCCTTGGTACAACAGCAACCAGAACTAATAGTAAGAGTAAACCTTCCCAACAGCTAGATTGATAGCAATAAAAACCTGACATGGGTTCCAACCCTTCTTGCTCTTACCCTCTCTGAGATATGCATTTTGGGCATGTTACTGAGGGTAACCTACTGCAAAATTATAAATAAGCACAGAAATTTGGACGAATCACTGAATTATTTGCACTACTAACCATACTATTATAGTAGATCACTCATCCATTTAAATTAATTTGTTCCTAAACATTATAAATGATATGGACTTTGTAATCAAACATTCCCCACAGTATCATTAATGTCCTAATACATCTTAGTTAATAATAAATACCCAAGACTTGATGTATAGAATAATAGACTGTTTGGTAGAAGTGATAGTTTTCTTTCCTGGTGGAAGTTAAATTATTTCAGCAACAAACCAGATTTTTGTTTTCACATTTTAAACTGTACTATAAAATGATACCTGGAATCTGATTGGTTGCTATGAGCAATATCACTGTTTTATATTGCATTTTCTTTTTGGTTAACTAGTTTTTTATCTCGTACATATTAGGTGAAATGGTGTGAAATGCTTTTATTTGTTATGATAGAACAGTGACAGGCCAGAGTATTATATTTTGGTGAATCAAGACTGGAATGGAATACTGTGGATCCAGAAAAAAGTAAATGACTGAGGAGAATTATAAAGAAACATTTTATTGAATGAAAAACAATTGTTGTACCATGACTAAAGCGTCCCACATCTTTTTTTAAATAGAAGGTTAGCAGAAAGATTGGAGTTTTAGTGATACCCTTCGTTTTCTTTATTAGCTTACTTAGATTCTTAAAAATGCAAGCTTTCAGGACCGGTTAGGTTCCTTCTTTAGGCTTTATATAATTGAATATTAAATAAAACCTGAAGAACGAACCTAAGTTGCCACAAAAGCTTGCATCTTTTACAATTTAGAAGAGAAACATGTTCAAAGTTTTTTGACCATACTTCTCTTGTGGGTGATGGAAGTACATTTACTTTTGTACTCTTTTGTCACAGAGTCATCTGATAGGAGGCTATTGTCCACTATCAGCTGACAGGGCAGAGCCATGACAGGCTTGGGAAGGATCCTACATGCTGCTGAGAGCCGGGGCCAGGCATGCCCATGCCAGCCATGCCGGCCCTTTCTCAGCCTGCTACTCCAGTGAGCACTGCAGGATCAGAACAGAGAGCAATGACTGATAGTGACTGCTCTCCCCTCAGACCAAACTGAGAGCTGAGCAATCAGTGGTTATGTGATCACATAGTTCTTGGTTTTAGAGCCAGCGTGGGACAGCTTCAGCAGTACACAGAGTATAGACGTTTGTTTCTTCATAAGCCTAGCCAGTGAAGGGTATCACTTTAACTGCCTACATTGTTTTCAACAAATACATTTTTATCTTCTCCTTGTGGGTCTATAATCTTTCAGTTGCTTCTAATAACTTTTAATGATGAATTAACCTTCTTCTTATTACAATTAAATAACTGTATTCCATGATAAGGTTAAAAGTGAGAAATCTGAAAGTAACAAAACTTTGCATTGTACAAGTAATCTTTTATCTGTGAATAATAAATAAAGAATGAATTTTATGATGACGTAAAACGCCTTTTACAGTTTGTGCTTTGGAATTTTTCTATAAAATGCATACTTCTATTTTATGGCCTATTCACAAATTGGCTTATATCACGAAATATTAGGCATATTTACTCATACAACTAGAACAAACAGTTGACTTTTTTATTGATAGAAGCTTTTGCACATTGTGCTTGAGGGAATGAAGAAGCATTTAAAGGATCCTAGACACTGTGTCAGGCGATGATAAGTGTGCTCTGTACGCACAGGCTATAATAGATAACTCTTCACATTATGGTGTCAGCAGTATCTGTTTGTGTTCAAATATAAGGCGTGCAGCATGGCACTGCTTATATTAATGTGTGACTTCTGTCTGTAGTCTAAGAACTGACACTTCCTGTGAAGAAACTACATATCCCACAATCCCTGGGTCTCTCAGTCTAGTATTCTACATAGTAATTAAATATGACACAGACACAAACAGGCAGAACAAAGAAGGGAAGAGATGTATGTCATCACTTTAGCCTTCCCACATTTTTGATGCAACATAGAGGAAATGAGCAGGCTTGCATGAATAGGGACACGCTAGGTGACCGAATACATGGACATAAGGGAATCAATCAGCCATGACACTACAGCATTTGAGACCATCATTACAAGGTGAGGCAACTGAGTTTCTACAGTGAACCTGTACTTTGCCCAAGTCAAGGCTTTATTGATCATAATGGTACTTGTTGACTAGGGATGAGCTTTATGTTCAGTTCGAACATGAGTTCGACTCGAACATGAGTTCGACTTTAACATTGGCTGTTCGCTGTACGTTGAAAACTGAACATTATGGGGCGTTCGTGCCAAATTCGAGCACCACGTGACGCCCCATAATGCACTGCAGGAGCGCAGTGCATTGCTGTATGATGATTGGCCAAAGCATGCACCATGACCTGCATGCTTTGGCCAATCCCAGCGCCCTCAGCTAAGAGAGCCATAATTGGCCAAAGGCAGGGTGCATTTGGCCAATCATGGCTCAGGGGGACTAAATCCACGCCCCACACTATATAAGGCTGCCTGCACGTCGGCCCCGTGTAGTGTGTTGTTGATGTGGATGGAGAGAGAGTGTCATTTAGACTGAGCAGGCAGACAGGTTATTCAGTTAGCTGCAGTGTATTTAATATATATATATATATATATATATATATATATATATATATACAGCCAGTCTTGTATATATATATATATATATATATATATATGTTTTGGACCGAACCAGAACCGTTCGGTACTTTTGTTTCTGTCCCCCTGGCCAAATTAACCTTCAATGTAAAAGTGTGCACACTTGAAGCAAATTACTGACACATACACGAGTTCAGTAGATTGATTCTTCTCCTTTATTACTTCCTGGACTCTGGCTAATATACCGTGAGCCGGATATTTTGTTATCAAATCAAATATCAAATAAGACAAGCGTATGCGGACCGCAAGATATACATATTCATTATTGTGACAAAGTTTAAGCTTTTAGCTGGGTTCTATCTATATAACGGAATAGCAAACTATCATAGCTAAATAGGGTGTCTTGTTTCCAGTTGTTGAAAACAGGCGCAATCTCCTTTAACTTGTTCTTAACTCTTGCAGTTCTGTTCCACATGGAGGGAGGGTAAGCTGGCAGACATCTAATTGAATATGGTTAAGGCTGATAGCAGAGGCTGAAGTAAGCACTTATATCTATATGGTTATATTGGAAATAGGCATTTCACCATAACACTCATAGTCACATCCATTACAGTTCCCCCCTTGAAATGCTTATTTCACAAAACTGTCCCTCACACTGAAAGACCTACACCCAGCTCATCCCCCTCCGCAACTCTTTTAAGCCGTATGTAGAGAAAAAGCAGCGACTGGTTCACTAGCCCCCTCGATACAACTGGAGGAGTGCGGCCAGGTGCTATCTGTCCCTATATCCCTACGGTGTTGCATCTCGGGGGAGGGTGACTGTAACGGAGTGTAACACATAATTTTCATCATAATTTTCATTAAGCCATACATAGACATCGTCATCATCATCTGATATCTCTTGGTTCGTGAACGTGGGGGTAGTTTGGTCAACGGCCTTTTCCGTTGACCAGATTATAGCCGTTGACCAGATTATAGCCGCCATTACCAGGATAGCTATTCCTATCTGGGTCAACAATCCCTGCCATCCTCCCTTTATCCAGGTAAAATACTGATCCCAGGGGTTGGTGAGCCCTGAATTCTGTTTTAGTTCTTTGGACAAGTCCTCAAGTTTCTTGATGGCTAAAGTCACTTTACCATTTGGGCCGGTGTTGTCTGGGATGTAAGTGCAACATGTGCTTGTCTCGGGGATCATTTTACATACACCCCCTTTTCAGCTAGGAGCATGTCTAAGACCATACGGTTTTGGAAAGTGATGTGTGAAGCTGCTTCCAACTGTTCGGCTAAACCTTGAACGCATCTCTGGTGTAATTGACAAATCTTTGTTGGTTATAGTAGATGCAATTTATCCAGTCTACATTCTTATTTACAGTGATAATGGGAATCAGTGACTCAAAACCTGCTGCTACTTGGTCTCTTGCTTTGAACTCATCTGGGACCCCTATGGCATCTATGTATACATGGGGGTCAAAACTTCCTGCTGGGGCACTCCTGCGTCTTCTGTTAGGTTTGGGTACATCGCTTGCTTCTGGCTCTGGGTTCTCTGAGAGAATATGCAGGGGCATTATGACTTTAGCCATTGCACATTCTCCTGTCCTCTGTCCTGTCATTCTACTTCTAATTTTCATATCCCCACAGATCCAGTACGTCCCCTAAGGACTGAGCTTGATTTTGCGCTAGATCTGCAGACACCTCACTGTAAGAATCACAGTAACCTTCTGTGAAATTTCCAAGGGGCTTTCCCGCTCCATGGTACTTTCCATAACGTGTAATTGCCAGGATATATGGTGATACCTTCTGCTGGCTTGGGAGCCTTAGTAACTACGGGGTACTCTTTTTTCCAATGCTCACACAGGGAGTAGTTAGTGGTTGTGTTGGTAAATAGGCTAAGGACACAGGTCTCATGTTCTGGGAGTACATTAAGGGGCACTGTTCCTAGATGTGGTTTAACAGTTGGAAAGGTTTTCTAAAACTGTAATACCCATTTTCCCACCATAGGCCCAATACATAGGTCCCACTGTCCCCTGGGCTGGGATTCTCAATGGTCAGTCTGAACTCTTTGGTGAAATATTGATCTGTGTGTTTGTTGATTGTCATCCTATCTAAGAGTGACTTCCCATTTTTGTCCTTTCTATTCTGGGAGGTTTCAGGCTTGCTTGTACCCCCATTTTTCATCCCTAGTGTTCCAGCCTACTGCTCCCCAATAATCACAATTGTCACCCCAATATGTGTCAGTGACACATACATACACAGTCATGGGACCTATTGCTCTTTCATTGGACCGGACACTGTAATCAGTACCTGGAAGTATCTTACTATAAGGGGATATGAAAGTGGCAACATGTGTGTTGGATGAATTATACCAGAATTGGGTTATGCCATCTTTCTGTTTGATGGCTACTTCTTGTGCCTGAACAACAATCACAATAAAAAGGATAAACAGGATCATGGCTTGGTCTCCTCAGCCTCTTCTTCGGGCACAGGGACTTTCTTGCAGTGAGAGGCGTGTATC
This sequence comes from Aquarana catesbeiana, assembly GCF_042186555.1. Lineage (NCBI taxonomy): Eukaryota > Metazoa > Chordata > Amphibia > Anura > Ranidae > Aquarana > Aquarana catesbeiana. The sequence goes on from NC_133325.1 coordinate 397,098,553, forward strand.
CACGAGTTCCTACCGGGCACTTTTACTGATGTGGTAGTTGTCAGAATGACTTGGATAGGAACATTATATCTGAGTTCAAGGGTGTGTTTCCTCACAAACTTCTTTACAAGGACCCAGTCACCAGGAACCAGCTTGTGCGTTCCTGTATCTTGCTCAGGATCTGGAATGGAAGAAAACACTTTCGAATGGATACGGGTTAATTCTCGAGATAAAACAGTCACATACACAGTTAATACATCAGATTGGAGCTGCAACTGTTGTGGGAAATAACAACTTAGACTGAGGGCTGAACCAAACAATATCCCATAGGATGGCAGACCATGGTTTCCCCTTGGAGTGTACCTAACACTGAATAAGGCAATGGCAAAATGGGTAGGCTGTCTGGCCAACTCATTCCCATTTCCTGAGACATTTTTAGCATTCTAGACTTTATTGTGCGATTTAATCTTTCCACCTTCCCACTGCTCTGAGGACGGTATGGGGTGTGGAAAGCTAGTGTGACCCCTAAAGCTGCCCATATCTCTTTGGTTACTGAGGCCGTGAAAGCCGTCTGCTGATCGCTCTCCATGACCTCTGAACACCATATCTGTACACTATTTCTGTTAAAAGTCTTTTAGCTGTGGTCTTTGCTGTCATGTTGGTAACAGGATAGGCTTCCGGTCTACGTGGCAGACACAGTCTCTTATTTACAGGAGGCTTTTGTAGAATCATAGTGGTTTCTACAGTATCATCCAGGATAGGTGCATTCACTCTGCTGACCACTTCTCACGTTCAATCTGCAGCTTGTTTCGCAGCGGTATCTGCCAGGTAATTGCCTCGTGCTTCTTGGAAAACCAGCTTACCGTGCATCTTTACCTTAAGTATAGCCACTTGTGCTGGGAGGAGTAGGGCATCCATTAAGTCCTTGATAGCTGCACTGTGTTTTACAGGTGTTCCTGCTGCTGTCAGGAACCCTCTGGTTTTCCGGATGATCCCAAAATTTCCTTCTGCCAATTTGCATGCCATAGTTAGGGCCTGGAGTTCTGCTTCCTGGGCAGACATGGAGGAGGGTAATGCCTGCATACCTGGGACCATCCACAAAAATTGTCAAGTCAGGATTCTTAAGGGCTGTTTCACTGACTGTCGGTAAGTGTGTTGTTTCCATCTTCATCACTTTGAAGCAGTCATGAGTGAGTGGTGAGTTGAGGATCATTCTCCAAAGAGGTTCCCCCCTCGAGAAGAGGAAGCAGAGTGGATGGGTTGAGGGTATCACATCGGAGGACGGTGATGTTATCGGGAAGAAGCAAGGCACACTGGAGTCTGAGGAGGTGTCTTGCTGGGGACAGGGCTGTACTTGGTACTCTCTGAGACAAACAGTTTGAAAGTCTTTTAGTCTGGGAGGCCCAAAGGGCTGTTGAGAGGATCTCCTTCAGAGTTTCAAAATTGTCCACAGCTTCTGGTGAAATCAGGAAAGGGGTCAGATTTCAGGGCATCATAAAGGGATTGCATCGAAAGGGAGGCTTCTGGAACTGGGATCCAAAAACGGCAGTAGGAGATTAATCCTAGAAAGGCGTGAAGGGGCTTTTGACCTTGAGGCAAGGGGATGCCCTTGATTGCAGCAACTCTTTCTTCAGTGAGATGTCAGGTGACTTGGGAGATGCAGAAGCCTAGGAAAATCACCTTCTCTCTGGACTTTTTGCTTTAAGGCTTTGCATCCTTGCTCAGCTAGGTAGTGGAGGAGGCTTTCAGAGAAGATTGAGGCATCTCCAAGGGTATCTGCACAAGCAGGAAGTCATCTACATACTGAAGGGGTACAATGTCTGGGTGTAACTTCATCCAGGTGTCCAGAATGAGGGCCATTGCCTTGGCGAATTGGGAGGGGGAGTTCTGGGCACCTTGTGGCATAACAGTCCAGGTGTAGCTGGCAGGTGACAAAGGCTTGCCTGAATCCTTGCGGAGAGGACCATATGATCTGGAGTGGGGTGGTGGACGAGGTGGGGTGTCATGTCCCTGGTACTGGGCGCTTTCATGTGGACCATGGTTGGGGCTTGGTTGACTGTGGGTAAATTTTCGGGGGCTTCGGTATTCTCTTCTGGAGTGGCTGGGTCTTCCGCAGTTGTAGCAGACACATGGAGTTGGTACCGGTGGGCGCAGGTAGGGTGTGTCAGAGGTAGGGATGAGCCGAACACCCACCTGTTTGGTTCGCACCAGAACATGCGAACAGGAAAAAAGTTTGTTCAAACACGCAAACACCGTTAAAGTCTATGGGACACGAACATGAATAATCAAAAGTGCTAATTTTAAAGGCTTATATGCAAGTTATTGTTATAAAAAGTGTTTGGGGACCTGGGTCCTGCCCCAGGGGACATGGATCAATGCAAAAAAAAGTTTTAAAAACGGCCATTTTTTCAGGAGCAGTGATTTTAATAATGCTTAAAGTCAAACAATAAAAGTGTAATATCCCTTTAAATTTCGTACCTGGGGGGTGTCTATAGTATGCCTGTAAAGGGGCGCATGTTTCCTGTGTTTAGAACAGTCTGACAGCAAAATGACATTTCGAAGGAAAAAAGCCAATTTAAAACTACTCGCGGCTTTTGCATTGCCGGTCCGACAATACGCATAGAAGTTCATTGATAAAAACGGCATGGGAATTCCCCACAGGGGAACCCCGAACCAAAATAAAAAAAAATGACGTGGGGGTCCCCCTAAATTCCATACCAGGCCATTCAGGTTGGATATGGATATTAAGGGGAACCCCGGCCAAAATTTAAAAAAAAAATGACGTGGGGGTCCCCCTAAATTCCATACCAGACCCTTCAGGTCTGGTATGGATTTTAAGGGGAACCCCGTGCCAAAAAAACCCCAAAAAACGGCGTGGGGTCCCCCCAAAAATCCATACCAGACCCTTATCCGAGCACGCAACCTGGCAAGCCGCAGGAAAAGAGGGGGGGACGAGAGAGCGGCCCCCCTCCCTCCTGAACCTTACCAGGCCACATGCCCTCAACATTGGGAGGGTGCTTTGGGGTAGCCCCCCAAAACATCTTGTCCCCATGTTGATGAGGACAAGGGCCTCATCCCCACAACCCTGGCCGGTGGTTGTGGGGGTCTGTGGGCAGGGGGCTTAACGGAATCTGGAAGCCCCCTTTAACAAGGGGACCCCCAGATCCCGGCCCCCCCCTGTGTGAAATGGTAAGGGGGTACAACCCCTACCATTTCACTAAAAAACTGTCAAAAATGTTAAAAATGACAAGAGACAGTTTTTGACAATTCCTTTATTTAAATGCTTCTTCTTTCTTCTATCTTCCTTCATCTTCTTCTTCTTCTTCTGGTTCTTCCTCCGGCGTTCTCGTCCAGCATCTCCTCCGCGGCGTCTTCTATCTTCTTCTCCTCGGGCCGCTCCGCACCCATGGCATGGGGGGAGGCTCCCGCTCTTCTCTTCATCTTCTTCTCTTCTTCCTCTTCTTCTTCATCTTCTTCTTTTCTTCTCTTATTCTCTTCTTCATTTTCTTCTCCGGGCCGCTCCGCATCCATGCTGGCATGGAGGGAGGCTCCCGCTGTGTGACGGCGTCTCCTCTTCTGACGGTTCTTAAATAACGGGGGCGGGGCCACCCGGTGACCCCGCCCCCTCTGACGCATGGTGATTTGACGGGACTTCCCTGTGACGTCACGGGGAATGCCACAGGGAAGTCCCGTCATGTCCCGTGCGTCAGAGGGTGACCCGGTGACCCCGCCCCCCGTTATTTAAGAACCGTCAGAAGAGGAGACGGCGTCACACAGCGGGAGCCTCCCTCCATGCCAGCATGGATGCGGATCGGCCCGGAGAAGAAAATGAAGAAGAGAGGAAAAGAAGAAGATGAAGAAGAAGAGGAAGAAGAGAAGAGGATGAAGAGAAGAGTGGGAGCCTCCCCCCATGCCATGGGTGCGGAGCGGCCCGAGGAGAAGAAGATAGAAGAGGCTGCGGAGGAGATGCTGGACGAGAACGCCGGAGGAAGAACCAGAAGAACCAGAAGAAGAAGAAGATGAAGGAAGATAGAAGAAAGAAGAAGCATTTAAATAAAGGAATTGTCAAAAACTGTCTCTTGTCATTGTTAACATTTTTTGACAGTTTTTTAGTGAAATGGTAGGGGTACTTTTGTACCCCCTTACCATTTCACACGGGGGGGCTGGGATCTGGGGGTCCCCTTGTTAAAGAGGGCTTCCAGATTCCGATAAGCCCCCCGCCCACAGACCCCCACAACCACCGGCCAGGGTTGTGGGGATGAGGCCCTTGTCCTCATCAACATGGGAACAAGGTGTTTTGGGGGGCTACCCCAAAGCACCCTCCCAATGTTGAGGGCATGTGGCCTGGTACGGTTCAGGAGGGGGGGCGCTCTCTCGTCCCCCCCCCTTTTCCTGCGGCCTGCCAGGTTGCGTGCTCGGATAAGGGTCTGGTATGGATTTTTGGGGGGACCCCACGCCGTTTTTTGGGGTTTTTTGGCGCGGGGTTCCCCTTAAAATCCATACCAGACCTGAAGGGTCTGGTATGGAATTTAGGGGGACCCCCACGTCATTTTTTTTTTAAATTTTGGCAGGGGTTCCCCTTAATATCCATACCAGACCTGAAGGGCCTGGTATGAAATTTAGGGGGACCCCCACGTCATTTTTTTTTTAATCTTGGTTCAGGGTTCCCCTGTGGGGAATTCCCATGCCGTTTTTATCAATGAACTTCTATGTGTATTGTGTATTGTCAATGCAATAGCCGCTAATAGTTTTAAATGGCTTTTTTCCTTCGAAATGTCATTTTGCTATCAGACTGTTCTAAACACAGGAAACATGCGCCCCTTTACAGGCATACTATAGACACCCCCCAGCTACGAAATTTAAAGGGATATTACACTTTTATTGTTTGACTTTAAGCATTATTAAAATCACTGCTCCTGAAAAACGGCCATTTTTAAAACTTTTTTTGCATTGATCCATGTCCCCTGGGGCAGGACCCAGGTCCCCAAACACTTTTTATGACAATAACTTGCATATAAGCCTTTATAATTAGCACTTTTGATTTCTCCCATAGACTTTTAAAGAGTGTTCCGCGGCATTCGAATTTGCCACGAACAACCCAAATGTTCGAGTCGAACATGAGTTCCACTCGAACTCAAAGCTCATCCCTAGTCAGAGGCCATAATGAGAGGAGATACTCTCTACTGCTCTGTGAGGATTCTGGACCTAATAACTACTAATAACGTCTCAAGCTCCAAGGTTGTGGGTTCTCTATACTCAGACCCTTTCGGATTGACTCTTTAAGACCTGAAATAAATGCGGCAGCTAACATGTGTCTATGCGCTCTGTTCAGCACGCTAAAACCCAAATCAGTAAACTTCTTGTACACATATTGGCTTCAGGCGTTTTAGAGTGGAGATGTGAATCATCTCCATACAGAATAAATTTTTATTTTTTTTTTCAGAATACAAAATGCTCAGATGTGAATGGTGCCTAAATCTAGCACATAGATTTAAGCAAGGAAAGCACTTCCTCTTTCGATCTTCTGGCATTACGCCCAGAATATATAAACTTCCTCTTTATTTATAATACTGTTAAATATTGAAATTGAACATTTTAAACTCCCCAAATGTTGCTAATACAGCTTAAACACAATTAAAACCATTTGCATAAATATAGAACCTTTGCTACATTTACTGTTATTAGAGAAACTTCCTTAAAGTCAGACTGGAATAATCAAGACACCCTATACATAAATTATTTATTTAATTAAAATGCTACATTGATTGCTACTATGTTCCATCACTGGAAACATGTGGGTGGGTTTCGGTGTGGGCGGTTTAGGGGGCGGTGGCATAGGGCGTGTTGCCACAAGGGGAGGTGTCACTTAGAACAGAGGGGTGGTAGACGAAGGGCGGTGTCTACTTCCTGGGGACCAGACCCCATTATAGGGCGGTGGCTAACTACTTCCTCTTTTCTGGTTTCTTGTACACATACACAATTCAACCATTTTGATTTGTTTCTTGTTCAGTCCAGCCTTCCTCATGAATGGCTTTTGCAACCTTAAACCAGGAGTCTGCTGTACGCAGTAGGCCGTGGTTTGATAGCAAACCCCTTTTTCTCTTCAAGAGAGTACGCCATTCGTCTACTTGTAATCTCCCACCCAAATGCATATCAACCACACACTTTTGCCAATTTCTTTCCCTTTTTTGCAGCATCCTCTTCCTCCCGTTCTAATACCAAATCACAGGCCAAACTTGTTTCCCATGTCACAGTTCTTAGTATATGAACAGAAGATGAGACACAGGTGAAAGGAGTGAGAGAGAGAGAGAGAGAGAGAGAGAGAGAGCGAGAGAGAGAGAAAGAGAACTGAATAGAAATACACAGTAGTGATATGAAGATGAGGAACTGAGAAGATCTCCAATGAGACACTGGAGAGAGAGAGAGAGAGAGAGAGAAAAAGAGAACTGAATAGAAATACACAGTAGTGATGTGGAGATGAGGAACTGAGAAGATCTCCAATAAAACACTTAATGAGCAGACATGAAACACCAGCAGTTGATATTTAACGAACCACTTCAAATGTTATTTACATGTTCCAACTCAAAGCCCAAACTTCTCACTCTGTCATTTCTCTCCTCGTACTGCTCTGGCTGCTGAGGTTGTAAGGGACACCTGTTGGTTCCCTGGTTACTTATCCTAGCCTCAGCCTCAATAACTTCCAATGACTTGCCAAGAGAGAATTTCACCGGGTAATGTACATTCAATCTAAACACCAATAAATGCGCAGTATGTGGCAGTAGGGGTTTGTAACCAAGAGACTCAGCCCTATATCCTGGCTCTATCACTTCAATCAACCCCCAACCCTCTTCATGTATCCCAAATAAAAGACCACAAACATACGACATTACCACCAACAACAAAAATGTAACCCACAACCAACAACAAGCAATGTGTGACAACCGTAGAGGAAAAAAGGATTGCTCAGTTCTCATGGGATCCCCACGCCACCGCTGGGCGTATTCCTGATGCCCCCTCCTGATTAACCTGCTCTGCCGCACAAGTTTAACCATGTCAACTAATTTCATCCGTGACTATATAATCAATCCCTTTTTCCCAACAGCCGTCACAAGACAGACTCCAACAAAACAAAACACTCCAAATACAGGCGGGTCAGAAACAATTGCAGGTTCATACTACATAAATAGGCTCGAGACAAGATATATACCTGTCTTTGTGGACCGCAGGAAGCCGATGCTGAGACAGAAATTAACCAAATACGGATGCGGATCAAACAGCAGACAAATTATTAAGGAAAATGTCTTACCATTTTCTCCAGAGTTGATCAGGCTCCGGTCCACCCGTATTTTGGTCCTCTTTCAGTGTCCTCTAGTTCGGCTGTCCTTTTGGGCCAATCTCGAGCCCCACGTTTTGGCGCCAAATGTTTTGGACCGAGCCAGAACCGTTTGGTACTATTGTTTCTGTCCCCCTGGGCAAATTAACCTTCAATGTAAAAGTGTGCACACTTGAAGCAAATTACTGACACATACACGAGTTCAGTAGATTGATACTTCTCCTTTATTACTTCCTGGACTCTGGCTAATATACCATGAGCCGGATATTTTGTTATCAAATCAAATATCAAATAAGACAAGCGTATGCGGACCGCAAGATATACATATTCATTATTGTGACAAGTTTAAACTTTTAGCTGGGTTCTATCTATATAAGGGAATAGCAAACTATCATAGCTCAATAGGGTGTCTTGTTTCCAGTTCTTGAAAACAGGCGCAATCTCCTTTAACTTGTTCTTAACTCTTGCAGTTCTGTTCCACATGGAGGGAGGGTAAGCTGGCAGACATCTAATTGAATATGGTTAAGGCTGATAGCAGAGGCTGAAATAAGCACTTATATCTATATGGTTATATTGGAAATAGGCATTTCACCATAACACTCATAGTCACATCCATTACATGTATATATATATATATATATATATATATATATATATATATATATATATATAGTTAGCTGCATTGTATTATATATATATATATATATATATATATATATATATACAGCCAGTCTTGTGTATATATATATATATATATATATATATATATATATATATATATATATATATATATATATATATATATATCTTGTATATATAGCCAAGCCTATATCTGACTGCAGGCCATTCCTGATGTACTTTTTCTAATATACTTCAGGCAGTGTACACAGTACCGTACACCCATAGTGCAGTTGCTACTACTTTTCTGGTGGTTTACACAATACATTCAGTGCACCCATAGTTGTTATTACACTTCTGTTGGTGTACACAGTACCGTGCACCCCTAGTGCAGTTGCTACTACTTTTCTCGTGGTGTACACAATACATACAGTACACCCATAGTTGTTATTACACTTCTGTTGGTGTACACAGTACAGTGCACCCATAGTGCAGTTGCTACTACTTTTCTGGTAGTGTACACAGTATGCTACCAATTAATACAAAGTAATAATACCCACCTATACCTTGTTTCCCACCACTGCGCCTCGGAATATACACCAACTTATTTAATAAAAAATGTTGATGTAAGTATCTAACTACAGCTGCCACACTGTAAGAAAATATACCAAATAGTTTTTATCTATAACGTGTCTAATGTATGTGAATCACACGTGCAATAAAATAGTGGCGCTTCCTAAAAAATTATATCACCCTTACAGTGACTAATTTACTCTACTAGTAAACACCTATTACAGTGTACATCAATCATAGAAAAAAATGTGTATATATATTATATAAATGGTGAACACCAAGTGATAAAACATCTAATAACAAGTTGTACCAAAGTGCCGACACGGCAAAAAATACAAAAAATAAATAAAATTATTATAATTGTTATGTGTACTTTAGCACTTATAAGCAAGGATGTGATCCAATAACAGGGAAAAGTTTGTTTAATATTCGTGACAAAGTCCTCCAAACTAATGTGCGATATCTTCTTTCCAAACTTCCACCACACCCGGGTGTTAAGTGAGCCCACTCCCAATGAAAAACTCACTCACCAGCTCCAATTGCCCCCACTTGCGTGTAAGGCTGCAAAGCTTATTGATTCCAAACCACCGGGATTAAACCAACAATTCATCCATCCAAATGTAAGTGCAAAATTCGTTCCATATGTGAATGAGAAAAAATGCTCCAATAGTGTGATACGTACAACCAGTTTAATAGCACACACTTAAAACAAATCTCCAATAGTTAAACTCACACTTTTAAAATATAAAACTTGCACAGCAAACTTCCACAGCACACTGCATAAACAATGCACAGCACAGCAACTTGTAAAAACTCATGAGGGTTTGCGGTCACGGCAGACCCGAGATATGCAGGCGTCTAATTCGATTCTCTCACTCGCTCCTCGCTCGCCCAGCTGCTTTGACAGGTCTCTTTCCTTGGTAGGCTACACCGCAACGCTCATCTCTCTTCATGTCACTTGTTTCTGATGTCCACCACTACACGGCCACGCCCCGACATGTTTCGTCACACCCGTGACTTATTCATGGGATAGGCCGCCCGGAATGTCCGTCATTACTTATATAGCCTCCCATCAACAACTGATAGGAGATCGCTCAGTACGCTTGCGCCCTGTATGTACGCCGCGCCTGCGCACTATTCGTGTCCCCGTGAGCGCAAACCCCCATTGCTAGGGAACGCTGCTCGGTAAATACATGAAGTAAAAGACTGTAACGCTTAGTTATCAACTTTACACATATTGTTATGCACTTCCCAAATATCGATTATCTTCAAATCAAAGTTAATAACAGCGTAATATATTACTTCACTAATTCTTAGTTTATTTAATGGACCCTAAATGTTAAAAACTACGCGCTGGTTGCTTCAGCAATATTACTCAAAAGTGATCAAATATCGCCTAGCAACCGCCCACTTACAAATAATCATAAAAAATGTTTAAAAACACTTATTTTTAAAATTACAAAATTATGCATATTTATTAAAATCAATATTTAAAATAAATTAATATTTAAAATAAATTAGCAATTTATCTCCTCAAAAACATCTATGGGTAGCTGGAATATAGTGATCCTAAAAAATCTGGACTATTTAATTCATGGGTAGGTGGCTACTTATTCGTGTATTCCAGACGGTGTATTCTCGTCTAGGCATATATCACATCCACTCTACCCCACAATTAATATATGGTGCTATATATACTCTGGGGTGCAGAATCCACTAGGGTTTGCTCCCAACAACCCCTGGTAGGTGTCGGCCAGAGCCATATCATTAACTCCCCCTCGATGTGAACCTGCATTAATCAAGCCTGTAGTCTCTATATTCAGATATTCCTCTCTCTATTTTATAACAATGCATACTCTTCTCAGGTGATGCCACATCATGCGACTGCGTGTACCCACCACCCAGTGGGTGCTCACCTTACCATTGCCATATGCATACCCAGTATAGAAATCTAAGAGCACCAGCATATGATTACACCTCACAGGGGTTCAGATTCCATACAGGTATGGTACCTCGATCTTCTCCAGTAGCACATATACTACCCCCAAATAAAGTGACAGTGCTGTGCTAGTGTCCTCTAAACTGTCTCATTCATAGGTGGGAGCTACAACACTCAAACAATTGTTATTAAAATATTTATCTAATTAAAAATCGTTAATAAAACAGTTCAAATCTAGTTCGATATTGAGTCCTCTAGGGGTCAAACTTTTAAAGAGAAATATCCATTCCGTTTATCGATGATATTTTGTTTATTTGGAAGGGATCGAAAGAGTCTGTTGAGGAATTTTTAGAACACTTAAATAAAAACACGAACAATATTAGATTAGAGTATCAAGTCAGTGAGAAAACCATCAATTTTTTGGATGTTACTATAGAGAAAGAGTCCAATGTATTGAAGACTAAGGTATACTTTAAACCGATGGACCGCAATAGTTATTTATCCATTAGGAGCGGCCATCATCCATCCTGGATAAGGAATATTCCGAAAGGACAGATATTGCGGATCCGTCGGAATTGTACACAGTTGGATGATTACTTAGTGCAAGCAAATGTCTTGAAGGAGAAATTTATGCAGAAGGGGTATAGCAATGAGAAATTTATGGAAATAATTCAGGAGGTGGCGGAAATCCCTACGGAACAATGCTTGAAGAAGAAAGAACCTCAAATAGGTGAGACTCAGCATCAACTGAGTTTTATTTCAGGGTTCCATTGCCAGTATAGGGAAATAGAAAATATTTATAGGAAATACTGGTATATCCTGTGTAAAGATAGACACTTAGGTGAAATATTACCAACACTACCTAAGTTCATATACAGGAAAGCCCCAAATATAGGTGACCAAATAGTCAAGAAAATCTTGGACCCACCGGACCAAAGATCCCTGAGATTAGATTTTAGGGGTTTCTATTGCTGTAGGAAATGTGTATGTTGTAAAACAGTGAGAATCAGCAATAGGGGCATAACAAGTGTCACCAATAGAGATGGAGAGACATTTGAAATCAAAGAGTTCAGTACATGTACCACCACGCATGTGGTGTACCTGATGTGGTGCCCATGCGGTCTATTTTATGTGGGGAGAACCAAGAGACAATTGAAGATTCGTATAAGTGAACATCTGACCAATATCAAAAATGGATACAAATACCATAGTGTGTCTTTGCACTTTAAGGAAAAACACCAACAGGACCCGTTCTTGCTACAGTTTTGTGGCATTGATGTGGTACACCCTTCTTGGAGAGGATCCAATAGGATAAGGGATCTATCACGGAGGGAAACGGAATGGATATTTCTCTTTAAAAGTTTGACCCCTAGAGGACTCAATATCGAACTAGATTTGAACTGTTTTATTAACGATTTTTAATTAGATAAATATTTTAATAACAATTGTTTGAGTGTTGTAGCTCCCACCTATGAATGAGACAGTTTAGAGCACACTAGCACAGCACTGTCATTTTATTTGAGGGTAGTATATGTGCTACTGGAGAAGATCGAGGTAGCATACCTGTATGGAATCTGAGCCCCTGTGAGGTGTAATCATATGCTGGTGCTCTTAGATTTCTATACTGGGTATGCATATGGTAATGGTAAGGTGAGCACCCACTGGGTGGTGGGTACACGCAGTCGCATGATGTGGCATCACCTGAGAAGAGTATGCATTGTTATAAAATAGAGAGGGGAATATCTGAATATAGAGACTACAGGCTTGATTAATTTAGATTCACACCGAGGGGGAGTTAATGATATGGCTCTGGCCGACACCTACCAGTGGTTGTTGGGAGCAAGCCCCAGTGGATTCTGCACCCCAGAGTATATATAGCACCATATATTAATTGTGGGGTAGGGTGGATGTGATATATGCCTAGACGAGAATACACCGTCTGGAATACACGAATAGGTAGCCACCTACCCATGAATTAAATAGTCCAGATTTTTTAGGATCACTATATTCCAGCTACCCATAGATGTTTTTGAGGAGATAAATTGCTAATTTATTTTAAATATTAATTTATTTTAAATATTGATTTTAATAAATATGCATAATTTTGTAATTTTAAAAATAAGTGTTTTTAAACATTTTTTATGATTATTTGTAAGTGGGCGGTTGCTAGGCGATATTTGATCACTTTTGAGTAATATTGCTGAAGCAACCAGCGCGTAGTTTTTAACATTTAGAGTCCATTATATAAACTAAGAATTAGTGAAGTAATATATTACGCTGTTATTAACTTTGATTTGAAGATAATCGATACTTGGGAAGTGCATAACAATATGTGTAAAGTTGATAACTAAGCGTTACAGTCTTTTACTTCATGTATTTACCGAGCAGTGTTCCCTAGCAATGGGGGTTTGCGCTCACGGGGACACGAATAGTGCGCAGGCGCGGCGTACATACAGGGCGCAAGCGTACTGAGCGGTCTCCTATCAGTTGTTGATGGGAGGCTATATAAGTAATGACGGACATTCCGGGTGGCCTATCCCATGAATAAGTCACGGGTGTGACGAAACATGTCGGGGCATGGCCGTGTAGTGGTGGACATCAGAAACAAGTGACGTGAAGAGAGATGAGCGTACCAAGCCTTGGTAGCCTACCAAGGAAAGAGACCTGTCAAAGCGGCTGGGCGAGCGAGGAGCGGGTGAGAGAATCGAATTAGACGCCTGCATATCTCGGGTCCGCCGTGACCGCAAACCCTCATGAGTTTTTACAAGTTGCTGTGCATTGTTTATGCAGTGTGCTGTGGAAGTTTGCTGTGCAAGTTTTATATTTTAAAAGTGTGAGTTTAACTATTGGAGATTTGTTTTAAGTGTGTGCTATTAAACTGGTTGTATGTATCACACTATTGGAGCATTTTTTCTCATTCACATATGGAACGAATTTTGCACTTACACTTGGATGGATGAATTGTTGGTTTAATCCCGGTGATTTGGAATCAATAAGCTTTGCAGCCTTACACGCAAGTGGGGGCAATTGGAACTGGTGAGTGAGTTTTTCATTGGGAGTGGGCTCACTTAACACCCGGGTGTGGTGGAAGTTTGGAAAGAAGATATCGCACATTAGTTTGGAGGACTTTGTCACGAATATTAAATGAACTTTTCCCTATTATTGGGTCACATCCTTGCTTATAAGTGCTAAAGTACACATAACAATTATAATAATTTTATTTATTTATTTTTTGTATTTTTTGCTGTGTCGGCACTTTGGTACAACTTGTTATTAGATGTTTTATCACTTGGTGTTCACCATTTATATAATATATATATATATACACATTTTTTTCTATGATTGATGTACACTATAATAGGTGTTTACTAGTAGAGTAAATTAGTCACTGTAAGGGTGATATAATTTTTTAGGAAGCGCCACTATTTTATTGCACGTGTGATTCACATACATTAGACACGTTATAGATAAAAACTATTTGGTGTACACAGTATACAATACATATAGTACACCCATAGTTGTTATTACACTTCTGTTGGTGTACACAGTACCGTGCACCCCTAGTGCAGTTGCTACTACTTTTCTGGTGGTGTACACAATACATACAGTGCACCCATAGTTGTTATTACACTTCTGTTGGTGTACACAGTATCATGCACCCCTAGTGCAGTTGCTACTACTTTTCTGGTGGTGTACACAGTACACAATACATACAGCACACCCATAGTTTCTGTTAGACTTCTGGTGATGTACACAATACCGTGCAGTTGCTACTACTTTTCCGGTGGTGTACACAGTACACAATACAGTGGAGTGTGGTTTTGATAAACAAAATTTACAGCATGCACGGAGGAGTCCCCCGAACTATTTGACCACAGTGTCAGGTACATGCTGCAGGAGGATGCGCAGCAATTTGAAGGCTCCGATGATGGTACCCAGGTTGAGGAAGGGAGTAACGTGAGCCTAGAGAGAGGGTGTGCCCAAGAAGGTTTAAGAAACTGACAGTCATGTTCCTCCAGCTGCAGCATACTGCCAAGTTTGCTCCAGTGACGAGGACGGAGGGGATGATGAGGTCACTGACTCTACTTGGGTACCTGATAGAAGAGAGGAGGAGGAGGCACATCTCCAACGTGGCAGGATGCCCTCCAGGGGGCAGCTTAAGGGCAGCCACCCTATTACAACACAGAGCTAAGCAGGTGCAGGGCGCTGCTGACTCCCCGCATATTTTGAAAAGTTCTTTGGTGTGGGCCTTTTTTGATACATGTGCAGCAGATCGTACCGTTGCTGTTTGCAACATAGGTCTGAAGCGTATCAAGCGTGGCCAAAACAGCAGCCGCTTGGGCACCACATGCTTGACCAGACATATGACGACCTCCCATGCAGTCCATTGGCAACAGCACTTAAAAGACCCACATCAAAGAACAAGGCGGACCTCTCCTTGCTCCTCATCAGCTGGGATCTCCAACCCCACTATACCTCCAGTGCTCTCAGAAACCTGCACTGAGGCTATGTTTCCACTATTGCGTCCCCAAAGTCGCGCGATTTTGCTGCGATTTTTTACCGCGATTTTTTACTGCAATTTGATGCAATGCCTGTGTCTATGGACCGCAAGTCGCATCAAAGTGGGACCAAAGTAGTGCAGGGACTACTTTGAAGTCGCTGCGACTTGAAGTCGCACAGATATGAACGGTACTCATTGGAAATCATGGGGTACTATTTGTCATGAGACTTTTCAGTCCCAAGTCACATGAAAAGTCGCACTAGTGGAAACATAGCCTTAGAGGAATGAAGGTATAGAAATAGGTGTCCTAAGTACTTGCTGCCAATCTGCTAGGAGTACACCAACATCTGATTTTAGCAGGCAAATTTCCCTACCCCAGTTGCTAAACCGTCAAAAGAAATTCGGTCCCAGCCATCCACATGTTCAGCGTCTGAATGCTAGCTTGGCCAAATTGCTAGCACTGCAACTGCTGCCTTTTCAGTTGGTAGACTCTGCCCCCTTTCGTGAATTTGTGGAATGTGCGGTACCTCAGTGGCAGGCTCCCAAACGCCATTTCTTTTCACGGAAGGCCATTCCGGCTCTCTACCAGCATGTGGAAGGCAATGTCTTGGCCTTGTTGGACAGGGCGGTCAGCAGTAAGATGCATTTTACCACTGACTCATGCTCCAGCAGGCATGGACAGAGGTGTTACCTTTCTTTCACGGCGCACTGGGTAACAGTGCCGGCAGCTGGGAAGGATGCAGGACAGGGTTCAGTATTGTTGGATCTTGTTCCGCCATCACGCCTCCAAAATGCTAGTAGTGGTGATTCTGCCACAGCTCTCTCCTCCACCCCCTCCTCTTCTTCTTCCTCTATGGCCTCTTCCTCTGCAGATTTGTCCTCTGAACCAGCGGTGCTCCGTAGGAGTTCAAGGGGCTACGCAAGCACTCAGGCAAAAAGATGCCATGCGGTGATTGAGTTGGCCTGCTTAGGGGACAGGAGCCACACTGGGGCAGAGATTCTGTCAGCTCTGCAGGGGCAGGCTCAGAGGTGGTTGATGCCACGCCAGCTTCAGACAGGAATGGTTGTATGCGACAATGGCACCAACCTCCTCTCCGCCCTCCGACAGTGACACTTGACCCATGTCCCCTGTTTGGCTCACATCCTAAATTTGGTGGTGCAGCGGTTCTTGAGCAGGTACCCAGGCTTACAGGATCTCCTGAGGCAGGCAAGAAAAGTCTGTGGTCATTTCCGCTGGTCATATAATGCCAGTGCTCAGCTGGCTGACATTCAAAGAGAATGCAACCTGCCCAAGAACCGCCTCATTTGTGACATGCCCACCAGGTGGAACATTGGCAATGCTGCAGTGGCTGCACCTGCAGCAGAGGGCAATCAATGAGTACCTGTGTGAGTATGGCACCAGGACAGGGTCAGGAGAGCTTGGCTTTTTTTCGCCACGCCAGTCACTTCCTGTCACCATTTGAGGAGGCCACGAGGATGGTGAGCAGTGACAGTGCATGCATCAGTGATACTGTCCCTCTTGTCTTCCTGTTGGAGCACACGCTTCGTGGAATAATGGACAGGGCACTTGAGGCAGAACAGCGGGAGGAAGAGGAGGACTTCCTTACTTCTCAAGGCCTCCTTTATCCAGATAGTATTCCTGCAGACCTGCCGATCACACAGGAAGAAGCAGAGGAGGAGGATTGTGTCAGCATGGAGGAGGAGGATAACACTCAGCATCAGCAGCAGTCTTCAAGGGATCGTTTTCAGTCCTCAGAAACCCATGGAGTTGTACGTGGCTGGGAGGAGGTGGTTGAGGATCATATGATCCTTAGTGACCCAGAGGACTCAAAATCGAATGCCTCTGCAAACTTATGATGCATGGCCTCCCTGATCCTGCAAAGCCTGCGAAAGGACCCTAGGATTCGTGGTATCAAGGAGAGGGATCATTACTGGCTGTCAGCCCTTCTTGATCCATGTTACAAGGGTAAGGTTGCAGAACTTATCCAGCCTTCGCAGGGAGCAGAGGATGAAACATCTTCAGGAGGCCTTGCAGAAAGGTTTGTGCAATGCGTTTCCAGAGCCTGGGGGGTTACAATTTCCTGGTGCCGAACAACGTGTTGCTGAGGCTTCTTTTAGTCACAAAAAGAGTGGTGGAGAAGGTGGCCGGCTGACCGATACCTTCAGACAGTTCTTCAGTCCTCAGCGCCAAGGTCTGATCAGTTCCAGCAACCATCACCAGCGTCTGAAATACATGGTACAGGAATATCTAGGGGCAAGATCAGACTTGGAAACCTTTCCACCAGAACATCCACTGGGTTACTGGGTCTTGAGGATGGACCACAGGCCAGAGCTTGCTCAATATGCAATTGAGCTACTGGCCTGTCCTGCATCCAGTGTTCTTTCTGAACGCACATTCAGTGCTGCTGGAGGCTTTATAACCAATTACAGAGTGTGCCTATCCACAGACTCTGTTGATCGGCTCACATTCATAAAAAATTAATCAGTCTTGGATCACCAGCTACCAAGCACCTGATGCTGATGTAACCGTTTGATTTTTCTATGGATGTGGGATCCCTTGAAGACTGCATATGCTGAGTGACTATCCTACTCCTCCTCAATCTTCATGATGATAGCTTTTAAGAATATTTTTGGTTCAGGGCACCACCACCACTGCCTAAGGCCCAATTTTTCTGCCCCTGTTTAACAGGGGTGCATAATTACAATTTTTGATCTAATATTTCACAGCAGGGCCCGTTCCTGCGCTCAACAAAAGTATCTGTGAGGTTTTACAGTGTTGTGCCACCACCTCCTAAGGCCCAATTTTTCTGCCCCTGTTTAACAGGGGCATGTAATTACAATTATTGATATAATATTTCACAGCAGGGCCCGTTCCAGGGCCCACCAAGAGTAACTGTGAGGGCTTACAGTGTTCTGGTACCACCAACACCTAAGGCCCAATTTTCCACAGAGTGTATAGGGCAGGCCGTATAGTATATACAGGCGGTCCCCTACTTTCAAACATCCGACTTACAAATGACTCCTACTTACAAACGGAGGGAGACAACAGGAAGTGAGAGGAAATCTACCCCTAGGAAGGGAAAATTTTCTCCTGTAAGAGTTAATATGGAAAAAAGGTGTCTCCACTGATGCTTTATCACCAATCCTAGTTTCCCTAATAACCCCAAATTTTCAAAATCCAATTCTCATTGGGACAGAAAGTGAGGTGAAATCTTCTAAACAGGGGCATAGACAGCAAAACAAATGTTACAGGGGTGATAACCCTTCCCTATGTTATCCAAAAAGTTTAAAAATAGATTTTTTGGCTGGAGCTACACTTTAAAAATGTGCCTGTTCCAAATTACAAACAGATTCAGCTTAAGAACAAACCTACAGTCCCTATCTTGTTTGTAACACGGGGACGGCCTGTATAGTAATTTGGGTGCGGGGTTCGCCTAAATATCTATACCAGACCCAAAGAGCCTGGTAATGGGCTGGGGGGGGGACCTATGCCATTTTTCTCAATGATTTTCATCTGTATTGCCGGGACCCGACATTACATTACAGCCGCAAGAAGTTTTGAATGACTTTTATTCATTTAGAAATGTCATTTTGTGCAGGGACTATTCTAAACACGGGAAAAATGCGCCACTTTACAGGCATACTATAGTCACCCCCCCAGGCACAATATTTAAAGGAATATTTCACTTTTTTTTAAATAAATTCTTTATTTTGAAAAAGGCATACAGTGGTACAGAGATCAATACAACATTGTTTTTACTGTAGTTCACCTCGAAGGGTCAGACCACGTAAACATACACCATGGTGCAACAGATAATAAAAGCATATAATTGTTAATCTGGTGGTAGACTTCGGGGTCGAGAAGCTAGCTGTATCCCGTATATTTTAGATGGTTCACACCAATTTTTTATAATGGAAAGCGAGGTGAATGTGACCCTAAGGCTAGAAAGAAAGAATGATTAGAGAAAAAAGAAGAGAAGAAGGGGGAGGGGGAGGAGGAAGGGAAAAGGAAAAAGAAGGGAGAGAGAGGAGAGAGGGGGGAAAAGGGGGGACGTGTGGACGTGCTGGGATCTGCGCGCCTGTGCGCGTCGGTGCGCGTGCCGTTTGGCACCAATCTGCCTATTTGGGTTAGCTGCACACTCTGCTCGGTGCTGCCTGATCAGCAGCTTCTCCGTGTCTTGTTTCTGTTTCCTATATCAGTGTTCTGGATCTCCTGACAAACCCGGCTTGTTTCTTGGACTCCTCTGACTTCCGCCCACAAATGACCTCTGGCTTGTTTGACTCCGCTTCTGCCTGCTCCACTGTACCTCGTTGCCTGCCTGTTGCCGAATCCAGCTAGTATCCTGACCATCCTGCTCTGCTCCTGCTCAGCTCCTGTTTGCCTGTGTTCCACTTCCAGCTTACACCTTGCTGCTTAAGGACTGCCTACCTACCAGCATCTGGACTCTATTACCAGGCTCCCATACCACTCCACACTTTTGTGCTTCCTGTATACTCTACCAGGGGCCGCGAGTCGGACGCGTAAGGGAGTCTACCCTCTGCCCAAGTGGACTCACCGGTCAGGTACGTAGAAGTCTGATATCCATTTTGTTAATTTCGGCTACTTTTTTCAACCAGACCGCCACCCCCGGAAGCTCCGTCCACTTACAGAACAGGGGTATGCTTCTTTTTGCTGCTGTGATCAAGAGAGGTAGAATGGATTTCTTATAGACCTTGCTCAGGATTTCATGATGGTGTAAGAGAAAGAACGCGGGGGTCCTGGGCAGCTCCCAGTCTGTGAACTTCTGGATAATGCGGTGGACTTCTGTCCAAAAGGGGGTCAGGGAGCGACATGTCCAGAAGACGTGGAGGAGAGACCCTGGTTCACACATCTCCAACATAGGCCTGAACTCCGAGGGAACATCCGATGTATCCTGGTTGGGGTGTAATACCACCGAGTTAGGACCTTAAACCCGGCCTCCTGGTGGTTAGCGCGCATGGAGATCTTACATGTGAAGAGAAACACTTGCCTCTCAGTTAGCGTAAGCCCCAAATCTTGTTCCCACTTAGAAACATAGGGGGGTCTGGACCCCTTGGGGGGGACCAATGAGCAATTGGTATGCCAATGACACCGGACTGGCTTTTGTTCCGAGCATAGTAGCTCAAAGGTAGTCAAGGTTCTTCCAAAGGGTGCTGGGGGGGACTGTGATCCTACAAAGTGAGCTAGCTGGAGCTTTTGCCAGAAGGACAGGCCCCCCAAGAGAGGGTCTTCCATGATGTTTTCTCTGGACATCCATGTTGCTGATGAAGTGGCGGAGATGAGATCTTCCGACCTCTTTCAGGTCCTGAAATCTGGGGTCGCTGATTCCCAGGCTGAAAGCCGGATTTCCAATTACAGGGGTGAGCGGTGTGGGGGTGGGTGCAACTGAATGGTCGCGAAAAGCTTTTTGGGCAATCCGTCATGTCTCTCCCACTGTGGGGTGGTCTAAGACCTGGCTTGGTAGATTCGTCTGACACCAGGGCAGAGCCTCCAGCCCCGTTCTTGTCAGGAGACGTTCCACTTGAACCCATTGTTTAAACCTCTCATGATGGCACCAGTCTAAAATTCTTGTCATATGACATGCCACGTAATAGAGCTTCACATCAGGTAGAGCCATTCCACCCTGCAGCTTCGGCAGTCCTAAAATCGACTGGGCCAAACACGGGGCTTTGTGGGCCCAGATGAACGCGACTAGAACTTGATTTGTCGCTTTAAGTAAGGGGCTTGGGATCCGCACTGGGAGGGCCTGTTAGTGATAAGGTAGCCTGGGCATGATGTTCATTTTTATTATGCTACAGCGTCCAACCCAGTAGAACATACCCTTCTGCCAAGACCGCAGGTCTTTTTTTGATGGCCGTCAAAAGAGGGGGAAAGTTGATAGGGAAAATATCCTCCATCCTACTGGGCAGAAGGATGCCCAGGTATTTAATATAGGACCCTGCCCATTTAAAGGGGAAATCCACCCTAAGCAGAGTGTCTAGAGAGGCCATGTTTAACGTCTTCGATTTTTGGTAGTTTACCTTGAAGAAGGACAGAGCTCCATAGTTTTCAGTTCTGCCAACAAACACTAATACTTATCTAACTTTCCTAGCACCTAACTAAGAAGGTGTTACATCTGTAAAAAAAAATAAAAAATTTAAAAGAATAATAAAGAAATCAAATGATAACAAATAATCTCCTGACACCGTTCACTGCCCTACTTACACCAACCTCTGCCCTACTGATTCCGTCCACTACCCCACTGACACCATTCACTGCTATGCTGACTGACACTTTCCACTGCCCTACTGGCACCATCCACTGCTCTACTGACACTGTCCTCTGCTCTGCTGACTGACACTGTCCACTGTTAAGGTAGGCTAAGTTTATATTTTTATAGTGATGTTTGTTTTATTATATTTTTCTAAGATCTCCTTACTATTTAGCTAGGACTTGCTAGTTAATTTCTTTTTTTTAAAAAAGGGCCCTGAACCCCGGTGATCTTTGATCTCTTTCATGTTGTTCAGGTAGAGCTCCACCTCTCAAAGGTTGCCTAGCCCTGACCTAGAGTGCATAGATGAATCTACATGGTTTGTCTATTAAACTAAACTTGTTATTTTGTTGAATTTCATTCAGAATTTCCTTCTGAACATGGTCACATCTTGGTTGTAATGCCAACCCTCTAACTTCAATCCTTTCAGACTTACTGACCTAGAACAAAAGAGTAAATTGGGTAAGTCAAAGTCTGAATCCTTGATCTGCATACTTGTTCCAGGCCAATGATTCAAAGTATAGAAGTTAGAGTGTCAGTATGACAGCCAGGGAATTGACAGTTTGAGAAGACAGAGGACAATAATAGCAGCCTATATGTACTTCTCATGACAGCTGGACTCACACAAGGAAATCTGACCAAGTAGACCCTATTCTTTATCACTGGTCCTAATTGTATTATCAGCAAGTTACCTGTCCTATTTTTTTCTTATTAAAGTGGGAGTAAACTCCCATGCATGAATTTTACCTATAGGTAAGCCTATAATAAGGCTTACCTATAGGTACTAAAGGTGCACTGTTTCAGAGATATTTACTGTAGATGCAGCCGGGGACATCACTGGCGCATGCGCTCCAAAGGAATGGCCACCTGTGCAATTCCTTTAGAGTCCTGTGCTGTAAATGGTGGCTTCTGTGAGCATGCCTGAGAGTGACGTCATTGCGCCTCTGGCCACCCACACAGCCGGTCCGCAAATCCGGAAGCAAGACCGGGTGAAGATGGAAGTGCCTTCAGCGGTGACAGCGTGCTGCTGGAGGGCTTCATTCTAAGGATAGTTTCACATTATTATTATTTATTATTATTAATGATTTATATAACACCAACAGTTTACACAGCGCTTTACAATGTAGATGGGGGACAGCACAATTACAGTACAATACAGAAGGGACAGGAGGGCCCTGCTCGTAGAGCTTACATTCTAAAGGGAGGGGGTGGTGGTATAAAAGGTAAAAGATGCGGGGAATGATTTGATGGGGTTGTTAGGTGGGTGTGAGATAGGCTTCCCTGAATAAGTGAGTTTTTATGGTTCTCCTAAAGGTGGACAGGTTAGGGGCTGATCGGATATACCGGGGCAGGGAATTCCAAAGGATGGGTGAGGCTCTGGAGAAGTCATGAAGACGAGCATGAGAGGTGGTAACAAGGGAGTTAGAGAGCAGGAGGTCCTGGGAGGAGCGGGGGGGAAGGTTTGGGCGATATCTGCAGATGAGGTTGGTGATGTAGCTGGGGGCGATGTTGTGGATGGCCTTGTATGTTGTGGTTAGCATTTTGAATTTTATACGGTGGGGTAAGGGAAGGCAGTGAAGGGATTGGCAGAGAGGGGCAGCAGTCACAGATTGATTAGTGAGGTGTATTAGTCTAGCAGCAGCACTCATAATAGACTGAAGGGGGGTAGCCTGCGTAAGGGTAGGCCATTAAGGAGAGAGTTGCAGTAGTCAAGGCGGGAAATAATCAAGGAGTGAATAAGTTGCTTTGTGGTGTCATTAGTCAGGAAGGGTCGAATTCTGGAGATGTTGCAGAGGTTAAGGCAGCAGGATTTAGCCAGTGATTGGATCTGGAGGCTGAAGGAGAGGTCAGAGTCAAGGAGTACACCCAGCACCCTGGCATGTGTGGAGGGACCATTGGTTGTGCTGTTGATCTTAATGGTAAAGTCATGGGGGGGACCAGGAAGCAGGAAATATTACAAGCTCAGTTTTAGAAAGATGGAGTTTGAGAAAGTGGTGTGGCATCCATACCGAGATGTCATTCAGTAAGTTTGAGATCCGTGAGGAGATCGAGGGGGTGAGTTGAGGAGTGGAGAGATAGATCTGGGTGTCATCGGCGTAGAGGTGGTATTGGAAGCCATGGGAGGTTATCAACTGGACCAGGGAAGGTATAGAGCGAGAATAGGAGGGGCCCAAGGACAGAGCCTTGGGGTACCCCAACAGAGAGAGGAAGAGGAGTAGAGGAGATGGAGTTGTAAGTGACACTGAAAATGCGCTGACATAGGAAGGAGGAGAACCAGGATAAAGCAGAATCACAAGGGCCAAGGTAGTGTAATTTGCTGAGGAAGAGCAGGTGGTCAACTGTGTCAAAGGCAGCAGAGAGGTCTAAGAGTATGAGTATGGAGTAATGGCCATTGGTTTTAGCAGTTAGTAGGTCATTGATGAGTTTTAGTAGGGCAGTTTCAGTAGAATGTTGTGGATGGAAGCCGGACTGTAGGGGGTCGAGAAGGTTGTTGTCCATGAAGTAGCGACTCATTCAATCATGGACAAGGCGTTCGATGAGCTTGGAGGCAAACGGGAGCAGGGAGATTGGTCTTAAGTTATTCAAACAGGTGGGGTCTAGTGAAGGTTTTTTTAAGTATGGGGGTAACCAGCGCATGTGTGAGCAGGGAAGGAAAGGTACCAGAGGAGATGGAGAGGTTGAAGATGTGGGTTGGGGAGTTTAGGATAGAGTGGGAAGGTGTTCGCAGTAATTGTGAGGGGACAGGTCCAGGAGACAGGTGGTGAGGTGGGCCATGGAGAGTAGTTTATAAACTTCATCGGTGGTAACTGGGCAGAAGGAGGAGAGTATTGAGTGTGGTGTTGGACCTGATGTGTTGGGTAGAGGAGGAAGTTGAATGCCAATGGTGTCGATTTTGCTTTTGAAATGGCTGGCAATCTGTTGAGCGGTAAGCAAGTTGGTGGGTGGAGACTGTGGATGGTGAAGTAAGGAATTAAGGGTAGAAAAGAGTTGACAAGGTTTGGATGAGAGGGGTTTGATGAGAGTGTTGTAGTAGGTTTGTTTAGCAGGAGTTGTATTTGAGAAGGGCAGATTTGTAGAGGGTAAAGTCTTGCAGGGACTTAGATTTACACCATGCTCGCTCAAGAACACGGCTGCGTCTCTTGAGACTTCTGGTGTCATCTGTTTGCCAGGGTTGTGGCAGATGGGGCCTGGTTCTGCATGTAGTAGAGAAGCGAGTACGTCTAGGGAGGATGACAGCTTGTTGTTGTAGATGGAAGTGGTTAGGTCTTGGCAGGACAGGGGTGCAATTTTGACGTAAAGGCCATCAGTAGCAGAATGAAGAAGGGAAGGGTTGAGGTTGCGAAGGTTTCTGCGGGCAGTGGTTTGTGGGTTGGCAGCATGGGAGGTAGGAGACAAGGAGAGTGTGAAACTGATAAGGTTGTGATCAGAGAGAGGAAAGGGGGTGTTAGAGAGGTTGCAGGGAGTGCAGCGATGGGAGAATATGAGGTCGAGAGTATTGCCGTTGGAGTGAGTGGTGGTTTGTGTCCATTGTGTTAGGTTAAAAGAGGAGGTTAGGTTGAGCAGTTGAGAAGTGGTTGCAGTATTAACATTGATTGGAATGTTAAAGTCACCTAAGATGATGGCAGGTACTTTAGAGGAGAGAAAGTAGGGTAGCCATGCAGAGAAGTCATCCACAAAGCGTGACACTGGTCCAGGATGCATGCAATGCATATTAGCATATTATGACATTGCCTTGCAGGTCTAAAAAAAAATAAAAAAAGTAATCAGTTTACTACCGCTTTAAGTAGCAAACAATAGAACATTGGCAAACAGTCTTTCTCTTCCCTCTTCTCCTATTCTGCTGTTTTTTTACTTTTAGTATACAGTTTAGTATTATTGTATGATTGCTCAGAAAGCTCTTGTATTGTGGACAGTCTTTCTCTCAGTGTGACCAACTTTAATCACCACAATAAAAATGTTCTAGTGGTTGCTAGTTCAAGGAGGGTTTAAATACTTATGCAACCAACAAATAATTTGTTTTTAATTTAACTTCTGTGTCAGGATAAAAATATTTTGCACATGCAGTATTAAGTATGTTGTGTAAATCAAGTTAAATTAATTTTAATTCCAATACTAAATGTGGAAAAGGTTAACACTTGTAAAAAGCAATGCTCTCATTCCATCTCTGACTGCACATCATTGCCCTGCAGCGGTTTACTGAGAGTGACAATGGACCAAGTTCATGATTGGGAGACAGTTGTCACACTATAATATAAAGTGTCTGAACGAGAATCTTCATGGGGGGGATCACAAGCTATTCTTTTATTTATTAATATATGTACAGTCGTGGCCAAAATTGTTGGTACCCCAGACATTTTTTCCAGAAAATCAAGTATTTCTCACAGAAAAGTATTGCAGTAACACGTGTTTTGCTATACACATGTGTATTCCCTTTGTGTGTATTGGAAAAAAACAAAAAAAGGGAGGAAAAAAAGCAAATTGGACATAATGTCACATAAAATTCCAAAAATGGGCTGGTCGAAATTCTTGGCACCCTTTCAAAATTGTGGATAAATAAGATTGTTTCAAGCATGTGATGCTCCTTTAAACTCACTCGCAAGTAACAGGTGTGGGCAATATAAAAATCACACCTGAAAGCAGATAAAAAAGGAGAGAAGTTCACTTAAGCTGGCCATACACCTATAGATTATCTGCAGATTTTCTATGGTTAGATGGAAAAAGTGCAACAGATTTCTCCATGTTCGCTAAACTGTGTGGATGGACGAAACGACTTTTTCCATCTAACCATAGAAAATCTGCAGATAATCTATAGGTGTATGGACAGCTTTAGTCTTTGTATTGTGTGTCTGTGTGTGCCACACTAAGCATGGACAACAGAAAGAGGAGAAGAGAACTGTCTGAGGACTTGAGAACCAAAATTGTGGGAAAATATCAACAATCTCAAGGTTACAAGTCCATCTCCAGAGATCTAGATTTGCATTTGTCCACAGTGCGCAACATTATCAAGAAGTTTACAACCCATGGCACTGTAGCTAATCTCTCTGGGCGTGGACGGAAGAGAAAAATTGATGAAAGGTTGCAACGCAGGATAGTCCGGATGGTGGATAAGCAGCCCCAAACAAGTTCCAAAGAAATTCAAGCTGTCCTGCAGGCTCAGGGAGCATCAGTGTCAGCGCGAACTATCCGTCGACATTTAAATGAAATGAAACTCTATGGCAGGAGACCCAGGAGGACCCCAGTGCTGACACAAAGACATAAAAAAGCAAGACTACAGTTTGCCAAAATGTACTTGAGTAAGCCAAAATCCTTCTGGGAAAACGTCTTGTGGACAGATGAGACCAAGATAGAGCTTTTTGGTAAAGCACATGATTCTACTGTTTACCGAAAAGGGAATGAGGCCTACAAAGAAAAGAACACAGTACCTACAGTGAAATATGGTGGAGGTTCAATGATTTTTTGGGGTTGTTTTGCTGCCTCTGGCACTGGGTGCCTTGCAAGGCATCATGAAATCTGAGGGTTACCAAAGGATTTTGGGTCGCACTGTAGAGCCCAGTGTCAGAAAGCTGGGTTTGTGTCCGAGATCTTGGGTCTTCCAGACCATGACCCCAAACATACGTCAAAAAGCACCCAGAAATGGATGGCAACAAAGCGCTGGAGAGTTCTAAAGTGGCCAGCAATGAGTCTAGATCTAAATCCCATTGAACACCTTTGGAGAGATCTTAAAACTGCTGTTGGGAAAAGGCGCCCTTCCAATAAGAGAGACCTGGAGCAGTTTGCAAAGGAAGAGTGGTCCAAAATTCCAGGTGAGAGGTGTAAGAAGCTTATTGATGGTTATAGGAAGCGACTGATTTCAGTTATTTTTTCCAAAGGGTGTGTAACCAAATATTAAGTTAAGGGTGCCTAGAATTTTGACCAGCCCATTTTTGGAGTTTTGTGTGACCTTATGTTTTTTTTCCTCCCTTTTTTTGTTTTGTTCTAATACACACAAAGGGAATAAACATGTGTATAGCAAAACGTGTTACTGCAATACTTTTCTGTAAGAAATACTTGATTTTCTGGAAAAATTTCTGGGGTGCCAACAATTTTGGCCATGACTGTGTATATATATATATATATATATATATATATATATATATATATATATATATATATATATATACATATACATACAGGGTGGCTTGAAGAAGTATTTATACCCCTTGCAATTTTCCACATTTTGTCATGTTACAATCAAAAACATAAATGTATTTTATTGGGATTTTATGTGATAGACCAACACAAAGTGGCACATAATTGTGAAGTGGAAGGAAAATGATAAATGGTTTTCAAAATGTTTTACAAATAAATATCTGAAAAGTGTGGCATGCATTTGTATTCAGCCCCCCTGAGTCAATGCATTGTAGAACCACCTTTCGCTGCAATTACAGCTGCAAGTCTTTTTGGGTATGTCTCTACCAGCTTTGCACATCTAGAGAGTGAAATTTTTGCTCGTTCTTCTTTGAAAAATAGCTCAAGCTCTGTCAGATTGGATGGAGAGCGTCCGTGAACAGCCATTTTCAAGTCTTGCCACAAATTCTCAATTAGATTTAGGTCTGGACTTTGACTGGGCCATTCTAACACATGAATATGCTTTGCCATCACCATGTTTTACAGTGGGGATGGTGTATTCAGGGCGATGCGCAGTGTTAGTTTTCTGCCACACATACTTTTAGGCCAAAAAGTTCAATTTTGGTCTCATCTGACCAGAGCACCTTCTTCCACATGTTTGCTGTGTCCCCCACATGGCTTCTCGCAAACTGAATACGAGACTTCTCATGGCTTTCTTTCAACAATGGCTTTCTTCTTGCCACTCTTCCATAAAGGCCAGATTTGTGGACTGCACGACTAATAGCTATGCTGTGGAAAGATTCTCCCACCTGAGCTGTGGATCTCTGTAGCTCCTCCAAAGTTACCATGAGCCACTTGGCTGCTTCTCTGATTAATGTTCTCCTTGCCTGGCCTGTCATTTTAGGTGGATGGCCATGTTTTGGTAGGTTTGCAGTTGTGCCATACTTTTCACGTTTTTGTATGATGGATTGATGTTCTGTGAGATGTTCAAAGCTTGGGATATTTTTTTTATAACTTAACCCTGCTTTAAACTTCTCCCCAACTTTATTCCTGACCTGTCTGGTGTGTTCCTTGGCCTTCATGATGCAGTTTGTTCACTAAGGTTCTCTAACAAACCTCCGAGGGCTTCACAGAACAGCTGAATTTATACTGAGATTAACCACTTAAGGACCAGCCTCGTTTTGGATTTTAGGTGTTTACATGTTTAAAACAGGTTTTTCTGCTAGAAAATTACTTAGAACCCCCAAACATTATATATGGTTTTTCTTCTAATACCTTAGAGAATACAATGGCGGTCATTGCAATACTTTTTTTTGCACCGTATTTGCGCAGCGGTCTTATAAGCGCACTTTTTTTGGAAAAAATTCACTTTTTTGAATAAAAAAATAAAACAACAGTAAAGTTATCCCAATTTTTTTTTATATTGTGAAATATAATGTTACGCCAAGTAAATTGATACCCAACATGTCATGCTTGAAAATTGCGCCCGCTCGTGGAATGGCGTCAAACTTTTACCCTCAAAAATCTCCATAGGCGACGTTTAAAAAATTCTACAGGTTGCATATTTTGCGCTACAGAGGAGGTCTAGGGCTAGAATTATTGCTCTCGCTCTACCGGTCGCTGTGATACCTCACATGTGTGGTCTGACCACCGTTTTCATATGCGGGCGCTACTCGCGTATGCGTTCGCTTCTGCGCGCGAGCTCGTCGGACAGGGGGGTTTTAAAAATTTTTTATTTTATTTTTATTATTTATTTTAAAATATTTTATTTATTTTTACAAAAAAAAAAAATTGTGTCACTTTTATTCCTATTACAAGGAATGTAAACATCCCTTGTAATAGAAAAAAGCATGGCAGGACCTCTTAAATATGAGATCTGGGGTCAAAAAGACCTCAGATCTCATATTTACACTAAAATGCAATAAAAAAAAAAAAAAAAAAGTCATTTAGAAAAATGACATTTGAAAAAATATGCCTTTAAGAGGCGTGGACGGAAGTGACGTTTTGACGTCGCTTCCGCCCAGCAGTATCATGGAGACGAGTGAGCGCCATCTTGGCCTCACTCATCTCCAGACACACAACGGCAGAGGACGCGATCGCCTCCGCCGCTACCGACGGCTCCGGTATGCGGCGGAGGGCACCGGATCGCGGCGGGAGGGGGGGGCCCCTCTCCCGCCACCGATAAAAGTGATCTTGCGGCGAATCCGCCGCAGGGACCACTTTTATCTGAAAGCCGGCCGCCGCACGAAAACGGGGATACCGGGGTTATGGCAGCTAGCTGCTGCCATAACAACGATATCCCCGTTCAAACTTAGGACGTATATAGTCGTGCGGCGGTCGGGAAGTGGTTAACATTACACACAGGTAGACTCTATTTATTAATTAGGTGACTTCTGAAGGCAATTGGTTCCACTAGATTTTAGTTAGGGGTATCAGAGTAAAGGGGGCAGAATACAAATGCACGCCACACTTTTCAGATATTTATTTGTAAAAAATCTTGAAAACCATTTATCATTTTCCTTCCACTTCACAATTATGTGCCACTTTGTGTTGGTCTATCACATAAAATCCCAATAAATCCCAATGTGATCACCCAAAGCTGACAGGCTATCTCTCAGCCATCACACATCTATGATAAGCATGGCCACACACAGCTCTCGCTCTCGCTCTGCTAAACCCACTGAGCTGCAAAAGGGCCCGGTCCAGCGGTAACTGCTCTGCACATCTCAGTCAGAACCCTGCACTCTCAAGGACAAGATGGCATCCGCTCGGACCAGAGGAAATAGCAAGTCTCCTCCCCCCACTCAGGTGGCGGTAGACAGCAGTGAGAAATCAGGTGATCCTCCAGCTATGCACTCGGATCCACCGGCTACAGTACCGAGGTCAGTGACCTCTCTTGTCCCGCTCCCTGACTCAGATCCAGTTCTTATGATCCCTCAGGCCACTGGAGGTTCCGAGTCGTCGGCCCTCCTGTCGGCCTTCCGGGCAGAGTTTGAGTCCTGGGCTGTCAAAATGGAGATCTCTGCTACAGGGACTGCAGTGTCTGCCCTGAGTGACACTCAAAACGACCATGCGGCCGTATCACATCCCTTGAACAGGCTTCCAGGAAGCACTTGCACCGCATACGGCAACACCAATTACGCATAGAAGACAGTAAAAATAGGAGCCGCAGGAACAATATTAGGCTGCGAGGCATACCAGAGGCCACGGCTGTCACTCCTATCCTCAATCTAGTCCTGGGGAGAGAGGCTTCATCCCCAATAGAATTGGACAGAGTAGGAGGGCCGAGGAGGGATCGTACTGACCGCCCACGCAATGTCCTCTGCAGGGTACATTATTACACCCTTACAGAAGAACTTTTGCGCAAGGCATGGCATTTGGGCCCAGTGGACTTTGACGATTCTGCAATCCATCTCTACCCCAACCTCTCTCGCAACACTCTCTACATGGGTCGCATGGTCCGCCTGCTACTGGACCTGATATGTCAAGCCGGAGCAACCTACACCTAGGGTCACCCCTTCAGTGTTAAGGTGACCAGGGCTGATCATAAATTTGTCCTATCAGACCCGGATCAACTCCCAGCCTTCTTCCTCTTTCTGGTGCAGGACCCAATAGATGTACCGAACTGTATGGGTCCACCAGATGACCCCTGCAGGGTACAAATCCTTCCAACAAGGTAGGCGTCCGAGGTCCAGATCACATTCTACGGGCCCTAGAGTGCATCAGCCTACCTCACCGGAAGATTAAGACAGCTCTAGGTTGCTACATAAAGCCATATCACTACTACAAATATATCCAGCGCCACTCAAGTACACTGCACACTTCTTGTTTCCTGGACAGGTCTGCGTTTGGATTCGTTTCTACTTTTCCTTTTTGTTCCTGCTGTTTCCAGCCGGATATACTACCATTGGCGACAAAATGACCATCTCCATACTCAACACCTGCGATCCTATGGTGCAATAAAACATCGGGTCTCCTCCCTGCCCTTTGCTGGCATGCTGTTCCTAGCTGGGCTTTGGGAGAGACTATGTGACTTTAGTATTCCTGTTGCCTGATTTGGATAAGCAGTCATTGAGCTTCCACTGTACTTTACTGTACTTGTCAGATCTTTATGTGCTTCCAGAAAGGCCTTATTGATGCTGATCTAGAGATATCCCTCCCATCAGCCATATGGTCTGCTGGTCTCATTTTAACAGAGGGGGCCATACTATACCTAAGATTACGCCTCTCCACTGCGGCATCTCACTGGTTAGAGAAGATGTCCCACCTGGGTACAGGCTGAGGGGCTGATGGATTGACTTGCTGGGTCCACGGCCTCTTTCCTTTGCCCACGTCGGCTGCTATAGCCTCCCATGTACAGTTTCTCCTGCACCGATTGGTTTAACTCTAAGATATTATTCTATTCTTTTGCTGATTTCAGTATTGTTACTCATGTTTATGTTTCCAGAGTCCCTGTTAGAGTATACTGTATGTGTAACATATGCTGGAAATGAATACCTTTCCCCCATGGTGTTACTTCATGGATAGATAATTCCTCTTTTAAGGGGTGAGGGCGATCTTGCTCAGGAATATTATTATTATTATTATTATACGGTATTTATATAGCGCCAACAGTTTACGTAGCGCTTTACAACTTGAGGGTAAACAGTACAAATACAATACAATTTGATACAGTAGGAATCAGAGGGCCCTGCTCCTTAGAGCTTACAATCTAAGAGGGAAGGTCAAGAGATACAAGAGGTAATAACTATGGGTGATGTGCTGATTGAGAAGATAAATGTACAGTTGTTAGGTGGGGGCCAGATAGGCTTCTCTGAAGAGATGAGTTTTCAGGGATCGTCTGAAAGTGGATAAAGTAGGAGAAAATTGGACGGATTGGGGTAGAGCATTCCAGAGGATGGGGGAGGCTCTGGAGAAGTCCTGAAGGCGAGCATGGGATGAGGTGACAAGGGAGTTTGAGAGCAGGAGGTCTTGGGAGGAGCGAAGAGAACGATTAGGTTGGTATTTTGTGACTAGGTTAGAGATGTAGCTGGGGGCCAGGTTGTGGATGGCTTTGTAAGTTATAGTTAGTATCTTGAATTTAATTCGGTGACTGAGTGGCAGCCAATGGAGAGATTGGCAGAGGGGTGTGGCAGACGCTGAGTGGTTTGTGTGGTGGATGAGCCTGGCAGCAGCGTTCATGATGGACTGAAGTGGGGATAGCCTATTTAGAGGTAGACCAATGAGGAGGGCGTTGCAGTAATCGAGGCGGGAGATGACCAGGGAGTGGATTAGAAGCTTTGTGGTGTCATTGGTTAGGAAGGGGCATATCTTGGAGATGTTGCGAAGACTGAGGCGGCAAGCTATGGATAGTGATAGAATGTGGGGTCGAAAGGTTAGTTCAGAATCCAGGATTACACCTAGGACCTTGGCGGGGGGAGATGGGTTGATAGTTGAGCCGTTGATCTTGACAGGGAAATCAGGGGAAGTGGCACCTGAGGGAGGAAATATCATGAGCTCAGTTTTGGATAGGTTGAGTTTGAGAAAGTGATGTGACATCCAGGCTGATATGTCTGCTAGTAAGTTGGTAATGCGTGAGGAGACAGATGGAGAGAGCTGGGGGGTGGAGAGATAGATTTGGGTGTCATCAGCGTAGAGATGATATTTAAAGCCGTGGGAGGCAATCAACTGACCCAAGGAGATGGTGTAGATTGAGAAAAGGAGAGGTCCAAGAACAGAACCTTGGGGGACCCCAACGAAAAAAGGAAGAGGAGAGGAGGAAGTAGAGTTGTAAGTGACACTGAAGGAGCGGTGGGATAGGTAGGATGAGAACCAGAGTACAGTCACGGAGACTAAAGGAGTGGAGTTTTTTGATGAGGAGGGGGTGGTCCACTGTGTCAAAGGCAGCAGAGAGATCCAGAAGAAGTAGTACAGAATAGTGTCCATTGGCTTTAGCCATTAGTAGATCATTTGAGAGTTTAAGGAGAGCAGTTTCCGTGGAGTGTTGAGAGCGAAAACCGGACTGAAGGGGATCAAGAAGTTTATTCATGGTCAGATGGTCGCTTAGTCGGTTGTAGACCAGTCTTTCAAGAAGTTTGGAGGAGGAGAGTAAGGAGATGGGACATAAGTTGTTGAGATTGGTGGGATCCAGTGAGGGCTTTTTTAGTATGGGGGTGACTAGCGCATGTTTTAGAGAGTTTGGGAAGATGCCACAAGAGAGGGAGAGGTTGAAAATGTGAGTTAGAGAGCGTAGAATCGAGTCAGAGGGTGAGCGTAGCATTTGCGAGGGAACAGGATCCAGGGGGCAAGTGGTTAGATAAGTGCTAGATAAAAGTTTAGCAACCTCAGTAATAGTAGCAGGGTTGAATGAGGGAAGTAATGATTGTGTCTGTGGACATGGGGTGTTGCATGGGGGAGGTTTTTGCGCATTGGTGATCTCCTCATGAATTGTATCAATCTTAGTTTTGAAGTGATTGGCAATCTCCTGGGCAGTGAGTGAGTTGGTGGGTGGAGGCAGTGGAGGACAGAGTAGAGTGTTGAAGGTAGAGAAGAGTTGACATAGACTGGATGAGAAGGTGTTAATGAGTGTGATAAAGTAGGTCTGTTTGGCAGTGTGAAGGCAGGAGTAGTATTTTAGGAGGGCAGATTTATATTGTGTGAAGTCTTCCTGGGTCTTAGTCTTATGCCACAGGCGCTCAAGAGCGCGGCTACGTTTTCTGAGACTTCTGGTGTCATCTGTTTGCCAGGGTTGTAGCAGTCGGGGCCTAATTCTGCGTGTAGTGAGGGGGGCAAGCTTGTCTAGGGAGGAAGACAGTGAGCTGTTGTAGATGAAAGTAGCTAGGTTGGGGCAGGACAGGACAGAGGTGAGAATATTTGCCCACCCTCCTTCTATGATGATCCGCTGTGTGTTCTACAATTTAAATGTTGTGTTATATTGATGTTCCTCAATTAATCTGTCTGTGCCTGTTATGCTACTGGGCTCATGGCTCAAATTCTCCATCTCGACATCCCACTCTCATGAACTGTACCTAAATACGTGATTCTTCACGTAGTGTCTCATCTCCACGAGCACCTTAGTATTTGTTAGGCTCCTTATTCAGGTGTCCCCCTGCCTAATCCTTGTCCTTGTATATCTCTGCCATCTTATTAGTTTCCCCTTCCCTTCCCCATCCCTATTTTTCTCTCTGCTGTTTATAATTTGATTTTCCTTTCCCATTCCACTATGGCCAACACAGTGATATCTCGTCTGAAATTTTGCTTTTACAATGTAAATGGCCTCGAA
Source organism: Aquarana catesbeiana (assembly GCF_042186555.1). Taxonomy (NCBI): domain Eukaryota; kingdom Metazoa; phylum Chordata; class Amphibia; order Anura; family Ranidae; genus Aquarana; species Aquarana catesbeiana. The sequence continues at coordinate 397,133,134 of NC_133325.1, forward strand.
GTTGCACCGAAAAGAGGGCAAATCCTCTACCAAATGCATAAACAACAGGTAGAGATGCACGATTCTGGCTAAAATGAGAATCACAATTTTTTGCTTAGAAGATAGATCACGATTCTCTTATGATTCTCTCACGATTCTAGTGGCGTAACGTCATCTTTCACATTAAAACAAAAAAAATTGGGCTAACTTTTTTTTTTTATTCATTGAAGTGTATTTTTTCCCAAAAAATTGCATTTGAAAGACCGCTGGGCAAATACAGTGTGACATAAAATATTGCAGCAATTGCCATTTTATTCCCTAGGGTCTCTGCTAAAATATATATAATGTTTGGGGGTTTCAAGTAATTCTCTAGCAAAAAATCTAGATTTTAACTTAAGAAACAAGTGTCAGAAAAAGATTTAGACTTTAAGTGGTTAAACTGCCTGCATTTACACGTTGTTGAAAACTTGGCAGACTGCCTGGATTATTTATTTACACAGAAGTTCTATCCCTTTGATCTAAGAAGAAAGTTTAGTTACAATGTTTCAAGTTAAAGACTTGGCAGACTGCCCAGATGCTTTCTTTTGACAGCTGAGTGAGCAAATAAAGTCTCTCCACTTGTTTAGTGCCCATTCACACAGGGGCAACACGACTTCCAGCGCGACTTTGGGAGGCAACTTAGACACGACTTGAGTATGAATCACAGCACGACTTGGGGCAACTTACAACACAACTTGAAGTCGCCTTCAGGACAGGGAACTTTACAAGTGGCCAATCAGAGCTTATCAGTTGTGTGTGAGAAGGAGGGGGCTGGCTGTTTAGTGGAGGAAATTACTTTCTGTTTCCTTTCTGCTTCCTGTAAAGTTGCCTCAGTATGAACAGTGATCAGACTTGGAGGCAACTTCCATTGAAATCAATGGGTACAAGTTGCCTTCAAGTCGGATTGAAGTAGTACAGGAACCTTTTCTGAAGTCGGAGCGACTGCAGTAGTGTGCATTAAGACAGATCCATTCATTTACATTGATTTTTTCATGTAGCGCGACTTGAGGCAACTAGGGGCGACTTGGGGCGACTTGAAGTCGGATCCAAAGTTGCCCCTGTGTGAATGTGCTCTGATATGAAAGAATCGGCAAAATCTGCAGGAGAGATCGTCAGGGGGGGTGAATCGAGATTTTTTAACGATTAATTGTTTAGCTCTAACAACAGCTCAATGTGTTACTACTACAAGAAACTCATTTCCTCTCGGATTCCACCCCCTCATGTTCCAACAAATACTTTAACAGATGGTTCCACAGTACAAACCCTTCTCAGAAAGCTAAAGGCGTTTCTATTGCCTTGCTTGCCTATTGCTCGGACCCTCAGGGAAGATATGTGTTTTTGAAGTTCTCTTTATGGGGTACGAAATTTACCATCGCCAACCTCTACCTACCGAATGCTAATCAAATATTGTCTGCTCTGCAGTACATGAAGATCTTGTCTGATTTCGCAGAGGGTAAGTCAATCTTAGGTGGGGATTTTTATACCCCCTTGGACCTGCTCCTAGATTTGTCAACCTCTCGCTCATTCATCTCCTTTACTAAGCTGAGAGCCTTCAAACAGGCCTTATGACCTCCGCCTAATTGAGATTTGGCGGGGTCTGATACCAAAAAATCTCAACTATGCTAATTTTTCACAGGTCCATCACTCTTATTGCCGTAGCGACTATTTTCTCATTGACCATAGCTGTTTGGATTGGTTACCCAAATGCGAAATAGACCCTATGGTTTGGTCTGACCACTCACCTGTCTATCTGACACTATCAATCCCTTCCACTCCGGTGAAGGAATGGACGTGGCGGCTGAATCATTCACTCCTTACAGACCCTGACTGTTCTCAAAAGGTTTCGGAAACCATTTCTAATTTCTTTACAGATCATGCCATGGACACTACCCGGCTACCTATACAGTGGGAAGCACTTAAAGCTGTCCTGCGAGGAACCTTTTTTCAGATAGGGACGTGCTTGAAAAAGGAACGATCGGACATAATAATGTCCGCAATGCAAAAGCTTTGAGATCTTGAAATTCAACATAAATGAGCCCCAGCGTTGGTGACCCTTACAGAGGTCTCAATGGCTCGATCTCAACTCAAGAAACTGTATGAGGCCTCAGCTCATACCTATGCAGACAGGCTTGCCCTACATCAGTATCAATTTCAAGATAAATGCGGTAGACCTTTAGCTTGCTCCCTCAACCCAAACACGTGCTCTACATTTATACCTCATATTTGGTCCCCATCTGGGGAAATGATCAGTGAGCCCTCTAAGATATCACAAATATTCAGTGATTTCTACCAATCACTATATAACCTATCACCTGGCCTACCTTCTAGTCCCTCCCCTACCCCTGTGACTGATAGACAGTCTTCTATTGTGGAAACAGTGCTTCCTACATTGGACGGCAACGTTGTAGAAGAGCTGGAGATGGTAATTACTGAAGACCAGGTCGCAGGAGCGATAGCAGCCACCCCCTCTGGTAAAAGTCCTGGTCCCGATTATTTTTACTCCTAAATTTTATAAAATATTTGCTCCCCTACTGACCCCCTTCTCAACTAAAGTGTTAAATTCCTTACCAAAACGCTCGGCGTTTCCTCCACAAAAGCTTGAAGCCCACATTGTCCTTATGCCAAAACTAGAGAAGGACCCAACTTTGTGCGCAAATTATAGGCCCATATCATTCATTGGTGTAGACTTAAAAATATATGCTAAAACCCTAGCCAATAGACTCCAGACGCTGCTACCCTGCCTTATACACCTAGATCAGGTGGGTTTTGTAAGTGGTCACGAGGCAAGAGACAACACCTTGAAGACCCTGCTTCTTACTGATTATGCCCGCTCACATGATGTCTTTCTATGCCTTTTGACAGTCGATGCGGAAAAAGCTATTGATTGGGTCAACTGGCAATTCCTCCAGATGTCTCTAATGCAGATAGGTCTGGGCCCCCATATGCTGTCCCGAATTATGTCTCTTTACTCCTCTCCATCTGTCAGAATTCGGGTGCATGGCTCGTTGTCCCCCACATTCTCTATCCACAATGGGACACGGCAAGGTTGTCCTCTGTTTCCCCTTCTCTATGTCCTTGTCATGGAACACCTAGCAATCGCTTTGCGTAATAACCCCAACATCTCAGGTATCTCAGTAGGTACCGCTCATTCTAAACTGGCTCTTTTTGCCAATTACCTTTTAATGTTTGTCACCCAACCCCATCTATCCCTACCACACATAATGCAGGAATTCAAGAGGTTTGGGAAGATGAGCAACTTCAAAGTGAATCATAATAAGTCAGCAATCATGAATATTTCACTGTCCCAGGAGGTCCTCTGCCAAATTTCAACCAAATTTCCCTTTAAAACGGGTTCCTCTTCCATCCGTTATCTCAGAATCCAAGTGCCTACAGACAGGTCCCAATTGTTCTCCATGAACTTCACTCCCCTTCTTCTTAGAACCAAGACGGATCTCTCAAACTACATGAAGAAACGCCTATCATGGCTAGGCAGAGTGAATGCTTTAAAAATGGACATTCTTCCTCGGTTTCTATATTTGTTCCAGAAAATTCCTATTTACATACCCTCCTCATTCTTTAAGAAGCTCCACCAACTGTTTTCCTCCTTTATCTGGAGGGGGGCTCGGTCACGGATATGCTATGAAACACTATCGCTCCGAAAGATTCAGGGAGGAGCTGGAGCTCCAGATGCCTCTATATACAGTGGGGACGGAAAGTATTCAGACCCCCTTAAATTTTTCACTCTGTTATATTGCAGCCATTAGCTAAAATCGGTTAAGTTCATTTTTTTTCCTCAATAATGTACACACAGCACTCCATATTGACAGAAAAACACAGAATTGTTGACATTTTTGCAGATTTATTAAAAAAGAAAAACTGAAATATCACATGGTCCTAAGTATTGCTGTGACACGCATATATTTAACTCAGGTACTGTCCATTTCTTCTGATCACCCTTGAGATGGTTCTACAACTTCATTTGAGTCCAGCTGTGTTTGATTATACTGATTGGACTTGATTAGGAAAGCCACACACCTGTCTATATAAGACCTTACAGCCCACAGTGCATGTTAGAGCAAATGAGAATCATGAGGTCAAAGGAACTGCTTGAAGAGCTCAGAGACAGAATTGTGGCAAGGCACAGATCTGGCCAAGGTTACAAAAATATTTCTGCTGCACTTAAGGTTCCTAAGAGCACAGCGGCCTCCATAATCCTTAAATGGAAGACGTTTGGGACGATCAGAACCCTTCCTAGAGCTGGCGGTCCGGCCAAACTGAGCTATCGGGGGAGCCTTGGTGAGAGAGGTAAAGAAGGACCCAAAGACCTTTGTGGCTGAACTCCAGAGATGCAGTCGGGAGATGGGAGAAAGTTGTAGAACATCAACCATCACTGCAGCCCTCCACCAGTTGGGGCTTTATGGCAGAGTGGCCCAATGGAAGCCTCTCCTCAGTGCAAGACACATGAAAGCCTGCATGGAGTTTGCTAAAAAAAAAACAGCTGAAGGACTCCAAGATGGTGAGAAATAAGATTCTCTGGTCTGATGAGACCAAGATAGAACTTTTTGGCCTTAATTCTAAGCGGTATGTGTGGAGAAAACCAGGCACTGCTCATCATCTGTCCAATACAGTCCCAACAGTGAAGCATGGTGGTGGCAGCATCATGCTGTGGGGGTGTTTTTCAGCTGCAGGGACAGGATGACTGGTTGCAATTGAGGGAAAGATGAATGCGGCCAAGTACAGGGATATCCTGGACTAAAACCTTCTCCAGAGTGCTCAGGACCTCAGACTGGGCCGAAGGTTTACCTTCCAACAAAACAATGACCATAAGCACACAGCTAAAATACCGAAGGAGTGGCTTCACAACAACTCCGTGACTGTTCTTGAATGGCCCAGCCAGAGCCCTGACTTAAACCCAATTAAGCATCTCTGGAGAGACCTAAAAATGGCTGTCCACCAACGTTTACCATCCAACCTGACAGTAGTGGAGAGGATCTACAAGGAGGAATGGCAGAGGATCCCCAAATCCAGGTGTGAAAAACTTGTTGCATCTTTCCCAAAAAGACTCATGGCTATATTAGATCAAAAGGGTGCTTCTACTAAATACTGAGCAAAGGGTCTGAATACTTAGGACCATGTGATATTTCAGTTTTTCTTTTTTAATAAATCTGCAAAAATGTCAACAATTCTGTGTTTTTCTGTCAATATGGGGTGCTGTGTGTACATTAATGAGGAAAAAAATGAACTTAAATGATTTTAGAAAATGGCTGCAATATAACAGAGTGAAAAATTTAAGGGGGTCTGAATAGTTTCCGTCCCCGCTGTATTATAGAGCAGCATTACTCATGCGTATACTTTTTTTTTTTGAAAATTCTGTTTATTACATTTTTTTGGACATATATACATACAAACATAGTGGAGTGATCTGGCACAACACCGGCCATTTCGTGACCAACATGGTCAACTTGGATCCAACATTAGTCTACCCAACACAGGTGACAACTTGATAACTAACCCCCCCCCAACATCCCGTACCACAGTTCATCACAATTAAGAAAAATGACTTCTCTTTATTTTACCAATGGGGGACCATCTGAAGTAAAACCATGTAAAAATGTATGTATGAGTTTATTATACTCCCCAAAGCACTGCACCTTACTTAATGGTTAGCTAATTTATGGACAAAAGGACACAACTATCAGTAACTCCCACCCCTCTTCACGTACTTAGTTATATCAGTATCCCATAACTATTACTATATCTCATATGAGGCCTAGGGCAAAACTAGCCAGCTGTAACCTCCATGCCAAACCAAGCCTGCCAGACTTTGTCGAACTTTTTTCCGCACCCTCTAGATTGGTATGTTGCCTTATAAAATGGCATTGTGGAATTTACGAGACCCTTCCAAAATGGAACACCAGGGGGAGCGGAATTCCTCCATTTAAATAAATTGGCTTTTCTTGCATAGAAAAATAGAACGTTCAATAAAGTTCTAAGAGCTCTGGATGGAACTACCTCCTCTACTAGGCCCAACAAACAAACTCTAATGAACAATGGGATAGGTATACTTAAGATTTCTTCTATACATTTTATTACTCCTTCCCAAAAAAGTCTTGATGGACGGGCAATCCCAGAAAATATGTTTGGCATCTGCCGGTGAAAAACCACATCTCCAGCAAGTCGAGGAGACTGATGGGTATATTACAGCCAATCTGGCCGGTGTAAAATAAATTCTGTGCAAAAATTTTAAATGTATGAGCCTGTCTCTCGCAGAGACTAAATGTTTAAAGGGATGCACCCATACGTCATCCCAGTCCTCCCCATCCATATCAGGGACCTCACTCTCCCAACGCTCTCTACATTTAGCCATTGCCGCCGGACTTTTCTTAAACAGTTCTTTATACGTGACCGACAAAGTCTTAGGGAGGTCTTCTACCATGAGTATGTCTTCTAAAGCCGATGGAATGGACTCTACCGCCCTATCTCTGAATTGGGCCTGAAATGCATGTCGAAGCTGTATGTACCTAAAGAAATATGAGTTAGGGAGGTCATGCTTAGTCTTTAGCTGGTCAAAAGTCAGAAGTATTCCATCTTTGGTGATGTCCTTTAGTAACTTAATTCCCTTGACCACCCACACCATGGGATGCTGAAAGGAGTAGAATTGAGACAACTTGGGGTTCCCCCACAAGGGAGTCTGAGGTGAGAAACCCAAGTAGCTTGGGCACGCCAACACCACTGCCTCCCCCCACGCCTTAATAGTGGCCTTCATGGCCAATGTCAAAGGAAGCTCCGACCCAACACCCCTGTGAATGGCCAAACGGAGGGTCTCATATGACCCCAAGTGAGCCGCCTCCACAACAGTTACTGAATCTCCGTTGTCAGATGTCAACCATTTATGGACAAATACCATCTGACCAGCTAGGTAATACTTCTTCCAGTCAGGCAAGGCCAAACCCCCCTGACCCCAAGGTTCCTGAAGTACCTTAAGTCCTATGCGCGGTTGTTTGGGGGCCCATATGAATGAACTGGTAATGCCCTCTAGTTTTTTAAAAAAGTATTTGGAAGGCCGTACCGGAGTGTGTCTCAAAAAATAGAGTATGACTGGAAGAATTTTCATTTTCAGTAAACTTATCTTCCCTATCAGTGACAGAGGGAGCCTTTGCCAGGCCTGCGCCCTCTGCTTAAAAAAGGACAATAGGGGCAGTAGATTAAGAGTCACATAGTCAGCACTGTCTGCTGTAATTTTAACTCCTAGGTATTTGATGGAAGAAACCCACTTCAGCGGCAGACTATGGGCAGCCTCTTTCTTGGCCCCAACATCTAATGGCAAAATGGAGGATTTGCTCCAGTTCACCTTTAGTCCGGAAAAAACTGTAAAGTCACTGAAAATTTTTAGCACCGCCTGCAATGATGATCCAGGGTCTTCCAAAAACAAGAGCATGTCATCCGCATATAAAGCTAGACATTCCTTAATGGAACCCACACTAATTGCCCTGACTTCACTAGACTTTCTAAGTGCTACTGCTAAGAGTTCCATCATAAGCGCAAATAAAAATGGGGATAGAGGGCACCCCTGCCTGGTGCCTCTGTCTACCGGAAAAAAGGGAGAAGTGTTCTGACCCAATCTAATTGCTACTCTGGGATTGCAATATAACAACGTTATCCACCTCCTAAAAACACTGCCGAACCCCATCACCTCCAGCACTGGGAGCATATACAACCAATCAATTGAATCGAACGCCTTTTCTATGTCGATCGAAACAATAATTATGGTTCCATCCTCAGACCCCGGCAGCTGAAGGTGAGTAAACAACCTTCTCAAATTAGTGTCAGTGGATTTTCTCGGGCATGAAACCCGTCTGGTCAATATTGACCAGGGAGGGGATCAACCCAACCAGTCTGTTGGCCAATACCTTCATCAGTATCTTCAGGTCCGTGTTTAAGAGGGAGATGGGCTTGTATGAAGAACAATCTAAGGGATCTTTACCTGGTTTCAGTAATAGCACCATATATGCTTCTAGCATAGAGGCCGGAAGACTGTTCTGTTCTAAACATTTGGCTAGGAGTGTGTTCAGTCTGGAGGCTAATTCGTCCGTATAGTTTTTATAAAAATCCGCGGGGAGGCCGTCCGGTCCCGGAGCCTTACAGGGTGGGAAGTCAAAAATAGCTGCCATTATCTCTTTGGTGGTGATTTTACTATTTAATTCCATTTGGTCAGTTTCAGATAAACTCGGGATGGTCAGCGTATCCAAAAGAGCATTCAAATCCGCTTGTTCATACCTCGGTATAGGAACATAAAGTTTAGAAAAGAAGTCCCTAAATTCCTCCAATATACCTAAGGGGTCACTGATCATAGTGCCGTCCCGCCCTCTAACTACTGGGATGTTTGTTATTTGATTATCAACTGCCACCAGTCTTGCCAGCAATTTCCCATTTTTATCACCTTCTGCAAAAACTGAGTTAGCCCTGTGTCCCAACTCGGTATGAGCCAGATCCGAGAAATGTAGAGAGAGAAGACGCCTAGCCTCCATCAGAGACAAATATGTGGACTCAGAAGGACTGCCAGCATGTCTCTCCACACATTCCTTCTCATCATCCTGTAACCTGGCGACCTCAGCATTGTGAGCCACCCATTCAGCTTTTATCGTCGAAATACATTCTCCCCTTATCACTGCTTTAAATGCATCCCAAACCAACGGAGGGTGGTTTCATTATATGACCAGTAAGAGGCGATAGATTCCTGTAAGCGGCCAGATACCTGCTCATTTTGCAGCCATCCTGGGGACAGCCGCCAACCCCCTGCCCCCCTTCCAACCGACATACTGAGGTCAAGGGACAGAGGGCAATGATCAGATAACCCCCCCGCCAGGTAAGCTATGTCCTTCACAAATGGTAACAAGGCTTTGTTCCCAAATGCCATGTCTATCCTGGCCGCCGAGCGGTGGGTTAGTGAGACATAAGAATAGGCTCTGCACGATGGATTTCTAGCTCGCCACAACTCTGTCAACCCACTCTCCCTGGATTTGAGGAGTCCAATGCATCTGATATGGCGTTGAAATCACCCATCAGAATAAGAGGGAGTTGAGCAAAGGGAGCCAATCTGGTAAATAAATCATATAAAATTTGAACGTTTACAGGAGGAGGCAGGTATACATTCACTAGTAACATTTTGTAATGATAAACATCCAGTAGAACAGCCACATATCTACCCCCTGGATCCGAGAACACCTGATGTATTGTACATGGCAGGGCCTTGCTGATAAGAGTGGAGACGCCTCTGGCGAACGTGGAAAACGTCACATGAAAAGATTTTTGGGCCCAGGGTCTGCGCATAGCCAGGACCCTACTACCATCTAGATGGGTCTCTTGCAGGAAGGTGATATGCGGCTTAGACTGTTTAAGGAACTGAAATATGGATGCTCTTTTATACTTGTTATTCAGCCCTCTCACATTCCATGAGACAATTTTTGCACACTTAGCCATTAACCTGTAAACAGAATATGAAGTAACAGGAGCCTAAGTGCAGTGCTTTGTTCCATCTGCAAGTACTATTGGATATCCCAACTACACCTATTCCCCCTTGTGAGTGGTGAACTGTGATATTACTATCCCCTACTGCCATTATACCAGAAACCAACAAAAATAAAAAACAAACAAAACACAACCACTGGTATGTGGCTTAGTCCCAAAAACTCCAAAAAGGGGGAGAACAACAAATAAACCTGGAAGTACCTGTGCCGAACTGTTCAGCAAGTGTAGATGTCTTTTTCTTGTGTCTTCATGGAGCCCCATAGGATACGGATCAAAGAGCCCATGTCCGCCCATACAAGGCCTTAAAGCAATAATGAATGAGAGTATGTTTAAAGCATATATAACCGCCTGAGAGCATCCAACCTTCTTTGCACCGAATTGGAGAATACAGGGAAAAAGGAAAACCATAAAAAAAAAAAAAAGAGAAAAAATTCCCTTCTCCTCCTTTAAAGAATATGAGGTAATGGTGATGATTCACTTCAACCCAGGGTGTCCAGCCAATCTGAGACATCTGAGGGGGCCTCAAAGAACTTCACAGAGCCCCGGTGTTCCACTCGGAGCTTACTGGGGTACAGCATACTATACTTAAGCCCCTTCTCCCGTAGTCTCTTCCGGACCTCCACAAACATACGCTGACGCCTCTGCAGCTCCAGGGAAAAATCCGGGAAGAAATGCAGGGTGGTATTTTCAAACCGGAGCTGTGGTTTCTTCCACGCTTCAGTAAGGATGAGATCTCTATCACGGTAATTGAGAAACCGGACCAGGAATGGTCTGGGGAAGGCGCCCTGCGGTCTCGGGCCAGTTGGGACCCTGTGAGAACACTCCACAATATATACTGAGGAAACTTGCTGCAAGTCAAGGATTTCTTTAAAGAAGTTTTCTGCAAAGCTGGCTGGTTGTGAGCCCTATGTGCCTTCAGGAAGACCCACCACGCGCACATTGTTACGTCGCAGTCTATTTTTGGCATCTTCGGACCGCGCCATCAGAGTCTTTACTGTGCGTTGCAGATCTGCGACATTCCGCGAGGTAGTAGCCGTATTATCCTCTAAGTCGGAAATTCTATTCTCAGCGGCAGTGACACGGCCTCTAAACTTGTCCATGTTTTGTCGGATAAGGCCACACTCCATGGCCAATTTGTCTATCCTTCCCATGACCATAGTTTTACTCTCCTCAATGGCCGCCAGGATAGCTGCAGTGGAGTCGGTAGCTTCTGAGTGCCCCACACCCGAGGGCCGCGGCTGGTCTCCCTCGTTGTGTTCCATGTCTTCCAACAGCTGCAGCGCCGACAATGTGGCCATGGCTCTGCCTACTCCCGAGGGCCGACCGACCCCCGCACGTGACACCACCGGGCTCTGCTTCTTAGGAGGCGGCTGCTTCTTTGTTGATCATCTGGATGGCATCTAAGGGGCATACAGCAGAGCAATCAGTGTGGGAGATGCAGACAGAGAGCAAGTTTATTATCAAAAGGGTGTAGAAGATGCTGGGCCCTTGGATTCTGTGGCCTACCCTCACTGGCAGCCTCCGTCAGATCCTGTGACTTTCAGGATGGTGGGGGACAGCAGCATCCGCGCTCCGGATTGCAGGCCGCGCCGACCGCGGCGCTCCTCCGCGGGCCGGCGGCTCAGGAAAGTCTGGTGAGCGGCAGGCTTCACCAGGCCACACTAGGCCGCAGCAGGCTGCGGCCTCCACGAACGATTTTGGCTGCCCCACACACTCCCGGACCCCGCTGGACACACAGGGGGGTATGCTGGATAACGGATGAGGTCCCCTACCTCTCTTCCAGGCCTGCAACAGCTCTACACAGCCAGATGGAGGCCAGGTTGATGGCGGTGGCCTCGGGCCTGACGGAAACCGCGTCTGTCTGGCTGGATCTCCTTCAAAAAGCACTCAGGCAGCAGCGGAGTGTGTACAGGAACGGATAGGATCCCTATTAAATTCATATTTGTAATTTTTGAGCACAGATGGCTTCGGATTATTGCAGGATTTCTGGAGCTCCTCTCCTACACGTCCTGCTCCACTCACATCCGGACACGCCCCCCCACTCATGCGTATACTTGACTGGTTCCATCATTCCTCAACCAAATTATGGGTACAAATAGAGAGCCATCTGAATCCAATAGATCTCAGCGCTTTGCCGTGGACGCCTGTTGAATTCCTGAATGGCGGGTTACTCCCAAGCGACCTCACCCAACAAACAATACAAATCTGGAACCGACTGAATTCCTTCAAGGCCATATCTCAACCAAAGGGACCCATGATGCCTCTGTTTGGGACTCCAGCTTTCCCACCAGCCCTGTCGGGGTTGAGATTTGGACCTTGGTGTAAGGGGAACCACAGACGACTTGCCCAAGTCCTTAGTTCAGACTCTTCATTGAATATGGACGTTTCCTCCGGCCCATCCTCTCATACTCCGACACATTGGCTTCAGAGGCAACAAGTGATATGCTACGTTCGTACCTTAATTTCTTTGCCCGATATACTTACCGATTTAACCAACTTTGAGAACATGTTGCTTCAGGCCAATCCCCCAACGCAAACTGGTTTCCCAACTCTACTCTCTCATACATATTGCCTCTAATCCCAACCTCCCCCCATACACACAGGCCTGGACGGTAGAATTGGGTCATTCCATTTCACCTATTGACTGGCAGAAGTGCTTCATTCTGACAAACAAAATATCCCTAGCCTCCAAAGCACAAGAAAAAGGGTTCAAGATGATCCGTTGGTACAGATACCCCTCGACTTTACACAGGATTAACCCGACGCTCGTGGACACCTGTTGGTGCTGCTTGTTGTCCAGGGGAACTTAACTCCACATCTGGTGGGAATGCCCCCCTGTATGGAAATTCTGGCAAACGATCCTCGATCTGTACTGCAGACTCATGGCAACCTCAATTATACCCTCTCCTGAGGTAGTTCTGTTATCTATGCTCCCTGAACCGCTTAAATCGGTCCAAAAAAGATGTTCTGCACCACTTTCTGGCAGCAGCTAGAAAAGTTATACACAGACACTGGAAGTCGACGAGCATTCCTTCCCTGGGGGATTGGGCAATTGAAGTGGACCAAATTAATAGTTTGGAATGACTGTTGTCACAGGAATCGGGTAAAGATGAGCAATTCTCCAAAACCTGGACCTCGTTGTCTATGTTTCGGTATTCCTCAGAATTTATCTCCTGGGCTGAGGCGGATTCTACCAACGTCGCTGATTAACCTAAGTGGTATTTCCCCTCTCTATATCTACTTACCATACTATCTTAACCCCCTTATTTTCCCCTTCTTTCCCTCTCTCTCTTTTATATGTTAAAGTGCTACACAAACACCCAAACCATAACCTCTAGTCTTGCCAGACAGGAAATCTGTGATCCAAATAGTATACTCCTTTACGATAAATTGTGCTTAGCAAAATAACAAAAGCCTTATCAAGTTTTCAACAAGTGGGCACCACTTGTTGAAAAGTAGATAGTGGTGTTCACCGAATGTGTTATGCAAGATGTTATAGCTTCTTAGGCTTATGTACTTAACTACTTCCGTTGATGCTAACAAATTCACTATACCTTAAGAACATAAGATACTTTACATGTAATATTTTTTATTTCTATCTCTGTATTGTTGAATGATATATTTGTACGCTTTTCTTCAATAAATATAAGAGTGAACTAAAATACATTTATGTTTTTGGTTGTAACATGACAAAATGTGAAAAATGTGAAGGGGTATAAATACTTTTTCAAGGCACTGTATGTATGATATATATATATATATATCTATATATATAGATATCTATATATATATCTATATATATATCTATATATATATCTATATATATATCTAGATATAGATAGATAGATAGATAGATAGATAGATAGATAGATAGATAGATAGATAGATAGATAGATAGATAGATAGATAGATAGATAGATAGATATATAATGTGTGTGTGTATGTGTGTAGCACCCTCTACCTTAGGAAGGTAGGTGCTAGAGTAGTGTTTTTACTGCCAGGTAAATTTAGGCAGGCCTAGCTGTGAGCTAGGCCTGTTTGTTTTTGATCTGGGGACAGGGGAGTAGCTTTAGTGTAGCAGTAGGTGACTGATATGTGCCTCAGCTCTCTGGCGCCTCCTCTGTTTCCAGTGAGAAGGTTCTGAAAAAGAGGCAGGACAGAGGGTTGGAGTGACGTGGGGTGTATTTGGGAGCCCTGACCAATCCCCAAATAGGATTGGCAGGGTGCAGGCCTCCAGGGGGAGAGACTGTGGTGCTGTGAAGTCAAGTCGCTGCAGCCAGGAGGGTTGGCATGATTTGCACCAGACTTGCTGGGATCAGTAGTCCACCAAGTATCAGTTAGCACAACTATCCTTTCCATCTAAAATGGTTGCTACCACAGAGGGGACTGCAGACCCCACCTGCAATTGGCTACTAGGAAAATGTTAGGACTTATTCAGAATGAGACCTAGCCATGTGCTAATGGTGACAGGAATCTAGAATTGGACAGTAGAGGAAAGCAAGTGATCTCAAGTAGTGTGCTGGAGGAGATGTGAAGTAGCAGAGACTGTCAGTTTAAATTCAACTACCTTTATTTCCACTAAGAAAGATTCATCATTTGGGCATCCCATGTCCCTTTTCTCCATCCAAGTTTAATCCCCTTGTTTAAAAACAACAAAAACGAGCAAGAGACTGTTCATTGACTGGGGAAAGTGTGCCTAAAATGGATGTCTGACCAAGCAGGGTGATATGTGGATGCTGAAACACGCAGTGACCCCATGGGGGCACTGCTACATATATGTAAATTAAAACTACTTTTAAAATTACAAAATACATTCAAGTTTATATATGAGTTAAAAGATTGAGTTTAGGTATATTTTAAGACCGTCATTATCATCCAGACCAACTTACATATTCTTGTTTTTGCAAGTCTGATCGACTCATGAATGTATGGGCGTACAGCCATGCGATCATGAGAGCGACGATAAATGTTCTTTCTGGCTATCGATTCTATGCAGCCAAAAATTATTTTTTTCTTTTTCTCTAGAATTTGCCCATATTTTCATCAGTTTTTAATGTGGGTCAGGAAACTGTAGATTTGCCAAAGCAGATGACAATTTCTACTCTACTTGTTTATACAGTATAATGCAGAACTCCAATTCTTAATATAATTCATAACATTTGACATAGATAGTTTTAAACCAAATTCTTCTTTCCCAAGGGCCCATTCACATGTACACACTGTGGTTGCATATGATAAAACACACATCTTACCATGTATTACTGTAATGCACTTCTATAGTCCCAGGCATCACACCTCCACCATAACACACGACAAGTGTTGTGGTGCTCTGCAATTAAAAGAAAGGATCAGATCTGTTCTTTCATGCCCATTTATTGTACTGCTTTCTCACTGTGCACCTTAATGCATGATAGCACGTTGTATTACGCAACGCATTTTGTGAATGGGCTCTTAATCTTATATTTTTTGCCCTAAGAAATACAAAATGATTGCATGAAGCCGATGTTATGTACAGTGTTGCATACAATATATTGTGCTTGTTTTTAGCACCATGACTGTGGTTAAAACCTTGACGGCCAATATAATGAAATTCCCCAGATGGAAAGAAACACATCCATTACAGAAGATTGGTGGTTTTATGCATCTTTTAGCTGTTGTATGGAAATGAAATAACCAAAACCAGAAGCAGGGCAGGGCATGAATAAGAAGTGCTGCTGAACAACGTTACTTTTATTCAAAATGAGGATAATATTAGCCCGTTTGACTTTCTCCACTGCTTATTTTTTGAATACATCAGTCTGACATGTTGAAATTGATAGAGTTCTAGCTCTCAGGAGCAGTCCTGTTTTTAATAGAAGGGGTATTAAAGTTTACGTTCCAATATTAGAAGTTTGTCGTTTAATGAAATTTCCTCATGCATCAATGGAGTAGGTGTGCTGTGCTTATATTTTACTTAAATATTTGTGTTAGTGCAGTTACTTTAACCATGATTAAAACATACATTTTACTTTCTCAGCTTTCAAGCTGAGAGTAGCTATGAACGATATGCTTTAATGCCATTTTTGTTTTGTTTATTTGTTGTATCAGAACATTTGTGTTTCCTTATCCTTGCCTAGTTGTAAAATTGTAGAAGGTTTTAACATTTCTTCTGTTTGTTTTCATTAGGTTATTTCCTCTGAGTTATTTGAGTTAATGGATAAATGCCATGAGAATTTTTACTTGTATATTGCAGTTTTTTTTTTTACTTTTAAAGACTCGTTTAAAAACAATATATGCTTTTATAGACCCTTTTGTTACATAAATCCCCAAACAGATTAATAGCAACTTCAGTGCACAAGTGAAATCAATGAACTCCTAATGCTATTCAGGAAATATTGCAGCTGTGTTAAAATCATAAAGTTTAATGTAATCCAATGCAGCCAGATTTTGGGAAGTACCTACAGATGCCTCTAGGCAAGGATACAGTAGCTTTAGATGATCCTGTGCTGCAGTGGCATCTATAGCATCAGGCCCCACATTTCCTGTTGAGTGCCCTGGATTCTAAAGGCGATGTGTCCACCCGCTATTTTATTTACAAAAGTCACTGCTATGTGCTATGTTCCAGTGCCAGTGCTCCAAACTTCTTCCTTCCATTTTGGCTGTGGGCAACTTTGACTTGCTTGCCCTTGCTCTGTGAACACTACATATGCATAGCATGCAGCATTACCTGGCTGGTGTTTGCACCATCAAGGAGTTCCTATAGGCTGGGCAACAAGAGTGACATGCATCATTTGCTCTGTCCTAGCTGTGCTGTAGAACCTTGAGAAATCAAGGTGTTTACAATGTTGAAGAACTGGCCTACACATTCACAGGCTCAGGATCTGGTTTTCAAAGTAGAAAAACAGAAAAACAGATATATCAACCATGTAGGTTGTGATAGCCTATGCATTTAAAGCATTTAGTTTAGATTTATATTGTTAAAAAGTAATAAATATATAGGTACTATATATGTAAAGTGAAACTTGTTTTCTTTTCTTTAGTTTGGGATATAGTAGGGCATGGGTAAAACCGCTCCATTTAGGGAGATTTGCCCCAAACTTCTGTTTATTGATACAACAGGAAGTGAGGGAAAAATGCTCCAAAGGAATATACATCTCTCTGAAACAGTTTTCATTGTGGTAAGTGTCCCCTTCAGAATATCTTCCCTCGATTTCTGTTTCAGTGACAGCTCAAAACGTTGGATTTTCTCACACTTTCAGTTCCAGTAAAAATGTTCATCTGGATAAATAGAGAGGGTAAATCTCCCCAGCAGGAACACAGAAAAAAATAAATGGGAAGTAAAGTAAAGGTGTAAGAAGGTGGATCTCTTAAAGCAGCAAGTATTTTTATTCAGGTCTTAAGAGGTGTCAGGTGGTAGCCATAGGCTTAACCAGCATTTAGAGTGATCATAGTAATGATTCTTCAGGTTCCCTTCCATTTTATCAGTCTAGATCATGCTTTGTTCTACAATACCAAGCCCTGATAAAGAGACTCTTTGAAGCCCAAAGCACAAGAATCTGATTAATATTAAATCCAGACTGCTCTTGCCTATTTTCTTCTTGCACACCCAGTCTCTACTTGAACAATTAAAACCTGGCAAAGATTATAACTCTTCTCATTTTATCCAAAAGGAATTGATTGGCTCTAGGTACACTTTAAGGCTATCTTGTACCATACCCAAAGTACAATAACTTTGTTCACCACAGTAGACATTGTTGGAAAAATAGAAAATTATCTACACTGCTCTCACTGGGCAAATGTACTTGAATGGATTAATCTGTATGGTGATATGAATTGTAGATATCTCTGAAGATGCTTTTATGGTAGGATATGATGATTACATAGTTAACTAAGTTAAGAAAATATACTTGTTAAACTATTTGCTTTTTAAAATTCAAACATTCATAAACTTCAGCAGTTTTAGTTAAGAGGAAGAGAAAATTAAACATGTGGGTAATGGTGGCCAATTTTCCTCCATCAGGGCTAAAAAAATGTATCTAATGACCCAACAACAGCATTAAGACCAATTCTCTGACAAAATAACACCATCCTACTTTTTAGCATTTATAAGTGTGGATATTGTTATTTGTTATGCTGGGTACACACGGGCAGAAAATTGTCTGAAATCGGTTGGTTCGGCAGGAACTGGCCAACTTTCGGCCCATGTATACAACTATCTGTTATATAGAAGCCAGTCTCATGACTGGCTTCTGTCAAATGGGCAAGCTGGAAAACCAGCTTCCGACTAGCATCCAATGAGCGCTGGCAGCCAATGCTTGTGTGCGCTGATCAATGTGTTCTGGCAGTCAGAACACAAAGACGCAAGGGGGGAGATCCCCCCCCCACCTTTCCAGTTTCTCTATTGGTCCTCTATTGGAATTGGCATCTACACTGACCAATAATATGGCTCATGGGGGGAGCAATCAAGCTCAGCTCTCATAGAAAAGGTAGAGATTTTTATGTATATTCAGTCCATATACTTGTACCTACTGATTGTTCACTTAAAGTAACCACTTTATAAATTTGTCATAGATTGCCAATTTTCTGAAGTCTGTTATTGACCTTGCCTTTACTAGCAATTCTGCAGCTTAAGGACTCACAACGTGAACAACCCTTTCCTAAACTGATGGTCTTTAGATTTCCGACTGCCCTTTGTACGTTCCTTTAAATTAAAAGTTAATTGTTGACAATTGCAGGCAGGGTAATAAAGCACCAAGTGCAAAGATAGAAGCATTGTGACAGACAACCCAAGCTTAAGTGAGGTACTAAGCCAGGAAATGAAGAGAAGCTAAAGTCCAAATCTGTTCACATGGGCTCATTCACATGGCTAATTTGGGCTGTATGCCATCAAGAAACAGATTTTCTCTAAGGCCAGTATGCACAGGTATGTGTGATAAGCTGCAGCCAGCCACCTATACAAATCAATGACAGGCTGATTGGCGCAGCAACTGTTCACATGTAACCACACCTTCGAGTGGTTACATGCAAATAGGAACAATTAATGTCAAATGTCAAACTATGTTAATCCAACGTCAGTCAAATCATTCGGCGAGATGTAGCATCAGTCACAATAATTAATGACACAACGACCCACAATCACACCAATCCCCCCACTCCTGTTATAATTGACAGATCCCTGATGCTGCTGGAATATAAGCAACAGCGTCAAGGATCCTGAGTGATGTAATCGACCAAATATGATGTCATCTGGGATCCCCACTGCTGTGTTTATGTTTCAGCAGCAGTAGTGCCAGGGGAAGATCATTATGGGGGGAGGGAGACAGGAAGTTGTGTAATTGGGCATAACTCATTGTGATATAAAGGAGGTAAATAGAAGGCTGATGAACTGGCTAGCTGGTGAACTGGTCAGAACTGCGAACAGGCTGGATTTGGTTTGAAATAATGGTTGACCCAAAGCTTATCCCTAGTGTCTACTAAATGTATATGTATATTTCCTCTTTAACTTGTTTTTTACCCTTTTTTCAATAATGGTACAACGTTAGCCATAAACCAGCATTTTTTGTGAGGCTGACCCACTTAAATGAAAATCTGCCTTAGTTAAAAGAAAATCTGAGGGGTGTAGTCAAAGGTGGGAGTTCTGTTCAAGTTCCAGAGTCTAGCGACAGATCCAGCCTTAGCACTAACAGCTAATAGCCAATAAACATGTCTAAACCCCCAAGTCTACCACGATGAACATGGGAGGGATTCTCTGTACCTCATGCCAATGAATTCTATGCTTCGTTCAATAGACCTCAATGTCAGAACACTTTGGCCTGTGCAAAACTTCAGACTTTTGTGGTGATATCTGGGTTCTGGACAGACTGTGACCGACATGCTAAACATCTACTACCTCACCAGATGACCAGTACCAATGGCACCACCTTACCTCCTCTCTTCTGATAGAGTGACCTGCCTCCTGGGCTCTCCTGTTCACCCTTGCCGTTGCTGGAATGGAACTCAGTGAGTGAAGACCTTGAAGCCATAAACCTGCAACAAGCGAGCATCCCTGCTGTTCACATAACATCCTCTATCTGTGTGGATACTGTTTTCAGAAATGACTCAGTGGCTGTTTTAGACACTGTCCCACAGTTGTCAAACACCAGACCTTTCCTAGCAAGTAATCAGTCTCATGCAGACACTAGAATGCAGTTTTCTCTTACACCCCTCTTATTAAAGGATATGATTAATAGCAATGTTGCAATGGCAGACAAAACATTAGGAAGGATTCCTGAGGCCTTGGGACACGTAGACATAGAGGCCACAGTGACAGGAATCTTTCATTTCAGGCAGGACACCAAATTCGGAAAAAGTCGTAGACAGGGTACAAAAGACCCTTGGTCCCAGAAATGCAGATGCCAATTTTCCTGTAGATGTCCTGTGCTGCCTTCATTCTTATACACTAAAAGATAAAATACTTTAAAATGTTTGGAGAAGAAACATGTTTAAATTTGATGGCACACAATTCCACTTATTTCCTGACATTTCAAAGAAACGCCTTCAAATGTGTTGAATTGTGAAACCTTTGACAAGCTCAGAGAACATTGCATATCTTACAAAGAGAGCCATCTGTTCCATTTGTTGACCCACAGGAATAACTGTACATACGTGTCCTCCTAAAGACCTCCCAGATTTATTTCTGCTTAACCCTCTTCAACATCAAAATCCCCATCATTTATCATAACTCTTGTGTTTTGGAGTGCTAGAGGCTTAAATTCTCCAGAAAAAAAAAACTTTCTGTGTTCCTGCAGGAATTGTGGAGAATGTGCACACGCATATAGCATTTCTCCAGGATATCCACTTTTGCATTGACAAATACCAAAGTTACATAATCACTGTTTCCATATGGTTTTGTCAGGGCTGGGCTTTTAGCAGCTCTCTTCTCTGTGCTCAGGCTGCTCAGCTGTCGGATAATTGTCAGAACTCATTGATTCCTTAGTGGCTCACCTGGTTATCATTATCTGCTCTTCAGTCCCACCTACAGTCAGCCTCTTCTGGCTATTTAAACTGCCTTGTTCATTCCTTTCCTGCCTTCGCCTGGTCAACATATCTGGAGTTTCTCTGCTGTGTTCCTGTGAAAGACTTTGCCTGTCTGACGTCCCTTCTGGCTCCTTATCCTGTTCTTCTGCCTCCGACTACACTGATCTCTGGTTTCCTGATTACTGGCTTGTCTGACTACCCGCTTTGGCTTCCGATCCTTGGCTTATGTTTTGACTAGGTTTACTGATCTGTACCATATTTTACCATTACATTAAAAGGTGCGATTTTTACTGCATTTCTATCTCAGTCTGATTCATGGTTCCTGACAGGTTTACCTTTAAATTCAAGTCAAGTAGGACTAACATCCTGCTGCCCAAGATGTCCTGGCAAATCTTGGCCTGAATTTGACTCTGTCAGCAGAAATTTGTTGATCAAAGGCAAATATGTACTTACCAAATCAAATTGACTTCTTGAATATTCCACTGGAGAGACAGGTTTTCAGAAGAGACACCAAGATTCTTAGTGGTGATGTTAATCTTGTCATGGACCAACTGTGGGATATCTGCAGGGGCACTTTTCATTTCTCACTCTCAGCTCAGCTCAACCTCATTGAACAGACCCTCTATGAACATCAATGAATTGATGTCCTGAGAATTATTAACCCACAAGATAAAGACTTTACATTCTATTCTACAATGCATGGAATGTACTCTAGATTCGATTTTGTCTTGATCTGTGACCTAATCTGATATTGGCTCCATTACCCATTCTGCTTACGCCCTGGTTATTATTACTATTTAGGAAGGTGAGGCTTCCCGAATAGTATTAGACACTTAACGTATGTCTACTCCAACCCTTGGAAATCCAGGCCAACCTGGTGAAAGAATTGTATTTTGTACCTCCAATATGGATGCTGTTGAAAACCCCTTGCTCACCTGGGCAGCTCACAAATGTTATACTTGTGGTATACTCATAAAACATGAACATTAGAACTAGAGTGCAGATGGCAAACTCCAAACTCCAAGAAATATACTAGTTGGAAACATAAAAAAAAAAATTGAGACGCATATAGTCTGAATTAGCCATCTTTTGGAAAAAGATACGCCCCCACTCCCTTTACAAAGTTAAAGGGATGCATTTTGATGCACAATAATGTATTTTACAATTGCGGTAATAAATGTAGCCATTCTCTAGCCAACATACTCCAATCTTGAAAAACTTTGTCTTACATACCCACAATATCTTCCCTTTTGGGATCAAGAACCCATACTACACCTGAAATGGTTGACAACTTTGGGTCTCACAATCAGGACTTATAAAACTTTAAAACATCTTTACTGGTAGACCGCAAAGAGCAAAGATGCCTAGTTACGTATATGTTCATATTTGGAAACTGCTTCTTTCTCACACCTTCCCAGTGAAGATAAATGTGCAGTTGGATACCCAATATCACTAGGGGCTCATGCACACTGCAGCATAAATAAAGCTGCTTTTACAGGCATTTGAGCTTTTATTTCGCTGCCTAAAAGCTTTAAGAAGCTTGTGCTTTTTTGTGCTCTTTTGCGCGCTTTTAATTAGCTTCTTTGAGCTTTTTTGAGCATAAGCGTTTTTTTTTTCACAAACCCTCCCCTCCATTTTTGTGATTTTTCAAGCTTATTTATGCTTTCTCTCGCTTTTTCGCATGTTTTTGGGCACTTAGGCATCTTTTCTGCTCGGAAGCTCCTCTCAAAAATGCGAGTTTGGTGGGGGGAGGGGGGTTTTCTGCCTGAAAGAGCATATGCCTGCAAACTCCTGAAAATAGTCATAGTGTGCATGGACACATTGGCTAACATGGAGAGAAGTTTCCAGGCAGAAAAAAACGAGAGCTTAAAAACGCTCAACAGCCTGTAGGAGCAGCTGATTTGGGCTACTTTGAGCATTCTTTTAGATGCAGTGTGCATGAGCGCTTACTGAACTACAACAGGCAATTAGCGAAACCAATCCCGGGAAAGACTTTTACATCCCAGTTATCTTTGTATTTTTTAATGGTGTTTAACCACTTGCCGACCGCCTCACGCATATATACGTGAGCAGAATGGCACGGGCAGGCAAAATCACGTACCCATACATGATTGCCTTCCCGCGGGCGGGGGGTCCGATCGGACCCCCCCCCGGTGCCAGCGGCGGTCGGCATTTGGCTAGGAGCGATGAGAGACGAGGGGGAGACCATCCGATCGTGGCCCCCCCCTCGCGATCGCTCCCAGCCAATGAGGAACATCCCCTGCCTGTGTATAGTACACACAGGCAGAGGATGTGATGTCATCTCTCCTCGGCTCGGCAGTTTCCGTTCTAGCGCCGAGGAGAGAAGACATGTAAGTGCACCAACACACACACAGTAGAACATGCCAGGCACAAAAAACACCCCCGATCGCCCCCCGATCCCCCCCAATCACCCCTCCCTGTAACACTGACACCAAGCAGTATTTTTTTTTTTTTTCTGATTACTGCAGGGTGTCAGTTAGTGACAGTTACTGTGGTAGGACAGTGAGTGTTACCCCCTTTAGGTCTAGGGTACCCCTCTAACCCCCCCTAATAAAGTTTTAACCCCTTGATCACCCCCTGTCACCAGTGTCGCTAAGCGATCATTTTTCTGATCGCTGTATTAGTGTCACTGGTGACGCTAGTTAGGAACGTAAATATTTAGGTTCGCCGTCAGCATTTTATAGCGACAGGGACCCCCCATATACTACCTAATAAATGTTTTAACCCCTTGATTGCCCCCTAGTTAACCCTTTCACCACTGATCACCGTATAACCGTTACGGGTGACGCTGGTTAGTTCGTTTATTTTTCATAGTGTCAGGGCACCCGCCGTTTATTACCGAATAAAGGTTTAGCCCCCTGATCGCCCGGCGGTGATATGCGTTGCCCCAGGCAGCGTCAGATTAGCGCCAGTACCGCTAACACCCACGCACGCAGCATACGCCTCCCTTAGTGGTATACTATCTGAACGCATCAATATCTGATCAGATCAGATCTATACTGGCGTCCCCAGCAGTTTAGGGTTCCCAAAAACGTAGTGTTAGCGGGATCAGCCCAGATACCCGCTAGCACCTGCGTTTTGCCCCTCCGCCCGGCCCAGCCCACCCAAGTGCAGTATCGATCGATCACTGTCACTTACAAAACGCTAAACGCATAACTGCAGCGTTCGCAGAGTCAGGCCTGATCCCTGCGATCGCTAACAGTTTTTTTGGTAGCGTTTTGGTGAACTGGCAAGCACCAGCCCCAGGCAGCGTCAGGTTAGCGCCGGTCGCGCTAACACCCACGCACGCACCGTACACCTTCCTTAGTGGTATAGTATCTGAACGCATCAATATCTGATCCGATCAGATCTATACTAGCGTCCCCAGCAGTTTAGGGTTCCCAAAAACGCAGTGTTAGCGGGATCAGCCCAGATACCTGCTAGCACCTGCGTTTTGCCCCTCAGCCCAGCCCACCCAAGTGCAGTATCGATCGATCACTGTCACTTACAAAACACTAAACGCATAACTGCAGCGTCCCACATGTGTGGGACTTTTTAGGAGCCTAGCCGCGCACGGGACCCCGAAGACCAATCGCCGCTTTCAGGCTTTCTAAGGGCGTAAATTTTTGATTTCACTCTTCACTGCCTATCACAGTTTCGGAGGCCATGGAATGCCCAGGTGGCACAAACCCCCCCCCAAATGACCCCATTTTGGAAAGTAGACATCCCAAGCTATTTGCTGAGAGGTATAGTGAGTATTTTGCAGACCTCACTTTTTGTCACAAAGTTTTGAAAATTGAAAAAAGAAAAAAAAAAAAAATTTTTTTTCTTGTCTTTCTTTATTTTCAAAAACAAATGAGAGCTGCAAAATACTCACCATGCCTCTCAGCAAATAGCTTGGGGTGTCTACTTTCCAAAATGGGGTCATTTGGGGGGGGTTTGTGCCACCTGGGCATTCCATGGCCTCCGAAACTGTGATAGGCAGTGAAGAGTGAAATCAAAAATTCAAGCCCTTAGAAATCCTGAAGGCGGTGACTGGTTTTCGGGGCCCCGTACGCGGCTAGGCTCCTAAAAAGTCCCACACATGTGGTATCCCCATACTCAGGAGAAGCAGCTAAATGTATTTTGGGGTGCAATTCCACATATGCCCATGGCCTGTGTGAGCAATATATCATTTAGTGACAACTTTGTGCAAAAAAAAAAAAAAATTTGTCACTTTCCCGCAACTTGTGTCAAAATATAAAACATTCCATGGACTCAACATGCCTCAAAGCAAATAGCTTGGGGTGTCTACTTTCCAAAATGGGGTCATTTGGGGGAGGGTTTATGCCATCTGGGCATTTTATGGCATTCAAAACTGTGATAGGTAGTGAGGAGTAAAATCAAAAATGTAGGCCCTTAGAAATCCTAAAGGCAGTGATTGGTTTTCGGGGCCCCGTACGCGGCTAGGCTCCCAAAAAGTCCCACACATGTGGTATCCCCATACTCAGGAGAAGCAGCTAAATGTATTTTGGGGTGCAATTCCACATATGCCCATGGCCTGTGTGAGCAATATATCATTTAGTGACAACTTTTTGTAATTTTTTTTTTTGTCATTATTCAATCACTTGGGACAAAAAAAATTAATATTCAATGGGCTCAACATGCCTCTCAGCAATTTCTTTGGGGTGTCTACTTTCCAAAATGGGGTCATTTGTGGGGGTTTTGTACTGCCCTGCCATTTTAGCACCTCAAGAAACGACATAGGCAGTCATAAATTAAAGGCTGTGTAAATTCCAGAAAATGTACCCTAGTTTGTAGGCGCTATAACTTTTGCGCAAACCAATAAATATACACTTATTGACATTTTTTTTACCAAAGACATGTGGCCGAATACATTTTGGCCTAAATGTATGACTAAAATTGAGTTTATTGGATTTTTTTTAGAACAAAAAGTAGAAAATATCAATTTTTTTCAAAATTTTTGGTCTTTTTCCGTGTATAGCGCAAAAAATAAAAACGGCAGAGGTGATCAAATACCATCAAAAGAAAGCTCCATTTGTGGGAAGAAAAGGACGCAAATTTCGTTTGGGTACAGCATTGCATGACCATGCAATTAGCAGTTAAAGCGACACAGTGCCAAATTGTAAAAAGTGCTCTGGTCAGGAAGGGGGTAAATCCTTCCGGGGCTGAAGTGGTTAAAGTGATACTAAAGTTGCATTTTATTTCGTTAAAAATAACAGACGTGTCATACTTACCTGCTCTGTGCAATGGTTTTGCACAGAGCAGCCCTGATCCTCCTCTTCTCGGGTCCCTCTTCAGTGTTCCTGGCCCCTCCCTCCTGTTAAGTGCCCCAACAGCAAGCAGCTTGCTATGGAGGCACACAAGCCGAGCCACAGCTCCCTGTGTCCATTTAGATATGGAGCCATGGCTCGGCCCGGCCCAGTCCCGCCCCCTTTCTCTCCTCATTGGCTCACTGACTTTGACAGCAGCAGGAGCCAATGGTGCTGCACTAATGTCTCAGCCACTGAGGAGGGGAGTCCTGGACAGCTGAGTCTCTCATGCAACATCGCTGGATCTAGATGGACCTCAGGTAAGTTAATGGGGGAATGGGGGAGCTGCTGCACACAGAAGGTTTTTTTATCTTAATGCACAGAATTCATTAAGATAAAAAACCTTCTGCCTTTACAACCACCTTAAGGCCATGAAATCTCACCTGACCTTCTTCAGGCCCACATTTTGGTAATTTCCAAACAAGTAATTCATTGAATGAACCCTCCTGTTTGAGCTATAGACCATTTGTAATGTTAAACTGTGACCCTAAACTATTCTTGAAAAGCTTAGCTAATAGGCTCTGCGTCATAATACAGAGAATTGTTCATTTTGACCAGACCAGCTTCATTTGAGCGTACTCAGTGATAATACTATCAGAAATCTATATTTGATAGAGAGGGCCTTGTCTGGGGCCATCCTTATTCACCTGCTATCGATAGATGCAGATAAGGCCATTGTTACTTTACTCATACACTTACTAAATTCTTTGTGCCAACAAGGTAATTCAGTAACTAAGAACCAGGATGCCTACAGACTTGTGAAAGATTGAAGAACTGAATTTTCTTCCATTACACTGCACAATGAGACAAGATATCGCCAAGTGGAAATCTTTAGCATGAACTTGGTTTGTTAGTGTAACATACTAAAAGTGAATGCAATTCCCAGACTCCTTTATCTTCTACATACTCTGCCAGTGCACATATCAAATATCACATATCCAGTTTTTTTCGATCAGACTTCATTAAATTTGTCTGGCAGGAAAAACCTACACGATTGGACATTTTATTTCCCAAATAAAGGTGGAATAGATTTTCCAGAACCTATCTTGTATCATACAGCCATTTGCATGGCATGGACTGTTGATTGGTGCAAGAATAGAGAGACTAAACTTTGGGTGGCCTTGGAACAAGCTTTCTCTCTCTGATTGGACCTACTTTACATGAAATATTTAAAATCACCTAAATTACAGTCTTCCCCTCCCCACTGTGCTCTATTTTAGGTCATTTTAAGTCAATCAGGGTTTCTCACTGGCCCCTCTGATGGTGTGTTTAGCACTTAGACTACCACTTTTTTTTTTAAAGCCTGTGGTGTATGAACACACTCCATAAACCTCCACCCGGTGCCAGAAAAAGTGCACACATAAATGTGAGACACGAAACGTGCAACAGGTGTACATATTTTCCTCCAAAGAAGAAAGACCTTAACCATGATCCCCCAGGGTGTTAGGCTCCAGACGGGGACTGAGGTACTTACGCATGGTCCATCTGGCCGAAGCCAGACGGACCCCATTCTCTGGGAGGTCTGCCGAAACAGATCCACCCAAGTACTAGGTGGGGATCCCTTGAAGGGAGACCCCATGAGAGAGGGCGAACTAAGCCAGAAGGCCATTTCCACACCCTCCCAAGACTTTAAGGGCAGGCCTGAGGACCTACACTCAACCAGTCAAGCATGCAAAATGTGTTCAACAACAATAAAAGACAAAAAAGTGACAAACAGGCAATAAATTAATAAAGTGGGGGAAGGAAGTGAGAAGAGGAAGTGAAAGGTGCCATTGTGTAAACAAATGGTCAGCCCTTCGGGCAGGTATAAAAATATCCTCTGGTCCTAGGCAAAAGGCTCGGCCCAAGAGGCAGGTGCGGAAGAAAGTGTGCGAAGTGCAGTGACCTTGGTGCCATAACTCATGTGATCCGCATCACCGTGACACTACGGCACCCCTGGACTGGCACTCCAGGGGCACATACACCCAAGGCTTTCAATCCCGGCCTTCAGCCAGACCAGTGCAGGCCTAACAGTATTATATAAGGAAATAATTTCAAGTCTGTGAAGGAAGTTTGAGCTGCCCATAGCATACCTATCTTTGGCTTCTGGAGACGTTCCCAGTTTTGACACTTTCTGCAATCTGTCCCTAAACCTGCTTGCTTTCTGAGACCTGTCTCAACTATTAAAGAGAAATATCAGGGAGTAGGCGCAGTAAGGGGAACCCTCTCTATATAGTACTAACTCCTTTTGCAGCATAGTGCGCCTTTAACGCTCTCCTTCATTCAAAAATGGGAAATAGATCCGAATGTTACTTTTCAGAGGACCAGAGGAGAGGAATCTTGCGAAAATCGAACTGCAGGTACATGATACCGGTTGTTGCTGCCACAGGGATAAAGACACTCTGTTTCATATCTTTTGAGCTTATAACTATTATACACCAACTCACATATTTTTCTTTAAAATAACCTGACAGAACTTCATATTACTCCTCTGTCCAAGAATAAAAACTCAACTTTCCTAGTAAATGGAAACAGTCTAAACCACCAACAAAAAGATAAATTTTTGTCAAGATGAATAATCTAATGACCATGGAAAATCTTCCTTTTTCCTTTAGAGATAAGACTGAAGAGTTTTTGAAAACATTGTTCTACTGGATGCGATTTCAACAGTCCAGAGAACACCTAAATAATTTAATGACCCAAGAGTACATGATTACTGGTACTATTGTCCTCATTGGCTACTTTTATTTCTTTGTTTACCCATAGCTCCCTTCCCAACATTTTCTTCTTCCTCTACCACTCTTACTTTTCCTTTTACTCTCCCTTTCACTTCTTTCTCTTGCCTTTTCTGCTATCCCCCCCCTCCACCCCGCCCAAACCTTTCCCATCTTGACCTCTGCCCCCATCCCATGGAACTACTGTAAAACTGGTTATACACTAGTAGATACCCAAACCAATGTTAGTATGAGCATTCATACGAATATTCTGATCAGTAGATTTGATGACTTGATGCATGTCCATGGAATATACTGCAAAATTATGTTTGCTTTTAGCATTCAGTTTTGGAATGAATGGACCTAAATTAAAACCACATTAACTGCTGGAAATTCATTCATTAAAGAAAAAATTTCCATCCTGCTCCTTCAAATTTTCTTGTCACTGTGTTGAAAACGAACACAGATTTTTTCCCTCCAATTATACAAATTAAATTTTAATAGTATCATCCTCTAAAATTTTAATAGTGTATGGCTATCTTTGACCGCATGACCATGAATAATAAAAGTTATTTAAAAATTTTAAAGCACTATTTGAATGCTTAGTGTTGTAACAATTTATAGTGTATGTGCACTATACTATATCAATACTTTAAAAACACTTTAAAACCGTATTTTTGATAGAAATTAATAGAGCGTCAATATTTTGTGTGCAAGATATACACTATATCACCAAAATTATTGGGACACCTGCCTTTACACACACATGAACTTTAATGGTATCCCAGTCTTATGCCCCGTACACACGGTTGGACTTTGTTCGGACATTCCGACAACAAAATCCTAGGATTTTTTCCGACGGATGTTGGCTCAAACTTGTCTTGCATACACACGGTCACACAAAGTTGTCGGAAAAACTGATTGTTCTAAACGTGGTGACGTAAAATATGTACGTCGGGACTATAAACGGGGCAGTGGCCAATAGCTTTCATCTCTTTATTTATTCTGAGCATGCGTGGCACTTTGTCCGTCGGATTTGTGTACACACGATCGGAATTTCCGACAACGGATTTTGTTGTCGGAAAATTTTATAGCCTGCTCTCAAACTTTGTGTGTTGGAAAATCTGATGGAAAATGTGTGATGGAGCCTACACACGGTCGGAATTTCCGACAACAAGGTCCTATCACACATTTTCCGTCGGAAAATCCGACCGTGTGTACGGGGCATAAGTCTGTTGGGTTCAGCATAGAAGGCTGTCCACAAGGTTTGGGAGTGTGAAGTATTGAAGTATTTATGGGATTTTTAAGGTGCAGATATTAGTAAATAGATCCAAGGAGATACATTTAAAATAAAAACACTTTATTTTAACATTGGTAAAAACATGTTTAAAAACAGCAGGTACATGTAGTACAGTCCTTATGGATACAGCAAGATTGATATGGTTCCCAACATGTTTTGCCCTCAACTTGGGCTTGCTGTAAAACTGCTTTTAAATATTTTTTTTACCAATGTTAAAATAAAGTGTTTTTCTTTTAAATGTATCTCCTTGGATCTATTTACTAGTATCTGCACATTAAAAATCCCATAAATACTTCAATGCTTCTTTATCTTAGGGATTAGGGATGAGCCAAACACCCCCCAGGCTCAGTTCGCACCAGAACCTGCGAACGGACCGAAAGTTTGCCCAAACTTTAGAACCCCATTAAAGTCTATGGGACTCGAACGTTTGAAGTCAAAAGTGCTAATTTTAAAGGCTAATATGCAAGTTATTGTCCTAAAAAGGGTTTGGGAACCTGGGTCCTGCCCCAAGGGACATGTATCAATGCAAAAAAAAGTTTTAAAAACGGACGTTTTTTCAGGAGCAGTGATTTTAATGATGCTTAAAGTGAAAAAAAAAAGTGAAATACCAAAAATAGGAAGTTTCCCCAGGGGGTTTTTAGCAGCAGAGAATTTGTATAAAAATAGTTGATGTAAAAAATCATTTATTTAACAAACAATAATAATTTCAAATGAACAATAATGAATCATCCATATAGGTAGTGCGACACAAAAACAACCTGGAACATCACTCATAGCAAGGAACAACCTATGTACAAACATGGTTTGCCAATTGTATTTATGACGTATATATCCACATCCTCTGCTGCTAAAAAACCCCTGGGGAAACTTCCTATTTTTCGTATACAGTTGGTTTATGCAGCTTTGGGGGCTCCCACATTGTGTTTTCCCTTCTATATAAAAAAAAGTGAAATATTCCTTTAAAATATCATACCTGGGGGGTGTCTATAGTATGCCTGTAAAGTGGCGCGTGTTTCCCGTGCTTAGAACAGTCCCTGCGCAAAATGACATTTTTAAAGGAATAAAAGTCATTTCAAACTGCTTGCGGCTTTAATGTAATGTCGGGTCTCGGCAATATGCATGAAAATCAGTGAGACAAATGGCATGGGTACCCCCCCCCCCCCCCCACAGTCCATTACCAGGCCCTTTGGGTCTTGTATGGATATTAAGGGGAACCCTGCACCCAAATTAAAAAGAGGAAAGGCGTGGGGCCCCAGGCCCTATATAGTCTGAACAGCAGTATACAGGAGGTGCAAACAAGACAGGGACTGTAGGTTTGTTGTTAAGTGGAATCTGTATGTAATTTTGAACAGGTACATTTTTAAAGTGTAGCTCCAGCCAAAAAATCTATTTTTAAGCTTTTTGGAAAACATAGGGAAGGGTTATCACCCCTGTAACATTCGTTTTGCTGTCTGTGCACCTCTTCAGAAGATTTCACCTCACTTTCTGTCCCAATGACAATTGTTTTTTGAAAATTTGGGGTTTTTAGTAAAACAAGGATTGGTGATAAAGCATCAGTGAAGAGGAGATACATTCTTCCCATATTAACTCTTACAGGAGAGAATTTCCCATCCTAGGGGTAGATTTCATCTCACTTCCTGTTGTCTCCTTCTGTTTGCAAGTAGGAGTCTTTTGTAAGTTGGATGTTTGAAAGTAGGGGCCTGCCCTATATACTCTGCAGAAATTGGGGCCTTAGGTGTTGGTGTTGCCACAACACTGTAATCCCTCACAGTTACTCTTGGTGGGCGCAGGAACAGGCCGTGCTATGAAATATTAGATCAAGAATTGTAATTACATGCCATTGTTTAACAGTGGTAAAAAAATTGGGTCTTTGGTGGTGGTGCTGGTGCCACAACACTGTAAGTCCTCACAGTTACTCTTGGTGGGCGCTGGAACGGGCCCTGCTGTGAAATATTATATCAAGAATTGTAATTACATGCACCTGTTGAACAGGGGCAGAAAAATTGGGCCTTTGGTGGTGGTGGTGTTGGTGGTGGTAGTGTTGCCAAAACATTGTAAGCCCTCAAAGTTACTCTTGGTGGGCACAGGAATGGGCCCTGCTGTGAAATATTAGATCAAGAATTGTAATTACATGTCCCTGTTGAACAGGGGCAGAAAAATTGGGCCTTAGGCACTAGTGCCACAACACTGCAACCCCTCACAGATGCTATAGTTGAAGAGCAGGAATGAGCCTGGCTGCAAAGTATTGCATCAAAAATTGTAATTATACGCCCCTGTTAAACAGGGGCTGAAAATTTGGGCCTTGGGCACTGGTGCCACAACACTGCAACCCCTCACAGATACTCTAGTTGGAGTGCAGGGATGACTCCTGCTGCAAAGTATTGCATCAAAAATTGTAATTACATGCCCCTGTTAAACAGGGGCTGAAAAATTGGGCCTTAGGCACTGGTGCTGGTGCCACAACACTGCAACCCCTCACAGATACTCTAGTTGGAGCGCAGGAATGAGCCCTGCTGCAAAGTATTGCATCAAAAATTGTAATTACACGCCCCTGTTAAACAGGGGCTGAAAAATTGGGCCTTGGGCACTGGTGCTGGTGCCACAACACTGCAACCCCTCACAGATACTATAGTTGGAGTGCAGGAATGAGCCCTGCTGCAAAGCATTGCATCACAAATTGTAATTACAGGCCCCTGTTAAACAGGGGCAGAAAAATTGGGCCTTGGCCACTGGTGGCGGTGCCCAGAACCAAAAATGTTCTTACAAGCTATCAGCATGAAAATTGAGGAGGAAGAGGATTGTCACTCAGCATAACAGGATAGTCACTCAGCATCAGCATAGGCAGTCTTGAAGGGATCTCACATTAAAAAAAAATCAATCGGTTACATCAGCATCAGGTGCTTGGTAGCTGGTGATCCAAGACTGATTCATTTTTATAAAGGTCAGCCGATCGACCGATTCGGTGGACAAGCGCACCCTGTGATCAGTTACAAAGCCTCCAGCAGCACTGAATGTGCGTTCCGAAAGAACGCTGGATGCAGGACAGGCCAGTAGCTCAATTGCATACTGTGCAAGCTCTGGCCAGTAATCCATCCTCAAGACCCAGTAACCCAGAGGATTTTCGGTGGGAAAGGTGTCCGAAAGTTTGATCTTGCCCCCAGGTAATCCTGCACCATGTGAATCAGACGCTGGCGATGGTTGCTGGAACCGATCAGACCTTGGGGCTGCGGACTAAAAAATTGTCTGAACGCATCGGTCAGACGGCCACCTTCTCCACCGCTCCTTCTGTGACTGACCGAAGCCTCGACAACACGTTGTCCAGGAGGACCAGGAAATTGTAACCTCCCAGGCTCTGGAAACGCGTTGCATAAACCTTTCTGCAAGGCCTCCAGATGTTTCATCCTCTGCTCCCTCTGCGATGGCAAGATAAGGTCCGCAACCTTATGCCCCATACACACGGTCGGATTTTCCGATGGACATTGTCCGATCGGAGCGTGTTGTCGGAAATTCCGACCGTGTGTGGCTCCATCGGACATTTTCCATCGGATTTTCCGACATACAAAGTTGGACAGCAGGAGATAAAATTTTCCGACAACAAAATCCGATCGCGTCAATTCCGACCGTGTGTGGCCTGTTCCGAAGCACAAAGTGCCACGCATGCTCAGAAGAAATTCCGACACGGGACAGCTCGTTCTGGTAAACTTAGCGTTCGCAATGGATACAGCACTTTCGTCATGCTGCAATGTTCAAAATGGTTTAATACAGCGCACTCTCTTCTTCTTTATAATGTGACAAGAATGAAGTAGTTTTAAAGCTCATATTCACACACACTTCTCACAAACTTCTTTCGTTACTATTTATCGGGATTCCCTCAATATATTTTGATTTCTCACATCTGACAACATCATTTTTTTTTTTTTTTTTTACTTTAATGTAGAATCTTTTTTTGTGTTTCTCTTTTTTAATTTTTTTTTTTGGTGATTTTGATTTGTACTCCCGAAAATGTTTGTGTGTTTTTTGTGACAAGTTCCCACAACACCATTGATATGTTGTTCTATTTAATCTGTAGGAGATTGTTTGGTGTTGTTGTCCCTTGTTAATTTAACATTGTACTTTAGAAATGTACCTGAATCGTCACCAACAAACTGTCCTTTTTGGATGAAAACACACACAGGAGAGTAGAATTTACCTAAAAAATTTTATTAAAGGGGTCACAACTAAACAAAGAGGGAGGCAACGCTGGAGAAACTGCAGAAGTGGGTGAAGCCTTGGACCCCCAGGGCAGACATCAATTATTTAAAAGCAAAATTGGTGGCCTGAGGAGTCCATATCTAAGGGAGGGCAGTCTGGTCCAGAAGTCCCAGAGATCCGGAAAGCAGCAGATGACATCTGTGTCCCCAGGCTGTGGTCATACGAGAGACTGCATGTTCTGTCAGACCAGACTGAACCCAGGGTCATCACTCTTTGGTCTTCCTTCCACGCTTCCTTACAGGCTTTGGCTGTGGTGGTGGAGTTGTGGCAGCAGGAGGAGGAGGAGGATCGTCGATCTCAATGACATCCGTCTTGTGTGTCAGTTCCCCACTCTCCCCCTTACGTAGGACTTTAAAAATCAGGTCCTCAGAGATCTTGCGTTGGCCCTCCTGCATGCCCAGCAATTTGGTGGCAGCCATGCAGGCAAAGGCCTCTTCAGGACTGGGGAAGGCTCTGAGGGACGCCGAAGCCTCCTGAATCAGCCTGTATGCTGAATCCTGCACAGGACTGGGAGTGGCCTTCCTGGCCCTTTTGTATGGAAGGCGGAGGGGAGGAACCTGAGACTCAGTCAGGCTGCGACTTGTCCCAGGCTTCTCTTGGCTGACACTTAGCCCCGCCTCCTCCTGGCTGCCACTTATCCCCGCCTCCTCCTGGCTGACACTAATAATCCCCGCCTCCTCCTGACTGCCACATTCCACAACCTCCTCCTGGCTGAGGTCTTCCTGTGTATGAAAAAGGGACATAGTTTTAGTTTTTTTTACATCAATCACACACAATTTTCAACTCCTGACTGCTGCAAATTCAATGTTAACAAATATAACAGACTATCCTTCTGAGCCCAGCATTTTGCATTCTTGTCCCAATTTGGGTGCCCACTACTGTCTATTGATATGTAAAACACTTTTTTTAATCAGCAATTAATGATCAATAATAACATCTAGTAAACATCATTTATTTATTGACCAGAAATCTGTAGAAGAATGCTATATCTGACTCCAGCTGGGCTCCTCCACTTCCTCCTGGCTGGAAGGCCCAGGTTGGATATTGGAAGCCTCAGCTGGGATGGAAGGAAGCGTGGAAGGAAGAGTAGAGAGGGATTCCCTGACTTCAGTGTGGTCTGACAGAAATCGCAGTCTCTCATAGTACCACAGCCTGGGGACATAAACATCATCTGCTGCAGCTCCGGATCTCTGGGAATCTGTGACCTTCTTGCGCTCCCTAAGATATGTGCTCCTCAGGCCACCAATTTTAGCTTTTAAATAAGGGATGGTTGCTGTGGGGACCACCGGCTTCACCAACTCCAGCAGTTTCTCCAGCGCTGCCTGCCTCTTTTGTTTATGGTTATAGTGGGGGTGTCTCACCTGCCACAGACAGGGCAGCTCCCTGTACTTGTCAATAAACAGGGGCAGGAAATTGTGGTCGTTGAACCCATCCATTTTCTCTGCAAGACACAACACAAGACAAACCCTAATGTCAGGCCAAACTCCCCTAATCTTGTTACAATATAGGCTTCCATTTCGAAGCAGTATAGGCCCAAGTTTAGATCCTACCTTCGTTAGCATAATCGGCATCTCCGATGCTCCTTCCTCCGCTCACAGATCGTACGTAAGACGCGCGCGTTACGATTTATACACACTGCGCATGCGTATAACTCCGCCCGCCCCTGACGTTCTTTCTATTCTATTCCCTGCCCCTTTTTGTTCGGCGCAGTGGAGGAAGAGCACATGGCGGATAGACAGCAGGATCGTGCTAAGTACAGCAACGAGGAGGAGGGGGAGGAAAGGCCGGAGCCTGAAACGTCCCAATCCAGAAGGAGATTAAAGGACTCAAATATGTCCTTTGGGGAGATGTTGGAGATGGTGGACATCCTGAAGAAGGCCGACTATGATGGAAAGTATGGGCCTTACCCCAACCCCAATGTCCGAAAGGCCAAGATCATGGCGAAAGTGGTCAGGAGTCTGCATCGGAAATTCAGGGTACGACGATCGAAAGATCAGCTCAGGAAGCGGTGGTCGGACCTGAAATTACGAGAACATGAGCAGTACAGAAAGATCCGGAGAGTGCTGCAAAAAAGTAAGTAGTTGTGCTGTGTTCCTATTCTTTTTGTGTTTATTAGGTTTGTGCTGCTCCATGTGCTTTTAGGAACTGTTGTACAGTTTAAAATGGCAACTTTCATGTTCATGGGCACATTATTCGTTCGGATCACACATTTTTATTTCGGACTATAAAATACCATTGTTTAGGCCATATGCATTTGGCCACCATTTTGAGGCCCTATACTTGTCTTCAAAGAATTTGGTTGTGTAGATGGCTTTGTTACTAGAATGAAATGCAAACTAGATTGTGTGTAAGGAGAGGACACTGAGCAGCTGTTTTCACATCTGGACACTGGAGCACTAGTGTGGGACACAAGAACACCATTTTTATTAGGGGGGCCACACAGGTGCTCCAGTGTATACTATAGGGGGGGGCTACATCTGTGAAGCTTGTACCAAACAGGTAAAGTATTGCAGGTTGACAAAGCTACATCTTGGAACTTGGCTAAAATAGACAATTGTACCCCACTTCCAAGCAATGTTTCCTATTTCTAGTTCTGCCATCAAATATCTGTGTGCTAATTATACCATTTTTGTTTTACATAGGGGAGAAAAGACTCGGAGGACACCCCTCATCCGAGGAGACCAGAGCCCCCCCCCTCTGGAAGAAGGGGAAATCCCCCCAACACAAGATGAGCAGGAGGAAGAAGACGTGGTGGAAGTAGTCACCACAACAGGTGAGTGTCTGCGACCACAGGCTCAGATAAGAGATGGATGGCGGCATTTTTTTTAGACCTAATTTATTTTGGGTTTCCTCTCTTTTTAGGTGATCGTGAGGTTGTGGATGAAAATCCTTTCACATCAGAAAGTGCCCAGATCGTGATCGGGGAGATCATGGGGTGTAATTTACAATTGGAAAACATCAAGCAAAACATCAATGATGTTATTCCAAAATATAAAAACATCATTGATGTTTTGGGGCGAGTTTAAAACCCCTCCAAATCACTTTCTTCTTTTGTCTGCTACAATGTGCGAAATGTTTTTGTGATTTTTCCCAAAGCCAAATTTGGAGGATGCACACAATGTGTCAACATGTGCTATCTGCCATCACGGGAGATCAATGGACGCGTTTTGGGGGTGCAACCCCTTCCTCAATTATAAAGTAGCGGTGAGGAAGGGCTTTCTCCCCCAAAACACGTCCCTTGATCCCCCGTGATGGCAGATAGCACATGTTGACATTGTGAAATTTGTGTGCATCTTCCAAATTTGGCTTTTCCAGGGGTGATTTCCCCCCATCTGAACGCAATATCAAACACGGTTCCTAAATACTCATGTCTGATATTGCCTTCAAGTTCTACCAAATGTGAACTTTGTAAGATCAAGATTTGTGTCTTTCTTGTTGGTTTTACACAGGCCTGTTTTCTATAAAATGCACATTTTGATTTTGGATAATGACACCACAAAAATTGGTATACAACAAACATGTTGGTTTGTTAGAAAAACCTTTGGTAAATGCACATGTGATTGTGCAGGTATTAAAAAGATTGTTTTCATCAAGAATGTGTGGATTATTGTCTCAACGCTACAACACTTTTGGGGTGATAAAATTGTTGTTTTATGAGAAAATGGGGGTAATTTCTTAAGGGCAAATCCTCCTTGCACTACAAGTGCAGTTTCAGTGCAGTTGCAAGTGCACTTGTAGTGAAAAGTGTCTTTGCATTTAGTAAATAACAGCCAACAGTGCTTTGTATAAGGTTACACAATCACGATATTTTCTGCACTCCACACATTTCTGTCAGGGTCAGCTAAAACAAACACAAGCAGTAAATGTCCACAAAGAAGAGCCTGGGGGGAGATGCCTGTCGAGAACTTGAGGTCCTGCAGGCTTCTCCCTGTGGCCAAATACCGCAAGGTAGCGGCCAACCTCTGCTCCGGAGTGATGTCTTGCCTCATGCAGGTATCCTGCCTGCTGATATAGGGGGTCAGCGAAGCCAACAAACGGTGAAATACGGGGTCCGTCATCCGGAGAAAGTTCCTGAAATCATCAGGATTATTCTCACGGATATCACGGAGCAAAGGCATATGACAGAACTGGTCACGCTGAAGCAACCAATTCTTGGTCCATGAACTCCTCCCCACCCTGTTCATGGACTGGACTTGTGTCAAGGTCAGGACCCCAACACCAAGCCCCCGCACAGCACGAACTCTACGAGGAGTACGCATACGAAACATGGCTAGAAAACGGTCAACGGTCAACAGCAACGAGCAGGCAAGATCACACAGAAAACTCCGATACGAACTGACTGCACGCACTGAAGAGCAGATACAAACCCACAAGCACAAACTGAACGGCAGAAAACGATCTGAAAGCCACGAGTCTGAAAAAGCGCGAATCGTCTCTCACCAAACTTTTACTAACACGAGATTAGCAAAAGGAGCCCAAAGGGTGCCGCGCTTGGTTCTGAACCGGCCTTTTCTAGTCACGTCGTACGTGGTGTACGTCTTGGCGTTCTTGGCGATCGGAAATTCCGACAACTTTGTGCGACCGTGTGTAGGCAAAACAAGTTTGAGCCAACATCCGTCGGAAAAAATCCTAGGATTTTGTTGTCGGAATGTCCGAACAAAGTCCGACCGTGTGTACGGGGC
This sequence comes from Aquarana catesbeiana, assembly GCF_042186555.1. Taxonomy (NCBI): domain Eukaryota; kingdom Metazoa; phylum Chordata; class Amphibia; order Anura; family Ranidae; genus Aquarana; species Aquarana catesbeiana. The sequence continues at coordinate 397,171,913 of NC_133325.1, forward strand.
ATTACCCTTGTAACATGGATCAAGAAGGGTTGCCAGCCAGTAATCATCCCTAACCTTGATACCACGAATACGAGGATCCTTCCGTAGGCTTTGCAGGATCAGGGAGGCCATGCAGCGTAGGTTTGCTGAGGCATTCGGTCCAGAGTCCTCTGGGTCACTAAGGACGACATGATCCACAGCCACTTCCTCCCAGCCATGTACAAGTCCATGGGTTTCTTCGGACTGTAAATGATCCCTTGAAGACTGCTGCTGATGCTGAGTGCCAGGCTCCACCTCCATGCTAACACAATCCTCCTCCTCCTCTTCCTGTGTGATCGGCGGGCATGCAGGAACACTGTCTGGATAAAGGGGGTCTTGAGAGGTAAGGAAATCCTCCTCTTCCCCCCTCTGTTCTGCCTCAAGTGCCCTGTCCATTATTCCATGCAGTGTGTGCTCCAACAGGTGGACAAGAGGGACAGCGTCACTGACAGTGCATGCATCCCTGATCATAACCCACTGGTGTGGGCCAAAAAAACTAGGGTCCCCTGACCCTGCCCTGGTGCCATAGTCGCATAGGTACTCATTGATGGCCCTCTGCTGCTTGTGCATCCGCTGCAGCATGGCCAACGTTGAGTTCCACCCGGTATGCATGTCACAGATTAGGCGGTTCTTGGGCGGGTTAAATTCCTTTTGGAGGTCAGCCAGCCGAGCACTGGCATTATATGACCTGCAGAAATGCACACAGACTTTCCTAGCCTGCCTCACGACATCCTGTAAGCCCGGGTACCTGCCCAAGAACCACTGCACCACCAAGTTAAGGACATGAGCCAAACAGGGCGCATGGGTCAGTTGTCTCTGTCGGAGGGTGGAGAGGACCCTCCAAAAGGAATTTAACCTGCCCAAGAACTGCCTAATCTGCCATTGTTGCAAACCACCATACCTGGCTTAAGCTGGCGTGGCGTCAACCACCTCTGAACCTGCCCCTGCAGAGCTGACAGAATCTCTGCCCCAGTGTGGCTCCTGTCCCCCAAGCACACCAGCTCAAGCACCGCATGGCATCTTTTTGCCTGCGTGCTTGCGTAGCCCCTTGAATGCCTACGGAGCACCATTGGTTCTGAGGACAAAGAGAGAGGTGTGGCCAAATCACCACTAGAAGAATTTTGGAGGTGTGGTGGCGGAACAACCTCCAACACTACTGCATCCTGTCCTGCATCCTTCCCAGCTGCCAGAAGAGTCACCCAGTGCATGGTGAAAGAGGGTAATGTCCCTGTCCATGCCTGCTGGACCATGAGTCAGCGGTTATATGCACCTTACCGCTGACCGCCCTGTCCAGCGAGGCCAAAACATTGCCTTCCACATGCCGGTAGAAAGCCAGAATCGCCTTCCTTGAGAAAAAGTGGCGTTTGGGAACCTGCCACTGAGGAACCGCACATTCCACAAACTCACAGAAGGGGGCAGAGTCTACCAACTGAAAAGGCAGCAGTTGAAGTGCTAGCAATTTAGCCAAGCTAGCATTCAACCGCTGGGCATGTGGATGGCTGGGAGCGAACTTCTTTCGGCGGTGCAGCAGCTGGGGCAGGGAAATTTGCCTGGTACAATCTGACGTTGGTGTACCAATAGCAGATTGCCCGCAAGTACTTGGCTGTGATACACCTAATTATATACCTTCATTCCTCTCACTGCAGGTTTCAGAGAGGACTGAAGGTATAGTGGGGTTGGAGATCCCAGCTGATGAGGAGCAAGGAGAGGTCCGCTTTGTTCTTTGGTGTTGGTCTTTTAGGTACGCTTGCCAACAAACTGCATGGCAGGTCGACATATGTCTGGTCAAGCATGTGGCACCCAAGTGGGTGATGTTTTGGCCACATGAGATACGCTTGAGACATATGTTGCAAATAGCAGCGGTGGGATCTGATACACATGCGGAGCTCTGCAGTGTGATGCAGTCAGTGTGCTACCCTTAAGCTGGCCCCTGGAGGGCATCCTGCCTTGGAAATGTGCCTCCTCCTCCTCCTCTCTCCTATCAGGAACCCATGTGGAGTCAGTGACCTCATCATCCCCTCCCTCCTCATCACTGGAGCAAAGCTGGCAGTATGCTGCAGCTGGGGGAACATGACCGCCAGATTGCTGTCCTTCTTGGGCACCCCCTCTCTCTGGGCTCACGTTACTGCCTTCCTCTAGCTGGGTACCATCACCAGAGCCTTCAAAACGCTAAGCATCCTCCTGGAGCATGTACCCAATACTGTGGTCAAACAGTTCAGGGGACTCCTCAGGAGGACATGGTGTGGCTAGGGAAGGAGTGACTGATGCCATTGAGCCAAGGGAAGAGGCCGCACTGGCAGCTGCTTTACAGACAAAGTACCTTGAGCATGGGTGAGAGAGGATGAGGAGGATGAGGATGGCTTGGTCATCCACTCTACCAAGTCTTCCGCATGTTGTGGCTCAACACGGCCAGCTACCGAAAAAAAGGACAAGCATGTCCCACGGCCACGTGCTAATGAGGATGCACCATCTCCACAACCAGCACTGTTGCCTCTAGACACAGAGCCTGCTTGCCCTCTTTTATTGGCTTGTGACTGTCTGCCTCTCCTTGTTGGCCTTCCAGACTTACTAATGGTCTGCAGTGAGATATAGCTGCACAAAGCTGGGATGTATATATATATACTGATTATACTGCAGCTAGCAGAATCAACTGCCTTCCTGTAGTATTATTAGTATGAGAACACCAGCAATTGTCTTCAGGTAGCTTTAGGTGCACACTGTGCAGAGGACACAGTACACTAACTGTAAATACTGCAGCTGTCTGCCTGTGGTACTAATAGGGTAAGAAGAACACCACCGATTTTCTTCAGGTAGCTTTAGGTGCACACTGTACAGAGGACACAGTACACTAACTGTAAATACTGTAGCTGCCTGCCTGTGGTATTACTAGAATCAGAACAACAGCAATTGTCTTCAGGTAGCTTTAGGTGCACACTGTGCAGAGAACACAGTACACTAACTGTAAATACTGTAGCTGCCTGTGGTACTAATAGGATCAGAAGAACACCACCAATTTTCTTCAGGTAGCTTTAGGTGCACCCTGTGCAGAGGACACAATACACTAACTGTAAATACTGTAGCTGCCTGCCTCTGGTACTAATAGGATCAGAAGAACACCACCAAATTTCTTCAGGTAGCTTTAGGTGCACACTGTGCAGAGGACACAGTACACTAACTGTAAATACCGTAGCTGCCTGCCTGTGGCACTAATAGGAACAGAAGAACACCAGCAATTTTCTTCAGGTAGCTTTAGGTGCACACTGTGCAGAGGACACAGTACAACAACTGTAAATACTGCAGCTGCCTGCCTGTGGTATTAATAGGATCAGAACACCACCAATTTTCTTCAGGTAGCTTTAGGTGCACACTGTGCAGAGGACACAGTACACTAACTGTAAATACTGCAGCTGCCTGATTGTGGTATTCATAGGATCAGAACAACAGCAATTGTCGTCAGGTAGCTTTAGGTGCACACTGTGCAGAGGACGCACTACACTAACTGTAAATACTGCAGCTGCCTGCCTGTGGTATTAATAGGATCAGAACAACAGCAATTGTCTTCAGGTAACTTTAGGGGCACATTGTGCAGAGGACGCACTACACTAACTGTAAATACTGCAGCTGCTTGCCTGTGGTACTAATAGGATCAGAACAACAGCAATTGTCTTCAGGTAGCTTTAGGTGCACACTGTGCAAAGGACACAGTACACTAACTGTAAATACTGCAGCTGCCTGCCTGTGGTATTAATAGGGTCAGAACAACAGCAATTGTCTTCAGGTAGCTTTAGGTGCACACTGTGCAGAGGATGCACTACACTAACTGTAAACACTGCAGCTACTTGCCTGTGGTACTAATAGGATCAGAACAACAGCAATTGTCTTCAGGTAGCTTTAGGTGCACACTGTGCAGAGGACGCACTAAACTAACTGTAAATACTGCAGCTTCCTGCCTGTGGTATTAATAGGATCAGAACAACAGCAATTGTCTTCAGGTAGCTTTAGGTGCACACTGTGCAGAGGACGCACTACACTAACTGTAAATACTGCAGCTGCCTGCCTGTGGTACTAATAGGTTTAGAATTACACCACCAATTTTCTTCAGATAGCTGTAAATACTGTAAAAACACCTGCCTGCCTGTCAGTAGGAAGAGAATAACAGGAACGGATCTAGCTAAACTGAATACAGTATATATATACATATATATATACACACACACATATATATATATATATATATATATATATATATATATATATATATATATATATATATATATATATATATATATATATATATGTGTGTGTATATATATACACAACACCTAGGATGCATATATATATATATACACACAATACACTGTAAAAGCAGCTAACTGACTCACCTGCCTACTCTATCTAACTTAAATCAAATGACACTGTCTCTCTGTCTATCTCTCTCCGCCGCCGCAACACACTACACAAGGTTGCCACGTAGGCGGCCTTATATAGTATGGGGCGTGTACTAAACCCCCTGAGCCATAATTGGCCAAAGCCACCCTGGCTTTGGCCAATTACACTCTCTGTACAGATGGCTCTGTGATTGGTCAAGCATGCGGGTCATAGTGCATGCTTGGCCAATCATCAGCCAGCAATGCACTGCGATGCCGCAGTGAATTATGGGCCGTGACGCTCAAATTTGAATTTGGCGCGAACGGCCCATAACGTTGGCAATTCGATGAACGGTCGAACATGGGTTCAACTCGAACTCGAAGCTCATCCCTATAAGGGATGAGGTGCTAAATTTGGTGTTTTGTCCATGGTCAAGAAATTATCTTTCAAGGTTTGGGAGTGTGTCCATGGGAATGTTTGACCATTCTTCCAAAAGCGCATTTGTGAGGTCAGGTACTGATGTGGACGAGAAGGCTTGGCTCGCAATCTTTGCTCTAATTCATCCTAATGGTGTTCTATCAGGTTGAGGTCAGGACTCTGTGCAGGCCAGTCAATTTGCTCCACCCCAGCCTCGCTCATCAATGTCTTTATGGATCTTGCTTTGTGCACTGGTACGCAGTCATGTTGGAACAGGAAGAGGCCATCCCCAAACTGTTCCCACAAAGTTGTGCGCATGGAGTTGTCCAAAATGTCTTGGTATGCTGATGCCTTAAGAGTTTGCTTCACTGGAACTAAGGGGCCAAGCCCAACCCCTAAAAACTAACCCCACACCATAATCTCCCCTCCACCAAATTATTTGAACTAGTGCCCAAAGCAAGGTCTATAAAGACATGGATGAGCAAGTTTGGGGTGGAGGAACTTGACAGTTCTGACCTCAACCTAATTGAACATCTTTAAGATAAACTAGAGCAGAGACTACAGGCCAGGCCTTCTCGTCCACATCAGTGCCTGGCCTCACAAAGGCGCTTCTGGAAGAATGGTCAAACATTCCAGACACACTCCTAAACCTTGTGGACAGCCTCCCCAGAAGAGTTGACACTGTTATAGCTGCAAAGGGTGGGCCAACTCATTATTGAACCCTGCGGACTAAGACTGGGATGCCATTAAAGTTCATGTGTGTGTAAAGGCAGGCGTACCAATACTTTTAGCAATATAGTGTATATTAACATGCATTTAATGACATGTTATAGTCACTTGAAGGGTAAATAGGGATACCACAAAAAAAGCACAACATCACAGCACTCTGGTGTTTGCATAGTAATAGAGAGAAATATACAGAGCAAGGAAAATTCAAAGATTCCTGGTCAGCTCTTAGGGGCCATGTAAGATATAAAATGACCATGCAGTTGAAGTTTTTACTGACAAGAGACAGAGCAGCTCCTTTCATACTGCACTGCTTGCTCACAATGGCGATGTCAGCTGCCAGGATTCAAAAACTACCAACAGCTGATATTGTTCCACCCGAAGGTACTAAGAGCTGGCTATAAAGAGAACAGTGCAGCGCTGGACAAATGTCATGAGTGAAAAATATTGTGAAATTATTGTTAAAAAATCAATATAAAGAATTAAGCAATCAATAATAAATAACACCTAATAATAATGACTAGTGAGAAAAACATTAAATCAAAAAGTTCATAAGTGATGAAAAGGCAAATACAGTGAAGGCAAATAAAAGTTCTGAATTATAATGTGAGTGAAGTCCAAAAGTTATTCCATGCCGAGTTCTGGATCAGTAATCCACCGCCAGTGCTGCCCACCACCTGGTGATAATGTAATGAAGGCTTACCAGAGAGCCAGCGACCGCCCTTACTCAGGGGGCTCAAAACAGGCTTAGTAGAGGGAGAAGTAGCGATGAACTTTGAGGGATGTCCCTTGAGAGACTCTGTAAGGAATCTTGCCAACCTGCTTCCTGGGCGACTACTCAACAGTAACAGAGCGCCAATTCGGAAGATGTGGTTCCAAAGATACTTCAGTCTCAGATTTCCTCTCAGACCAGAGGTGTGCACTTCCTCCCCCTTCCCCTGGGAACACACAACGTGCACAGCGCCCCCAGAGGACAGAGGACTGACCTCTACAGGCTGCACTTCCTCCCCAGTGATATTATCACATTATATATTGGTCACTAAGTTTTTAACTGCTTCCTGCCCAGCCACTGTGCATATATGGCTGGGCAGGATAAGCGTCTTTAATATTGATTGGACCATGGGCAAACATTTTCTTGGGCCTCTCCCCCCATGCAATTTCACTCTCCACCTGCTCTGAGACATACAGTATAATAGCAGCATGTAAAGAGGGATTTACACTGACCTTCACACAGGCCACTAGTATGAATAAAAGGATTGTACACCAAGCCCCAATGTAATGAGAAGATTTACACTGACCACCAATGTAACTGAGACATTTAGCCTGCGTTCACATTTGTGTGTGTCAGAAACGCATGCAAAATCACTTTCCTGACACCACAGAAATGTGCTACCCTTTAGCAGATACATAGCATTGCCATTAATTGTTAATAACACCCTCACTTATCTGCTGCCATGTGCTATGGAACCGTGTGATTTTGAAAAATCGTTAGGGACTTTCTTCTGCATTTCTAGCGCATAGAGCAGACCATTGAAATGAACGGGCTGCCCTACACGCAACCTACATCTTTATCCACCCTGTCAGTACACCTTTGCATCCTAAAACCCCTGCTAACCTGTGCACCCCAAACGTCCCCCATCCTCTCCACTCCAACCCACCACCCCTTTAACTCTGCCTCCTCTGCTCATCTTTGCACCCACCTTCCTTATCTCTATACATCCTCTCCTTGCTTACCTGTGCACCCAAACTGTAATTCCTTCTCTGCCTACCTCTGCACACCCCACACTACCCCCACCCCCCAACCACCAATGTGCTTGTCTTCGCAGAACAGGCTGATGCTAGGCTTAATGACCACAGTTGCAGGCAGGACTTTCAAGCATATGAAAAACAACAAAAACTGGAGACCAAGCTCATCTAGAGGAAAGTCCTATGGGGCAGGTCTCGGTGAGGTGGGTAGTAGCCCACGTCATCAAACACTAGACCTGTTAGTATAAACTTAGATAAGAACCATTCCCTGTGTGTGTGGGCCAAAGGCCACAGGGTGGCCATCCTCTGAATACAAAAGCATATATATTCAAAAAAGATAGGGACAAAGGTCCCAAAAGGTATTCTTTAGAAAGGATGCAGAAAGTGTAAAGGACTAATTTAACTTTATTTCATTGTACAAAAACAAAGAAATACTTGCAAAAATACCTGTCTAAAATAATGAAAAAGATCCCAAATCCCTCCTCCAAACACATTTAATTAAAATTAAGACAAGAAGGTCTTAATGGAACACCGGTGTCCATAACAAATCCAGCCATACACATCAGTCACCCATCTCACACGCACGGTTCAATCTGATTGTTGTATATTCACCGCAGATTGGCCTGGTAACTCAATAGAGACAAAAGTCACTGTAATATAGATGAGATTAGCCAGTGGTGATTATGTATAGAGAGTTTGTGTGTTCTGCTCAGCATATAACTTCCACTCAAACTTGTAAAGCAGCAATGCATATGGATTTCAAAATCGCACAGATTGAAAAGCGCAGGTCATTGGTTGCTATGTAGGTATGGAACACAATTGATTAATCAGGGATAACATCGGTCAAAGGATGTTCAGCAAGTAACTTCCACTCAGACTTGTAAAGCAGCAATGCATATGGGTTTCAAAATTGCATAGTTGAAAAATGCAGGTCATTGGTTGCTATGTAAGTATGGATCACAATTGATTAATGAGGGATAACATCAGTCAAAGGATGTTCAGCAAGTAACTTCCACTCAGACTTGTAAAGCAGCAATGCATATGGATTTCAAAATCGCACAGATTGAAAAGCGCAGGTCATTGGTTGCTATGTAAGTATGGATCACAATTGATTAATTAGGGATAACATCAGTCAAAGGATGTTCAGCAAGTAACTTCCACTCAAACTTGTAAAGCAGCAATGCATATGGGTTTCAAAATTGCATAGTTGAAAAATGCAGGTCATTGGTTGCTATGTAAGTATGGATCACAATTGATTAATGAGGGATAGCATCGGTCAAAGGAAACAGTAACGGTATTAAGGCAGGGGGTTAACCCAGTACAGCTCACCGTTCTGACGTCTTGATCCGTATGTCTGTATCCCCTATGTTCATACAAATGGACCAGCCGCTCAGCGATAGCAACTCATAAGTCACTGGATATACTCAGTCATTGGAGATATTAGGTGGATCTTCTTTCCATTTGAAAAGACAAAATGGGTAATAGTCCTTCACAGAGTTGCTCCCTGTTGAGTAGTCCTGGTTCATCTTTCAAAGAGTCCTATATATAATGCAGATGCTTGCCAAGTTGTCCTAATCACACCAGCAAGTTGCTTAAGAGAAGGTTGCTGAGTGCTGGATGGTTAGTGCTGAGCAGAGATTCGGATGGGTGATCTGGGTTTGCCAGGTGGATGGACAGGTCGGTGTTCACATCGCTGGAGACATGTGAGTATGTCTTACTTGCTTACATGTTTCGCTTGTATCCCAAGCTTCCTCAGAGCATGACTTTCAAGCATGCCCCTTTATCTCCCCAGTGGGCAACATTTAGTATAGGTGATGGTGGATATGACCTCAGGGGGGGGCATAATATGCATATGAATGCCGCCTCTATTTACATATGAATGCTGTCAGTCTGTGGCTATTTACATATGAACGCCACCACTATTTGCATATCAATTCCGGTTATTTACATGTAAACACAGGGTCTGCAGGTGAATCATCTGTACACAACAATAGGGCAGAGCTGGGCAGCATTAGGAGCAGCACTTCACACTGAGATATTGGGACACAGCATGGGACTAAAACTTCAAGGGACAAGGGAATTTAAACCTGGATAGTTGACAAGTATGAGGCAGCTGCTTTGGGCCCCACAACAATGACAGGGCCCAGGGCAGCTGCCCCTTTTTCTCTGCCTTAAAGACGGCCCTGAGGATAAGCATCATTCTGGGAGTACATATGGGTATTGGGGGCACACAGCAGCTTAATCTATGACTGCGGTGTCTACTAAACACAGTAGATCACACATCGGGGTATAGGGCCACTGTGATTGGCCCTAATACCATATAAAAACCAGTATTAAACCATGGCTGTCATTTATGACACCGTGGTTTACTACTGTAATCTATGTGATTGGTCACGGTGATCACATGATACAGGACCAGTTACAGTGGTGCTGTGCCATGTGATACCTGTGGCCAATCACAGCTATCACAGTACTACTATGTAGCCATTGAGGCTGTTTTAGCAATCATGGCTGTTTTAGTAATCACAGTGTAAAAAAAAACAAACAATCCAGCTCACCCCCCAAACTGCACTGCACTGGTGACTGTATGTAAAATTCTTTTTAGAAAATTGTAAAAAAAATAAATAAAAAAAAACTATGGTGACATAGTACTACTGGGGTGGTGATCATGTACAATGGCTGGCTGTGCTGATGTCACTGTATGTCAGTGTCACCTGCCATTGTCTCTGATCACCCCCACAGCAGTACAATGTCACTAGATCAGTGCTGCCAGCCGGTGTCCCTAATCACTGCTGCACACTCACTTGTGTCACTAATCACCGCTGCATCAGTCACCGTGTCCCCGATGACCACTACACCAGTCATAATGTCCCTAATCACTGCTACATCAGTTGCAGTGTCCCTGATTACTGCCACACCAGTCATAGTGCCCCTAATCACCATCACATAAGTCACAGTGTCCCTGATCACTGCCACACCAGTCCCAGTGTCCCTGATCACTGATACATCAGTCATAATTGGCATCACGTACTTTCATTCCTGGCAGTTGTGGAACAACATAGCTGGTGTAGGAAACTTAGACTGGGTGCTCCCTTGTAGTGCCTGTATGTACTTGCTCAAAAAGAGATTTGTGCAACTGCATAGCTCCATACTGTGTACAAGTAGTATATGATGATAAAACCAGTGGCAACTTTCTAGGTCTTGAAGTTTTTCTTTCCATGCCCTAACTTACATGTTCTTTCCACAAATACAGATCTAATTACCATTCTACTTTCATAAATCAAAAAACATTGTGAGGTTGGTTCCGTGTGGTAATAAAATGCCATTTGCCATTTGTATAAATGATCCAGTGGTGTAAAAGCAAACAATTTCCAAACATATATTTTATATGTAAGCAAAGCGAAAGCATTTTCTACTTGTTCTTAAAGGAGGCCATGGACCTTACATATCTTCATCATATCATTCCAAAATGTATTTGTTATTCTTTGGTTAATATACAGTACAGTCACGTACAAAAAATAGATTGCCATGGAACATTGCCTCTCACTGTACAGCGTGAAGAAAAATAAAAAGCAGAATAAGTTGAGGCAGAAAAATCATAGGTGACCCCCTTAAGAGCTGTCTGTAGCCCACAAGTGGTCTATAAATCAAAAGGACACATTGCATGAAGTAATATGTAACATATTCCTTGCTTATAACATATTTCATAACTCTATTTCATGTCTTTTTCAGTATGATGAATGTCTATAAGGTCTATCCATTCTATATAGATCCAGTAAGATAGGGATGACTGAACAACTTCACAAGTGCTTGACCTGTATTGTACCTGTTCACTTTCGCACCAAGACTTGCAGATAATGAGTAATCTGTAGTTTGGCAACTTGTGCTATTTTGAAACACATCTGATTTTTTTTTTTTATCACATTGCAGGTTCTCCCCATAATTCTTAGTATCTATTTTAACCATCAAAAAATGTTTGCCCACCCCATTCAACAGTCAGTCAGTAGGGATGAAACACACGTCTTTCCACCAATCTTATGGATTATTTCCATCTGTAATATTTACTTCAAGTGAATAACTGCACACACACATCACCCCTAAAAGGCTAGACTTCACTATTACAACAACTAAAGATTCAGCTTCTTAACAATATCCATACCTAACTGGTTTTCTTGAAGAATTAGGGGTAACTTTAAGGGTTTGGTTAATAATCAAGCTCAGGGTGAGGGCTATGGTTTAGCGTTAGAGCTAGGGTGAGCTTTAAGGGTACAAAGTTAAGGTGGAGGTTTAGGGTTTATTTGAAAATCAGTTTAAGATTTTGGTTGAAGCTGAAATTCAGGAATGATCATTTTGAACTCCTAGACTAGTTGTAACTAGCATGGTTACTTCTAATCCTTCAAAACTCACATATCTGGAGAGCCACTGGGTATGCGCAAATTTACTGTAGTAGTTTGTGCAACATACAGTCAGCAGTCAGCACTGGTCTCTTTCAGATTCTGCTTGAGCGTCTTGCCTTCCATATACTGAACACAGGAGGTCACTAGCTCAGCATCTCTGCAATTCATAGAATGTCCATGTTTGGAGGAAGAAAAATGCTGACTATGACCCTAAGAACACCATCCCTACAGTCAAGCATGGAGGTGGAAACATTATGCTTTGGGCTGTTTTTCTGCTAAAGCTACAGACTGACTTCGCCACATTGAGGGGCCAATGGACGGGGCCATGTATTGTAAAATCTTGGAGGAGAACCTCTTCTCTCAGCCAGAACACTGAAGATGGGTTATGGATGGGTCTTTCAGCATGACAATGACACAAAAAATACTGCCAAGGCAACAAAGGAGTTGCTCAAGAAGAAGCACATTAGGGTCATGGATTGGCCTAGCCAGTCTCCAGACCTTAATCCTATAGAAAATTTATGAAGGGAGCTCAAACATCGTGTTGCCAAGTGACAGCCAAGAAACCTTATGGATTTAGAGATCTGTAAAAAAGATTGGACCAAAACCCCTCCTGGGAGGTGTGCAAACCTGGTAACCAACTACAAGAAGTGTCTTAACTCTGTGCTTGCCAACAAGGGTTTCTCCACCAACTACTAAGTCATGTTTTGGAAAGAGAAAAATATCCTGGACGGCCGCACACCATAGAAGACATCTTTATTGATATGAAGAAATAAAATCCAAATGCAGTCACCTCATGTACAGGGAGGAACAGGAAAGATAGCTAACATGTTTCACGCCTCATCATGGCGCTTGATGGGGCGTGAAACATGTTAGCTATCTTTCCTGTTCCTCCCTGTACATGAGGTGACTGCATTTGGATTTTATTTCTTCATATCAATAAAGATGTCTTCTATGGTGTGCGGCCGTCCAGGATATTTTTCTCTTTCCACAAGCTTGTGCAGAGCCAGCACCTGTGAGTTCCATTAGGGCGGGTGTCTTTATACGGATTTGAGAGATTGGAGCGGCAATCTTTTGCTTATGATTTTCACCTGGACTAAGTCATGTTTTGCTTGGGGATCAAATACTTATTTTACTCCCTGAACTGCAACCCACTTTTTAACATTTGTATCATGTGTTTTTTTGGATTTTTGGTAGATATTCTGTCTCTATCATTTAAAATACACCTATGATAAAAAAATATAGACCCTTCATTTCTTTGTAAGTGGGCAAACTTACAAAATCTGCAGGGGATCAAATAATTATTTTTCCCACTGTAGAAGAAAAGTCAACCAAGCAGGACTCAGAAGAGAACAGCACTGTCTGTATGTAGCACAAGTTACTACAGTGAATTTCTGCATCACCAGTGTCCCTCCAGATGTGAGCTATGAAATATTAGTTGTAACCAAGCTGGACCAATGTACATTAAAAAAAAAAAAGATTATTCCTGAAGTTCAGCTTAAAGTTTACCTTACTGAGCCTAAAATGCGTCTAGAGTAACAACAGTGTTCAATCACAGAAACTTCACTGAGCGTGAAGGTAATTGTGTTGGTCTTAAAGTGATTGTAAACGTTTTCTTTTTGTACAGAGCAGCCCTGACCCTCCTCTTTTTGGTCCCCCACCGGCACTCATGGCTTCTTCCCCCTTCTGAGTGCCCCCAGAGCAAGCTGCTTGCTCTGGGGACACTTGTGAATGCTCACTCCCGAGTCAGCTCTATGTGTCCATAGGACACACAGAGCACAGCTTGGCACAGCTTGGCCCCACCCCCTGCTCCCTATTCACTGGCTGTGATTGACAGCAGAGGTAGCCAATGGCTCCCTCTGCTGTATCTGAGCCAATGAGGAGGGAGAGAGGGGCTGAGGTAAGTATTTGGGATGGCTAGGAGGGATCTGGACAAAGAAGGGCTTTTACCTTAATGCAGAGAATGCATTAAGGTAATAAACCTTCAGCCTTTAGAACCACTTTTGAAATCTAGGTTTTATTGTGGCACCCCAGAGATTGAGCTATACACAGGATCTCCATTGTTCTCTAAGTCAAGATAAAGTAAAGGATCATCCATTTGTGGCACTAAGCCCAAAACCCTGTCATTTAATTGCTAAGAGGCAAAGTCCACTTTTTCCCATGCCCACTCTCATCTGTAATCATTCTAATCCACTTTTGCCTGCCCTACTCTTTTTTTTTTTTTTTTAAGATGTTCATAGTCTGAGGTTCCTTCATGTACTAGGGGCAATTTAGACAGCAGCCAATTCACCTACCAGCATGTCTTTGGAGGGTGGGAGGAAACCCACGCAAGCACAGGGAGAACATGCAAATTCCATGCACGGTCAGGATTTGAACCCATGACCTACTTACTGTAAGGCAGAAGTGCTAATCACTTTGCCACTGTGCCTGCCCTACTCTTTCATAATTTTCCTCCACTCCCAGCCCCTCTTTCCTCTCTAGGATGATTTTCCTACAATTCTATTATAGGAAATAGTACGACATGACATCACATTGGTACGACATGACTGTTGTACGACTGTCGATCCTACTTTGCCCTGCGACATCGGTCCTACATCGGTCCTACTTCCATCCAACTTGAATGAACAGGATACGATTTTGCTCCGACATTGAGATAGCCTGACTTGTCCTTTGACCAATCAAAACAATCCCAGTGTGACATAAATTCTTTTTCCTGCTGCTGTAATAACCATGTCAGATGTCACAAGTCGGATTGTTAGGATGAAGTTCCGACTTTGATCCAAGTTCAATGATACTGAATGGGCTGAAAACAGACCAAAGTCAGACCAAAGTGGTGCAGGAACCTTTTCTAAAGTCAGGGCCGACTTGTGTCGGATTAAGTTAGGATGGCTCTAATAGGGAACCATTAATTTGTACACGTCATGCAACAAGTGCTCCCAGAGTCGGAGCACAAGTCTGTCCGACATTAGAAAAGGTTCCTGCACTACTTTGGTCCAACTCTGGTCTGTTTTCAGCCCATTCAATATCATTGAAGTCGGATCAAAGTCGGACCCTCATCCTAACTATCCGACTTGTGACATCCGACATGGAGATTACAGCAGTGGGAAAAGGAATTTATCTCACACTGGGATTGTTTTGATTGGTCAAAGGACAAGTCGGACTATCTCAAAGTTGGAGCAAATTTTTATCCTGTTCATTCAAGTCGGTTGGAATTAGGACCGATGTAGGACCGATGTCACAGGGCAAAGTAGGATGACAGTTGTACAACAGTCGCGTCGTACCAGTGTGAACCCAGCCTTAGCCATGATTGCCTCTTAAGTAATTTTCTTTCTCTGCCATCCATGACTACCCTATTCTTAAAGAATAAGTTCACCCTTCTAAATAAAATTATAAATGCACCTTTTTTTGCAGTTAAAAAAATGTGCATTTATTATTTTTTTCTTAGGTACCTGTAAAACATTGCACCAGTCAGCAGCAGGTCATGGATGCAATGTGTGGCTCTTGCAGACTATCATTGTAGCTGTCTGCCCATACCTCATACAGGCAGGCAGTTACTAAATGACAGGAAGCTCAATGGCCTAGGAGAGCGCTCACCAACGCCCTCGCAGTTCTTTGAGAACTACAAGCTGTCAGCTGCAAAGACTGAGGGAACTGAAAGGCATTCATTCACAGAACTCTGTGAATGAAAAACAAGGCCGCATGGGTGTGTGGGCAAGGAGGTCTACTGTGTATTTGGTTAGCACCTGGCTGCCCAGGTCAGGGGGAAAGGGTTAATGTTTTGCCACGTTTCCCCAGTGTGTTTGCATGTGTTTTCTGGAGTCCAGCCTCCCCCTTGTGCTTTAAAAAGGGAAGAGGTGCAGATCCTTATTGGGCTCCAGGGAACACTTGGAAAACGCATGGGGAACACACGCAACTAAAGTCTCGCTGGGACCTGTGGTCCACTCTGGAATGCCAATTTGCTGGAAGAAGCCTGAAACATGGACTTCTCTGCTTGAGCATCGCCAAGCATGGACTTTTCTCAAAGAGACTTCACCTGTGCAGGTAACCTGGGGCAGCCACAGTTAGGAAAGGAATGTTTTTTGCATGTTATACATGTTTCGCCACATTCACAGTAAAAGTTGAGTCAACTGCTTAGAGCCTGTCTGAAATTATTCAAGGGGTGCATGTAAGGTCTTTGCAGATTATTAAAGAACTTGGGTCCATAACCACAACATAGGGTATGTGTACATCACTACGATAGATGTTCATGAGTGCACTATGACAGAGGTTCATGATTAATCTCAAGGAAACAGCAACCAGTCGTTGGTGCGGTACCTGTTAGGTGACAGGTTCTCCAGTAGCCAGGTGTCAGTGGTTTCACTTCTTCCCTAGCTGTCCAACGCTGCTGGTCACTGGTAGTGGACTAGCGTTACAGAGATCTATGACCTGGTCACTAGGTACAGGAAAAGAAGAGTTAAGTGAGAGCACGTATGAGGTCTGTGCTATGTGCTTGGCAGGACCCCATTCTGTTACTGGGAGTGAGGTAACAGAGGTATGCTGACTGGTGGAGTAAGAAGCGACTCAGCCTTTCCCTCTGAATGCAACAAATACATCGGTACAAGTGTGTAGAACATGGGATGAAGCAGCTTAAGGAGGAACTCTGTACTTTGAGTACTGCACACATGTAGCTCATCTCTGAGTTGGGAGGCCACTTTAATGTTTGACTCTGCACATGTCTGTGGCTCCTGCCTGGTCCCAGGCACTGGTGAGCATACTTTCAGGTGGGTTGTTACCCCACGTGCAAGGGTTAGTGAATCGATTCAACACCTGGCATGGTCAAAGAACCTGTCCAGGGGGGAGGTCTCTCATGTGACCCTTGCTTGACACCCAATGAGAGAGGGGAAACAAGGAGAACATGATGACTAACCACACCCCACGTACCCTTACAGATGGAGACTCGCACGACCGTGATGTTTTCAAATTGTGACAGAGGTGTGGAAAGAAGATCCCCAGACCACTGTCACAGGGAGGGGTGGGGGGGAGGCTGCAGGATGCAGGAGGGGGAACATGTTACATGTTCCACCCTAAAAATGGGTGGAACATGTAACATGTTCCCAAAGGTGAACCTATCCTTTAAATCCTATTCCTTCACTTCCATCCATGACTGCCCACCTCTTTAATATTTTTGTTGTGTTTCTATGACCTTTCTCATCTGCCTTACCTATACTTACCTGTCCCCACCCTGTTTAGTTCTGACTGTGTTAACTGCTTACTGCCACGTAGCCTCTTTTTCAGATACTGCAGAGTTGTGCCACATTCTCTTTTCATTCCTATGAAAAGATTGTACTCTGATGAAAACTTTTCAAAGAGCTAATAACTAGCATACAGAGAAAACTGTGTATCAAGCTCCACATCCTATATCAAGGGCATTGAATTAAAATTCACAGAGGTCTGGTCAATAAAATTTTCTTCCAGCAGAGGTCTGAATTGCATGTTTGAGTGATGACTCATGTTTGAGCGATCCTTCATATCACAGCAGCTGGGGAATGCACTTGAAATAGCATGTGTGCCCAACCTGCAGAGAAATGCGCTGCACTTTAGCAGAAACGCGGCAGTGCTATAAATTTATAATGGCACTCCCACACATCGGCACCTGTGGTGCATTTTCACACACGCCCAACCGCATGGTGCCACAGTACAATGTGACTTGGCATGATTTAAAAATAAAGGATCAGGACTACTTTCCCCACATTTCTCATGGGTAGCGCAGCCCGTTAAAATGAATAGATTTACCTACCTATGACATGTGCACATTTGCACTTGCACAGATCTGAACACATTCAGACATCAACCACCCCAACAGTACTGTCCTCAGCCCCCCCCCCCTACATTATTGTCCCCAGCACCCATTACTCTCCTAAGCTCCCCCCACTTTATTGTCCTCAGTGCCTTTTACATTACCGTCCTCAGCATCCCCCCACTTTACAGTTCTCAGTCCCCCACATTACTGTCCTCAGCATCCCCCCAATACTGTCCTCAGCTCCCCCCACACACACACAGACATTACTGTCCTCAGCCCCTTTCACGTTCCTGTTCTCAGACCCCCCCACATAACTGTTCTTAGTCCCCCGCATTAATGTCCTCAGCCCCCTCCACATTACTGTCCTCAGCCCCCCAACATTACTGTATTTAACTCCTTTCATGTTACAGTCCTTAGTGCTCAACATTACTGTTCTCAGCCCCTCCCACATTACAGTTCTCTGCCCCCGCATTACTATTCTCAGCACCCCCAATATTACAGTTGTTAGCCCCCACACATTACTGTCCTCAACCTCCCCACATTGCAGTCTTCAGCCCCCCACATTACTATTCTTAGTCCCCTCACATTACAGTCCTCAGCCTCTTTTTTACATCACCCCCTTTCAAACTGGTGTTCTCAGCCCTGATTTTAGTTCACCCCCCCCACTTTCCCACCTTGCATAGAAAGATCGGAGGGTGAGAGGCACAGCAGGTCTGCACAGAGAGCAGGAGCTGCAAGTTAGTGACTGGTTATTGGGATCACCCTGCATCCTAACAACCAATCACCTGCTTGTTAACTTGGGCAGCTCTCGCCCTCTATCCATAGCTGTCCTTCCCCGCTGTCAGCTCTGTGAGGATGACAGCGGTAATGGCTGGGAGAAGAACTGGCTCCCAAATTCCTTCACTACGGTGATCCTGATGAGACAGTGATTCAGTCCGAATCCGGACCGCGGTCCACCATTTAGTGATGCCTGTCCTATAGGATTGCAATAAAGAGATTTGTACAGGAGGAGAACACTGTGAACTTTAACATTGCTGAATGATGAACTGACTAAAATATCTTTTATAGTTTTAATTAACAAAAATAAGCAATTAAAACCATGTATACTCAATAAAACATTCAATATGATTAAACATCCCTATTAATTGTATTGGACTCCCTTAAAATACCACTTATCACATATAATATAGGTTCTCTCAATATGTGTAGTGGGTCCTCAATATCTGTAGGGGGTCCTATCTTCAAAGGGCTGAATGGAGATCTTCTCCTGGGTGAAGATACCGAAGAAGTGTTCAACAATCTCAAGTTACTGCCTCTATTAGCTGCTGAAGCTTTGTTATTGAACTGTTGAATGCACATGTACAGCCTAGGCCTAGGGGTAGAGGGCCCCACAGGGATACAGGTATTGATTTGAGGACTAATACAGGTATTTGCATGTAGGCAGGGGTTAAACCTCTGTATAATTTAGATCAGCCTAGAGGTGTGTCATGGGGGTGGGTTTCCCTGTTGTCCTTATAATGTCTTCTTGGGGTGGAGCTTCAGAGATGTGTGAGAAGTATTGTGCTCAGTCAGAAGCAATGTAGAACAAAGGAAAATTAAGGAGAAGCCCCTCTGGGGCAGGCCTGGGAACGATTCTGTAAGAAGAGACCTAAAGTTAGGACCAAAGATGCAGAAATATGGTATTTGGGTAGGACTTTGTGAAACTCTGGGGTTCTTGAAAATTGAGAAAAAGTTTGGCAATGTACTGTGCATTGGAACATTTCATTATGGCTCAAGTGAACTGTCAGAAAAGCAGCTGGTTTGGACAATCCTCTATTTCGAGCTTTCCTCTGGTATGTGGACTGGTGATCGAGAGTGGCCAAAATGGTGGAATATATAATGTGGAGAACAGCTGCGCTCATCTGACTGCTATATTAAAATGATTACATAAATCATTTTTATATACTGCACTCAGATGAGTGCCGCTGTTCTCCACATTATATATCTACAGAGCTGCTTCCTCTTCCACAGCTGGCTGCACCTCTAGAGCACTATATACATCTTTAACCCATCAAACTTGTTCCTAACCCATTCTAGCCTGAACTGAACTTTCCAGGGTCCAAGCTACCCCCAACCACTGGATTTTATTATCATAATCACCTTTACCTATAGTTTTGTTTCCCACCCATCCGTCTCTCTCCAAGCGCCACTACACTCCCCCCTCTCTTCTCATTCAAGATGGTGGAATGACTCCCTTGAAAAGGCATGTGAGCACCCCACCCAGTTCCTGTTGAGGAGAGAGTAATGGAGTTGCCCATGGCCAGTTGGCAGGAACTGATAGTGAACCCAGATTCCTTACATGCAGGCAGCAAGTCACTTACATTTCAGCAGTACTATTAACTACACTTTTAATGGCCCTGACAAATTCAACACATACTCTACAGCCACTTGTCAGCTTCAAACCTGCCCTGAGCAATGACAGTTAGAGAATGAACGTTTGAATGTAATTGGTGGCCATCGGACAATGCTGATAATTCCTAATACTTACACACTTGATACATCAGTTCCTATGTGAACTGAGGCATATGCTTGCTGCCCATCTGAGCACAGTGAATCCAGTTTAATGTTCTCTCCAGCAGTGCTCAGAAGAGATTAAAGGGTGACAGATGGGGGTGGAGGAGTACAGGGATCAGCAGCTGTAATTATTATTGTGTTTATCTTTGAATCTATCTCTCTGATAGATGAAGGAAATGTGTCTTTTATCCTCATGAATTCTTCACACTTGTATGACTGAGTGATTTCACCATTAACTATTGCCTCATCCATGGCCAGATAACGGTGCTTTTATTGCTCTCGACTCCCCTGCATTTCTTGTAGTGATGTAAATCAGTGCAGTGTGTGTTTCAACTCTATTTGAGAGCCAGTCTGAATAACAAATGCTGGATTTTGTTTAAAGGTTTCCACTTGTGTTTTGTTTTTGAAAGGAAATAATGTATACCATTAGATGAATTAACGATACTGTAGGAGATAAAAGCAAAAGCATTTATAAACACCATCGTACTAAAGATATTAACTCCCTTTTGTGATTGTATAGAGAGAAGTGTGTGAGTATGTTTTATTTTTATCATCATAGGCCTACGTGGCTCCTGCAGACGTTCGCTCATGAAAAAGGATAGCTTTATGATCACAAGAGAAAAGCAGTTTCTCTTTTACAGTGTATGTATAGCCAACACATTCAATTGAGGAGAATTCCTTTTACCTCCTGTTCCAGAAACAGAACAGGATCTGAAAGAGCAATTTCCCTTTTAGGAAGTGTCACCAGATCAGAAATCCCCATTGGATTATACACCTTCACCTTTTGCGCATCTTTAAAATGCTGGATTTCCCATCACTTTTCATAGATAAAGTTAACCTGGATAAATAGAGAGGTTAGACTTTATATATACTTTTAATGAAAACATACTAAACCACCATCCCTGGTACCCTGTTTCCCCGAAAATAAGACCTAGCGTGATTGTCGGTGATGGCTGCAATATAAGCCCTACCCCCCAAATAAGCCCTACCCTGTTTCCCCGAAAATAAGCCCTACCCTGAAATGAAGACCTACAAGGACTTTAACTAGGGCTTATTTGGGGGGTAGGGCTTATATTGCAGCCATCCCCGACAATCATGCTAGATCTTATTTTCGGGGAAACAGGGTACTGCTCATATAAACTATAGGAAATACAGCTATTTTTTTAAAAGAAAAACACATTAATTATATTCTTAAAATGTACAATAATTACTGTATGCCATGCCAAGACAAGAAAATCTGGTGCCCAGGGTGAAAATGACAAAATACGCCTGGCCCCCACCTCAACCTGAGTTAATTATTTATGTGTCAGTGTCTTTTCAAGACAAATATTTAAAACATTTTAAAATAACATTCATTGCAATAATAGAAACCTACAGCACTGACATCAGCGGACACAATAATGGGCGGCACAGTGGTGTAATGGATAGCACTTTCACCTAGCAGTAAGAAGGGTTGCTGGTTTGAATCCCAACCATGACACTATCTGCCTGGAGTTGCATGTTCTCCCTGTGCCTGCGTGGGTTTTCTCCGGGTACTCCGGTTTCCTCCCACACTCCAAAGACATGCTGGTAGGTTAATTGGATCCCATCCAAATTGTCCCAGTATGTATGAATGTGACTTAGGGACCTTAGATTGTAAGCTCCTTGAGGGTAAGGACTGATGTGAATGTACAATGTCTATGTAAAGTGCTGCGTAAATTGATGGCGCTATATAAGTACCTGAAATAAAATAAAATAAAATAACTCCCTGCATGGGTGTAAGCAGGGCTTTTTTTCAGCAGGAACGCGAAGGAATGCAGTTCTAGCACCTCCAGTACTGAATGGGGTGCTGGGGTGTGCTGGAGGGTCTACTGATGTTGGCTGCTGGTGAATCTTTTGTCACTGGGTGTTATAATGTTGCAGGGGGTCTGTTATGCTGGGGGAGGTCTATTGTTGCTGGTGGGGATCTATTGTTGTTGGTGGGGAAGGGTCTTATGTTGCTAGGAGGTCAATTGTTGCTGGTACTGGTAGATATCTACTGTTGAGCAAGGGGTCTATTGTTGCTGCTTGCTGGAGGGTCTATTGATGCTTGCTGCAGAGAGATCAACTCTACTGTTGCTGGGGGTGTCTATCGTGGCTGGTGGTCAGTGGCAGTGTTAATTACCTCCCCACATACACACACACACACATTACTCAAAAGCACCTTGTTCCTATGTTGATGGGGACAAGGATCTCTTTCCCGCAATCTTGGGTGGAGGTTGTGGTGTCTGCGGGCAGGGGGCTTATCATAACAAGGGGACCCCCAGATCCCATTTCTCCCCCCATGTGAATGAGTATGGGGTACATAGTACCCCTACTTATTCACCAAAAAAGTGTCAAAAAGAAATAAAAACACACAATTTTTGGCAATTCCTTTATTTAAAAAAAAAAAGGTCCCCAATGTAGATACATCCTCAATCATGATGCCCACCACACCACCGGATCTGGAAAAAAAAAAGCTCCATCTGGGACGAAGGCTACCCAACGACTGCCTGCTCTGCTATCTGAAAGTTCTTAAATAGTTAAAGGGGCTGAGCCACCTGGCGACGTCATCTGGTGGCACTGCTCCCAAGTGATGTCACCGACCAGTGCATGTTGGGTCAGTGACATCACAAGGGGGCGGTAGCACCAGGTGACCTCACCAGGTTGCCCTGCTCCTTACCTGTTTAGGAACTGTCACATGGCAAAGCAGGGTCCGGCGTTGCGGCGGGCAATGGATCTACATCGGGAGCATTGTTTTTTTATTTTTAATAAAGGAATTGTCAAAAACGGTGTGTGTTTTTATTTATTTTTGACACTTATTTTTGGTGAATGAGTAGGAGTACAGTGTACCGTATACCCAGCCACATAGGGGGGGGGGGCAGAATCTGGGTGCCCCCTTATTAAAGGTGGTTTTCAGATTCCGATAAGCCCCCTGCCTGCAGACCCCCACAACCACTGCTGGGTTGTAAGGCAGAGGCCCTTGTCCCCATCAACATGGGGACAAGGTGCTTTAGGGCGGGGGGCAAAGCCCCCCTGCCCCAAAGAAACCCCCACATGTTGAGGGCATATGGCCTGGTATGGTTCAGAGAGGTAGTGCTTGCTTGTCCCCCCTTTCCTGGCCTGCCTTGCTGCATGCTTGGATAAGGGTCTGGTATGGATTTTGGGGGGGGGCCCCATGCCATTTTTTAAAACAATTTTGATGTGGGCATGCCCATACCAGACCCAAAGGGCCATTTTTTTCACATTTTTGTATTGTCGGCAATGGGGGTTTTCAAGAAAGCTTGCAGCCACGAAAATCAATTTAAATGTCATTATTTATATATGTAAGTTTTGCTGCAGCATGTTCTATACACTGTACAGATGCGCCACTTTACAGGCAGTTAAAGGGGGACCCCCCATTCACTATATTTAAAGAAATTTTTCATTTTTATTGTTTCACTTTAAGCTTTTTTTTTTTTAAATGTTTGCATTGACACATGTCCCCCAGAGAAGTACCCGGGCCCCCATACCCTTTTTATGGCCAATAACTTGCATATAAACCTTTAAAATGGGGACTTTTCACTTCTCCTGTTCAGGTCCCATAGATTTATTAGGGTTTGCGGTTCGGGTCCAAACTTTTTCCATGTTTGGGAGTTCTGGAGTTCTGCTAAACACCAGGGAGGTGTTTAGCCCATCACTAGTGGAATCAAAATATAATTAATAATAAAGGCATGTGATCAGGGCTGGATTTCTGCATTGCCAATAGTTCATCTACTCTGGGTTTGTACACCCTAATTCCGCGTACACACGGTCGGATTTTCTGACGGGAAATGTTTGATGGGAGCTTGTTGTTGAAAATTCTGACCATGTGTAGGCTCCATCGGACATTTTTCATCTGAATTTCCGACAAAGTTTGAGATCTGGATCTCAAATTTTTCGACAACAAAATCCGTTGTCGGAAATTTCGATCGTGTGTACACAATTCCTACGCACAAAATTCCACGCATGCTCAGAATCAAGCAGAAGAACCGCACTGGCTATTGAACTTCATTTTTCTCTGCTCGTTGTACGTGTTGTATGTCACCGTGTTCTTGACGTTCAGAATTTCCGACAAGATTTGTGTGACCGTGTGTATGCAAAACAAGTTTGAGCCAACATCCATCGGAAAAAAAACATGGATTTTGTTGTCGGAATGTCCGATCGTGTGTACGGGCATTAGTGTAATGAGACAGAGTGGGCAAATCAACACTTTCAGTCTCTCGGTGCCAAGCTTTTGGGTGCTGTGTTCAACTACAGCATCTGATTTTGTTAGTGGTGGAGATAGAGTGTCATAAGACAGTTGGTCTAGGCGAGCAGGAAGTATAAATCTGGACCTGCTTGTGATGAAGCCCTGGTTTGTATCAAGGCCTAGTGAAAGTAATTGAATGCAGATCTTTAAATTGTTGCCATGACTTATATATAAAATTACAGTGCTTCATTATTAACTAATGCTTTGGCATATGTGCCTCTTTCGTCATCTTCTCTTTTCACCAAACCTTTATTTGAAGTATACAAATGATTATGACTATGTAACTATTTGTAATGGAGAACACTTAGTTCAGTGTAATACACAGATGAATGTGCCATTTCATATGTGATGCATGTGTCAGAAAAGAATGTCAGAGATAACCTCTAGAAAGATGGATCCCGGGAATGGTCATTCAGCAGGATTGTAAACTGACAGCTGGTTCCACTCTGTCCTTTTTTGGGGGTACTAGCCAGCCTGGTGCCTCAGTGGTGTAGGGCAAGGGGTGATCATGTCAGGAGAACTCTAGATTTTTTTTTCAAGTGTATAGGAACAACTGATTTAAAGTAGAACTATAGGCAATTTTTATTTTTTTTTATTTTAAATAGAGTAAGGGAGGGTTCTAACCCCTGCTGGTTTATTTGTTGCCATCTGTATCCCATTGGGGAGATTTCCCTTCACTTGTTGTCCCATAGCCAAACAGGAAGTGAGAGGAAATCCCTGCAAATTAAGGGAATTTATTGGGGCCCCCCAGGTCACCAGAACTAGTGTCCCCATTAAAAGATTTCCCCGCTATTACTTTTCTGAGGACAACCCAAAATGTAGTATTTTCTTTTACTTTCACTTTCAATGATAATGGTAAACAGGACAAATAGAGAGGTTCACTCTCCCTAATTTGGGCACAGACATCAATAAAAACTGACAGGGGTTGTAATCCCTATCCACTCTATCCAAAACGTAAAAAAAAAACGTTTTGCCTTTAGTTATACTTTAAAGCAGGGGTCTCAAACTGGCAGCCTTCCAGCTGCTGCAAAACTGCAAAGTCCCACCATGCCTGTGCCTGTGGGTGTCATGCTTATAACTGTCATCCTTATGGGACTTGTAGTTTCACAACAGCTGGAGGGCCGCCAGTTTGAGACCCCTGCTTTAAACCTTCTCCTATATTTTTTTTAGCAGTATGACTCAAATAACAAAGTAGCAAAAAAAATCTAATTTTTTTTGTGCGTTAAATTGTATGTAGCAAATTAATGATTGGTCCTTCTAGGATTGCCATAATTGTAACAATACATTCTTTTTTAAATAGGAACTACTACACTAGCTGGCTTCTGAATTATGTCAAAATTGTCATTCTCCTGTCAGTTGGGATATCATGCTATCACATAGCACAGTGATGGTGAACCTTTGCACCCCAGATGTTTTGTAACTACATTTCCCATGATGCTCAACTACACTGCAGAGTGCATGAGTATCATGGGAAATGTAATTACAAAACATCTGGGGTGCCAAGGTTCGCCATCACTGGCATAGAATATCATCCTAGATACTAGAATACTTCTATACCAATTGTCTGGTGGTAAAGTGGGAAAGTGGGTTATCATAATGCTTACCTATAGGTACTTTGGTGTTTAAGAGATATTACTGTATATTAGACTTGTGCACAACGGAAATTTTTTTATAAGTTTTGGTTCGTTGTCATTCATAAAATACATAATTTTGTTCTGTTATAGTCATTATGTTACGTTAGTTTGTTTTCGGATAATTCGTTATTGCTGTAGAGTGTCGATATTCGTTATACTGAATCTCGAATCATGTCGCATTAATTCGTTATATCTGCTATAATTTCTTTCGTATTAGTTGAAATTCAATATTTATGTATGTGTGTATATTCATGATAATGATTTGTAGTTTGGAAAGTCGTTTGTCATTGTGTGTGTTAATAGATTCAATAAACAATCTCTTCTCTTCTGTTTAAATACAATACAACACCCTTCTCATTCAGTTCTCAGGAATGCACTTTGCCAGTAATCCAACCTCCAGCACAAAATTAATCAGCTGATTGGACTGTAAGATTTATTTTTGAGTTGACCTTTTGTTTTGTTTCATTAGATCTTTAACAAATTACTGAATCATGTCTAATTCATTCGTTATATTTGCTATAATTTCTTTCGTATTTAGTTGAAATTCGTTATAATTTTATACTGACATTCGGATGCATCCGAATGTCCGAAAGATGCAAAATTCGGCCGAATTTCGATTAGTTACGAAACTAATTGCACACGTTTACTGTATATGCAACCAATTACGTCACCGGAACATGCGCCCTGAAGGAACAGTTGTCCGGGCAATTACTTCAGATTCCTTTTCTGTAAACAGTGGCTCCCCTGCGCATGTGTGGTGTGACGTAATAGCGGCTCCGACCAGTCACACAGCAAGAGTCCGCGGACCCGGAAGGAAGACGGGCAAAGATAGAAGTGCCCTCCACCAGTGACAGTGCATCGTTGGAATGCTTTATTTTCAGGTAAGTTTCACATAATGTGCTAGTATGTGATGCATACTAGCACATTACGCCTTTACCTTTAAGGTCCAACAAAAAAAAATCACCCAGCGGTTTACTACCACTTTAATAGTATTAAATCCTGTGGAAACCTCAATCATTGTTCATTACCCCCACTCCTGATAGGGTTCCTAAAACATAAGCCGGCCATACATGGATCAAATTTTGATCCATGTATAGTTAGGGAGGCTGTACAGAAGTCAATCTCCCAACTGACTTCTGTAAATCACCCTGATCAATTTATTCTGGTGGCGGGAAAGTCTCCCAACTGTCAGAATACAATAGCTCAGATTACAGGATTCCCCCATCCACCTTGAATGTGTGGATGGGGAATCGAGTCAGTTTTTTTTTCTTTTGTTCAACCTACCAGTTGAACAAAAAAAGAAAATTACTCATCAATGGGTTGCCTTACACTATTATAGTTTTGAGGAAAGTACTACTTTTTAAAAAATGAAGGATACTCACCTCACTTTTCTGCTTACCTTGATTCACACTTCTGTTTGGACTCTGTAAGAGCATCTGTGATTATAAAGTACATAACTGATGTTAGCATCCATAGAGAATTGACTAAAGCTAGGTACACACTAGAGGTTTTTTTTTTATTCAACCCCCGAGTGTTGGACGAAAAAAAAACTGTCAGCTCCAGTTGGAGCCGCTGTACTGTCCATGCGAAGTTAGACCAGCGATCTCCCCTGCTGAGCTGTTGTGTTCTGAAAAGGGGATGCCCCCCCCCTTCACCTGCCAGAACACTCTGATCAGTGCTCTCTGCCATTGGCCTAGAGCACTGATCAGGAGTCAGTCAGATACTGGTTTTCCAGCATGCAGGTCCAACAGAAGCCAGTCAAATGGCTGGCTTCTCTCGGACAGACCGACATACATACGGGTCGAATGTTGGTTTATTTGAACCGGCCATCGTCTCCCGACATTCGGCCTGTGTGTATGGGGCTTAATGTTTGTTTCTTCAGTTAAGATATTTTCTATATAAAGGCTGTACTAAGCCTTTAGATGCAGCTAAGATCCTAGGCCTGAAAATAAGGGGAGGGATCTATCCCTGTGATACAATGCAAAAAAAACCCAGAAAGGTGTATGGGAGGGAATTGGGACTGTGCAATACCCAGGAGATAATACAAATAAAAGAAAATAGATAAGAGTGGTAATAGGGAAGTTGGGTTATGGAGGTGCCCAATACAAGAAAGAATATACAGATATACTAAAAATAGAAATTGCATTACATAGAAACATAGAAATAGAAACAATACAAATGAGGTTCATTAACATTGATAGCAGAGTATATTTACAGACTGTTGTACTGTTCATAATGTCTGTGTACATAAGGTGGTCAGTGATGAGTGTCATGTCCCTACATGTTTTGTCATCAATGGCTTCTTCAGGGAATTATGCAGACCACCAGTTTTCAAAACAGCTCTAGTGACAATAAATTCATATATAGATTAATGATCATATTAATAAATTCAGTACTGCATGAAAAATATCACATAACATGGTTCAGCATCCCACCTCATCTCTCCCATCAAACACACCAGAGAGACCCCAGAGAACACAGACCAGGTCAATCCACATATTGCGGTGGGGGAGGTTCTGTATGACCACAGAGGGTATATGGGGACCAGGCTACATAGAGACAACAAGCAAAGAAATAATGATAATATCCATTCTTGAATAAAAACCTTGTGTCCAATTGTATGGGCTAACATAGCCTCCATTATACTTACAAAATTCTGCTATAGAAAAGTATTCATGCAGGGGCGCCAAGGAGTAAATGCAAACGTGAGATGTAACAACATCACATATGGACCACTGTCAAAGAGGAGGTACTATAGTTGGTAATAATACAGCAGTGCAAAGAAACCTGGATGCAGCCAAGCACACAGAGCCCTCTAATATTGCAATCATTTTCAAGTATAGAAAAATCCTCAGACACTGATAGACCAGCCCATAAAGGATAGGCCTCACATAGACAGTCAGACATAAGCCCATTCATTATTTCAAACAATTACATGAAAGACCCAGACAGCTCAACATTAGAGCAGGTGAGGCATTCAGAAGTAGAAAATGCAGACACGAATTCCAGATCTGCATACCAGTGGAATCAATCAACCAACGCTCAGCCATGACTAGGGATGAGCCGAACACCCCCCGTTTGGTTCGCATCCAGAACATGCGAACGGCCCGAAAGTTCGCGCGAACATTCGAACACCGTTAAAATCTATGGGACTCAAATGTGAGAAATCAAAAGTGCAAATTGTAAAGGCTAATATACAAGTTATTGTCCTAAAAAGGGTTTGGGGACCTGGGTCCTGCCCCAGGGGACATGTATCAATGCCAAAGAAAGTTTTAAAAACGGCCGTTTTTTCAGGAGCAGTGATTTTAATGATGCTTAAAGTGAAAAAATAAAAGTGAAATATTCCTTTAAATATCGTACCTGGGGGGTGTCTATAGTATGCCTGTAAAGTGACGCGTGTTTCCCGTGTTTAGAACAGTCTCTGCACATAATGACATTTCTAAAGGAATAAAAGTCAATCAAAACTGCTTGCAGCTGTAATGTAATGTCAGGTACCGGCAATATGGATAAAAATTATTGAGAAAAACGGCATGGGTAACCCCCCAGCCCATTACCAGGCCCTTTGGGTCTTGTATGGATATTAAGGGGAACCCCGCACCCAAATTAAAAAAAGAAAAGGTATGGCGCCCCCAGGCCCTATATACTATATACTATATACTATATACCCTATATACCTATTAAAAAATCTATTTTTAAGCTTTTTTGGTAACATATGTAATAAGAAAGGGAAGTTGGGACTTTATATGAAGCAATTGAGTAGTGGAGGTAGATTACAATATAAGCATATTTATTTGGTAGCATGAGTTTACATACAAAAAAATAAAAAAATATTTCATATCATATATACATAAGAGACGTGCACAAAGGCTGAGTATGTTAAAATGGAAAAATACATGCATAACATCATATGGTCAAAACAATGAATACATATATGCATAAGAATAACATGTACGTGCCAATAGCAGCAGGCCTACCACCGGCACATGCACCCACACGATACATCTGTATCCACCAGGTGGTATAAAAAACATCATATATTAATAATAAATAAATAAATCTCAATCCGTATGGAGTATGTGGCTGCAGCATCATATGAAGCTCTACACGTTTCGTGGGTATTCCCACTCGTCAGGAGCGGATGCGTCAGCATTTCTATGGAATAAAAAGATTTAAGGAACCGTACTTCTCAGAAAAGTTCAAAAATGTTGTTTCTATTAGTATGGATGATTAACCACTGACACTCACCAACCCAGGCATAGACCCCAAAGTGGAGTGATCGGAGCAGGGCTGGCTGAGAAATGGCCTCCACGCGGGAGCTTAGGCGGCATAATATAGGATTGCAGCATCGGATAGGACAGGAGCTAAAGGTATAGATGAGAGCTCCATGTGGCCAAGGAGATAGTGTATACTCGATGGAGCAAGGATATCTTGGAACAAAATTGGATATATGTGTAATTATGGTATGTTAATCATAGTGATAGTATATAGTAAGAGATATTGATGCAAATAAATGAACCCAGTATAGCTCCATGTAAGAGGTGTATGAATAATATGAAAAAGGTAAGGAAGATACGAATAGTGCCCAAGGATGTGAAGATATCTGTGTGTAAAAATGATGAACATGAACATACAGCAGATTGTGGTATGAATACTGATGGGAATACCACGTGGAATCAAGGGCAAGTAGTATGAACAGAAAAAAAAACCACCAAGAGAGAGAAAGGAAAAGAAGGTAAAGGTTAAGAAAGCAAAGGAGAACGCCTACCCTAATGCTGCAGCAAAACAA
Source organism: Aquarana catesbeiana (assembly GCF_042186555.1). Taxonomy (NCBI): domain Eukaryota; kingdom Metazoa; phylum Chordata; class Amphibia; order Anura; family Ranidae; genus Aquarana; species Aquarana catesbeiana. The sequence goes on from NC_133325.1 coordinate 397,202,601, forward strand.
CCCCCAGCAGATCGTATAGCTAGTGTGCAGAGACCCCAAGGGGGAACTGGTGGATTGGGCAGTTCACCTGAATGGGGGATGTAGTTATGCCGTCAACAACCGACGCGGAGACCTCCCCATACTGGGGCATGAGATGTTATGGCTGGACGCCGGCGCCATGACCTCATTTCTGACGCCACACGCACGGAGTGAAGCCGCCACACAGAACAGCGTGACAAGCGTGGCGCCGATGCGCAAAGCGGCAAACGCCCCATTCTCCCAAACACACTAGGTGCAGGGGGAGGAGGGGGAGAGTCCAATGAGCGCATCGCAGCTCCCGCGATAGAGGTGGAGCCCAGCCATGTCCAAACACCGACCCATCCACCCCCGTCAGACCATGACCAGGCAGAGGGAGTGTGCATGGAACATATAATTGGAGACAGTCCGTGTGGGTGCATGAAACTAGTGGAGAAATTGCTGCCTGTAAAGAATAACATGTGCAAAGCATAAAAGCATGGATGTTAAATAAACGATATGGATAAATATTTGTATTAACAAAATTTGCACCTTAATGAAGGTACCCTATAAATGAGGGTGGACCTCACACTGGGATTGCAGGGGAACACTGCCACTCCAATTACTCAATTGCTTCCATCCCGGTATCTGTGTATGAAAATGGGGGGAGTTTGGGACTTTATATGAAGCACCATAAAGTGCCTCCATCCCGCGGGACTTTATATGAAGCACCCTAAGGTGCCTCCATCCCTGTAATACGTAATAAGAAAGGGAAGTTGGGACTTTATATGAAGCAATTGAGTAGTGGAGGTAGATTACAATATAAGCATATTTATTTGGTAGCATGAGTTTACATACAACATAGCAAAGAGTTATCATCACCTCTGTAAAATTTGTTTTGCTGTCTGTGCCCCTGTTCAGAAGATTTCACCTCACTTTCTGTCCCAATGACAATTGGATTTAGAAAATTTGGGTTTTTTAGGGAAACGAGGATTGGTGATAATAAAGCATCAGTGGAGACACCTTTTTCCCATATTAACTCTTACAGGAGAGAATATCCCTTTCTAGGGGTAGATTTCCTCTCACTTCCTGTTGTCTCCCTCCGTTTTTAAGTAGGAGTTGTTTGTAAGTCAGATGTTTGAAAGTAGGGGACCACCTGTATATACTATACGGCCTGCCCTATATACTCTGCAGAAATTTGGGCCTTAGGTGTTGGTGGTACCAGAACACTGTAAGTTACTCTTGGTGGACGCTGGAATGGGCCCTGCTGTGAAATATTATATCAAGAATTGTAATTACATGCCCCTGTGTAACAGGGTCAGAAAAATTGGGCCTTTGGTGGTGGTGTGGTGGTGTTGCCACAACACTGTAAGCCCTTATAGTTACTCTTGGTGGATGCAGGAATGGGCCCTGCTGTGAAATATTGGATCAAAAATTGTAATTACACACCCCTGTTAAACAGGGGCAAAAAAATTGGGCTTTAGGCACTGGTGGCGGTGCCCAGAACCAAAAATATTCTTAGAAGCTATCAACATGAACATTGAGGAGGAATAGGATAATCACTCAGCATAACAGGATAGTCACTCAGCATCAGCATAGGCAGTCTTCAAGGGATCTCACATTCATAAAAAAATTCATTGGTTACATCAGCATCAGGTGCTTGGTAGCTGGTGATCCAAGACTGATTCATTTTTATGAAGGTGAGCCGATCAACCGAGTCTGTGGACAGGCACACTCTGTGATCGGTTACAAAGCCTCCAGCAGCACTGAATGTGCGTTCAGATAGAAAGCTGGATGCAGACAGGCCAGTAGCTCAATTGCATACTGAGCAAGCTCTGGCCAGTGATCCATCCTCAAGACCCAGTAACCCAGTGGATTTTCGGTTGGAAAGGTCTCCAAGTCTGATCTTGCCACAAGGTATTCCTGCACCATGTAAATCAGACACTGGCGATGGTTGCTGGAACTGATCAGACCTTGAGGCTGCGGACTAAAAAATTGTCTGAACACATCGGTCAGACGGCCACCTTCACTGCTCCTTCTGTGACTGACCGAAGCTTTAGCAACACGTTGTCCAGGAAGACCAGGAAATTGCAACCTCCCAGGCTCTGGAAACGCATTGCATAAACCTTTCTGCAAGGCCTCCCGAAGATGTTTCATCCTCTGCTCCCTCTGCAAAGGCTGGATAAGTTCCGCAACCTTACCCTTGTAACGTGGATCAAGAAGGGTTGCCAGCCAGTACTGATCCCTCTCCTTGATGCCACGAATCCGAGGGTCCTTTTGCAGGCTTTGCAGGATCAGGGAGGCCATGCAGTGTAGGTTTGCTAAGGCATTTGGTCCGAAGTCCTCTAGGTCACTAAGGATCACATGATCCTCAACCACCTCCTCCCAGCCATGCTGACACAATCCTCCTCCTCCTCTTCTTCCTGTGTGATAGGCGGGCCTGCAGGAATACTGTCTGGATAAATAGTCCTCCTCTTCCTCCCTCTGTTCTGCCTCAAGTGCCCTGTCCATTATTCCACACAGCGTGTGCTCCAACAGGAAGACTAGAGGGACAATATCATTGATGCATGCACTGTCACTGCTCACTGTGGCCCCCTCAAATGGTGACAGGACAATGCATGCATCCTTGATCATTAGCCACTGGCGTTGCGAAAAAAAGCCAAGCTCCCCTGACCCTGTCCTGTGCCATACTCGCACAGGTACTCATTGATGGCCCTCTGCTGCATGTGTAGCCGCTGTAGCTTTGCCAACGTTGAGTTCCACTTGGTGGGCATGTCACAGATGAGGCGGTTCTTGGGCAGGTTGCATTCCTTTTGAAGGTTAGCCAGCTGAGCACTGGCATTATATGACCGGCGGAAATGCCCACAGACTTTCCTGGCCTGCCTCAGGAGATCCTGTAAACCCCGGTACCTGCACAAGAACTGCTGCACCACCAAATTAAGGACATGAGCCAAACAGGGAACATGGGTCAAGTGTCCTTGTCGGAGGGCGGAGAGGAGGTTGGTGCCATTGTCACAAACCACCATTCCTGGCTGAAGTTGGCGTGGCGTCAACCACCTCTGAACCTGCCCCTGCAGAGCTGCCAGAATCTCTGCCCCAGTGTGGCTCCTGTCCCCTAAGCAGACCAACTCAAGCACCGCATGGCACCTTTTTGCCTGAGTGCTGCGTAGCCCCTAGAACTCCTACGGAGCGCCGCTGGTTCTGAGGACAAATCTGCACAGGAAGAGGCCATAGAGGAAGAAGAAGAGGAGGGGGTGGAGGAGAGAGGTGTGGCAGAATCACCACTACCAGCATTTTGGAGGCGTGGTGGCGGAACAAGCTCCAACATTACTGCACCCTGTCCTGCATCCTTCCCAGCTGCCAGCAGGGTTACCCAGTGCGCCGTGAAAGAAAGGTAACGTCCCTGTCAATGCCTGCTGGAGCATGAGTCAGCGGCAATATGCACCTTACCGCTGACCGCCCTGTCCAACGAGGCAAGGACATTGCCTTCCACATGCCGGTAGAGAGCCGGAATGGCTTTCCGAGGAAAAAATGGCTTTTGGCAACCTGCCACTGAGGTACCGCACATTCCACAAATTCTGGAAAGGGGACAGAGTCTACCAGCTGAAAAGGCAGCATTTGGAGTGCTAGCAATTTAGCCAAACTAGCATTCAGCCGCTGAGCACGTGGATGGCTGGGACCGAATTTCTTTCAATGGTTTAGCAACTGGGGTAGGGAAATTTGCCTGATACAATCGGATTTAGGTGTACCGCTAGCAGATTGCCTGCAAGTGCTTGAGACACCTAATTCTACACCTTCATTCCTCTCAGTGCAGGTCTCTGAGATGACTGAAGGTATAGTGGGGTTGGAGAGGAGCAAGGAGAGGTCCGCCTTGTTCTTTGGTGTGGGCCTTTTAAGTACTGTTGCCAACAGACTGCATGGGAACTCGACATATGTCTGATCAAGTATGTGGTGCCCAAGCGGCTGCTGTTTTGGCCACACTTCAGACGTATGTTGCAAACAGCAACGGTACGATCTGCAGCACACGTCTCAAAAAAGGCCCACACCAAAGAACTTTTGAAAAAACGCGCAAAGTCAGCAGCGCCCTGCACATGCGGAGCTCTGCAGTGTGATGCAGTCAGTTGGCTGTCCTTAAGCTGGCCCCTGGAGGGCATCCTGCCTCATTGGAGATGTGCTGCCTCCTCCTCCTCCTCTCTTCTATCAGGCACCCACATAGAGTCAGTGACCTCATCATCCCCTCCCTCCTCGCCACTGGAGCAAACCTGGCAGTATGCTGCAGCTGGGGGAACATGACTGCCAGTTTTTTGTCCTTCTTGGGCACCCCCTCTCTCTGGGCTCACGTTACTGCCTTCATACTCAACCTGGGTACCATCATCGGAGCCTTCAAAACGCTGCGCATCCTCCTGCAGCATGTACCCAACACTGTGGTCGAACAGTTCGGGGGACTCCTCAGGACATGATGGTGGGGCTAGGGAAGGAGTGACTGATGCCATTTTGCTGATGGAATAGGCCGCTTTGGCAGCTGCATTGGCAGTCAAACTTGTCTTAGTGAAAATAAAAAATATTATACCGCGCTACCTGGTGAAATATAAAGCAGCAGCTCAAAATAAGTGGGATATACACAAAACAGTGAATATTATAAAATGTGAGCAGCGCTAAAAGTAAGTGAACAAGCATATAGAGTGATATATATGTAAACAAAAAAGCCCTGAAGGACCTGGAAATAGCATATATGAAACACAATTAAGGTCACAGAAAAAAAAAGGGGGGGGGGGTAAAAATATGTCCAAATAGTGAAACAATGTGAGTAAATGGATATTCAGTCCAGATAGAAGCCCTGAAGGACTCGGAAATTGCATATATGAAACACAATTAAGGTCACAGAAGAAAAAAAAAGGGGGGGTAAAAATAAGTCCAAATAGTGAAAAAATGTGAGTAAATGGATATTCAGTCCAGATAGAAGGGGGAAAGGAGTCCAACCAAAGATGTACGGATAAAAATAATTCAATCACAAAACACCAGCATGTGAGGGGATCCACCACCCTGTGTATTATGCGCTTACCAGATGGCAAGCTTTAGTAAGCTTGTACAGCAACCTGATGGTCAATACAGGAACCGTCACACCACGGCTTTCAATGAAGGACCAGGACTCACACCACGGCTTCCAATGAGGGACCAGGACTCAAAACAAGGCAGCTCAATCCAACCCGACATTCAATAGGCAGGACCCAGAAATATAAAACAACGGCTCTCCACAGTGTGAAATCGTTAGGACCAAGATTTAATGTAAATAAAGATTGCACTTTCATGTGAACCAGAGATAAAAGCATATAAAAACACTGCAGCCGGCCGGCTAATGGACACCCGTTCGGGATGAGGTACGGGACATACTGTGATGATGTCAGCGCTTCTACCATCTATCTATCTATCTATCTATCTATCTATCTATCTATCTATCTATCTATCTATCTATCTATCTATCTATCTATCTATCTATCTATCTATCTTTATGCACTGCAGATCACTGAATCACCTGCCTGTCCTGCCTGCCTGAAAGTGACTTTGAATACGTACACCAGGAATGGCCTATAGTCAAGTATAGGCTTGGCAAGACTAGAATGCAGTGGATATATATGTAGGATAAAATATAAATATTTTATGCACTGCAGATCACTGAATCACCTGCCTGCCTGCCTGCCAGCCTGCCTGCCTGAAAGTGTATTTGAAAACGTACACCAGCAATGGCCTGCAGTCAGATATAGGCTTGGCTAGACTGGAATGCAGTGGATATACAGTGGGGACAGAAAGTATTCAGACCCCCTTAAATTTTTCACTCTGTTATTTTGCAGCCATTTGCTAAAATCATTTAAGTTAATTTTTTTCCTCATTAATGTGCACACAGCACCCCATATTGACAGAAAAACACAGAATTGTTGACATTTTTGCAGATTTATTAAAAAAGAAAAACTGAAATATCACATGGTCCTAAGTATTCAGACCCTTTGCTCAGTATTTAGTAGAAGCATCCTTTTGATCGAATACAGCCATGAGTCTTTTTTGGGAAAGATGCAACAAAGTTTTTCACACCTGGATTTGGGGATCCTCTGCCATTCCTCCTTGCAGATCCTCTCCAGTTCTGTCAGGCTGGATGGTAAACGTTGGTGGACAGCCATTTTTAGGTCTCTCCAGAGATGCTCAATTGGGTTTAAGTCAGGGCTCTGGCTGGGCCATTCATGAACAGTCACAGAGTTGTTGTGAAGCCACTCCTTCATTATTTTAGCTATGTGCTTAGGGTCATTGTCTTGTTGGAAGGTAAACCTTCGGCCCAGTCTGAGGTCCTGAGCACTCTGGAGAAGGTTTCCATCCAGGATATCCCTGTACTTGGCCTCATTCATCTTTCCCTCGATTGCAACCAGTTGTCCTGTCCCTGCAGCTGAAAAACACCCCCACAGCATGATGCTGCCAACACCATGCTTCACTGTTGGGACTGTATTGGACAGGCAATGAGCAGTGCCTAGTTTTCTCCACAGATATCGCTTAGAATTAAGGCAAAAAAGTTCTATCTTGGTCTCATCAGACCAGAGAATCTTATTTCTCACTATCTTGGAGTCCTTCAGGTGTTTTTTAGCAAACTCCATGCGGGCTTTCATGTGTCTTGCACTGAGGAGAGGCTTCCATCGGGCCACTCTGCCATAAAGCCCCGACTGGTGGAGGGCTGCAGTGATGGTTGACTTTCTACAACTTACTCCCATCTCCCGACTGCATCTCTGGAGCACAGTGATCTTTGGGTTCTTCTTTACCTCTCTCACCAAGGCTCTTCTCTCCCGATAGCTCAGTTTGGCCGGACGGCCAGCTCTAGGAAGGGTTCTGGTCATCCCAATTGTCTTCCATTTAAGGATTCTGGAGGCCATTGTGCTCTTAGGAACCTTAAGTGCAGCAGAAATTTTTTTGTAACCTTGGCCAGATCTGTGCCTTGCCACAATTCTGTCTCTGAGCTCTTCAGGCAGTTCCTTTGACCTCATGATTCTCATTTGCTCTGACATGCACTGTGAGCTGTAAGGTCTTATATAGACAGGTGTGTGGCTTTCCTAATCAAGTCCAATCATTATAATCAAACACAGCTGGACTCAAATGAAGGCGCAGAACCATCTCAAGGACGATCAGAAGAAATGGACAGCACCTGAGTTGAATATATGAGTGTCACAGCAAAGGGTCTGAATACTTAGGACCATGTGATTTTTCAGTTTTTCTTTTTTAATAAATCTGCAAAAATGTCAACAATTCTGTATTTTTCTGTCAATATGGGGTTCTGTGTGTACATTAACCACTTCATTACCCACGTATAGTCATATGAGGGCCTGAGATGGGATCTCCCATCCTGGGTGGCCGTCATATGACGTCCTGGGCTTCCCGGCCGTCTCGGGGGCGCGCGCGCGCCCGCCACGTTGCTCGGGACCCAGTGCGTGTGCCCGGCGGCCGCGATGTCCGCCGGGCACCCGCGGTTGCCCGTTAACCGGGCAGGACCATGGATCTGTGTGTGTAAACACACAGATCCATGTCCTGTCAGTTGAGAGGAGACCGATCTGTGTTCCCAGTACAGCGGAACACTGATCGGTCTCCTCCCCTTGTACGTCCCTGCCCCCTACAGTTAGAATCATTCCCTAGGAAACGTAATTAACCCCTTGTGTCCCCCTAGTGGTTAACCCCTTCCCTGCCTGTCACATTTACACAGTAATCAATGCAATTTTATAGCATTGATCGCTGTATAAATGTGAATGGTCCCAAAAATGTGTCAAAAGTGTCCGATGTGTCCGTCATAATGTCACAGTCACAAAAAAAAATCGCAGATAGCCGCCATTACTAGTAAAAAAAATAAATAAATAAAAAATTTTTAAAAATGCCATAAATCTATCCCGTATTTTGTAGACGCTATAACTTTTGCGCAAACCAATCAATATACGCTTATTGCGATTTTTTTTACCAAACATATGTAGAAGAATACGTATCGGCCTAAACTGAGGAAAAAAATCGTTTAAAAAAAAAAAAATTGGCATATTTATTATAGCAAAAAGTATAAAATATTGTGTTTTTTCAAAATTGTCGCTCTTCTTTTGTTTATAGCGCAAAAAATAAAAACCGCAGAGGTGATCAAATACCACCAAAATAAAGCTCTATTTGTGGGGAAAAAAGGACGTCAATTTTGTTTGGGTACAACGTCGCATGACTGCGCAATTGTCGTTTAAAGTGTGACAGCGCTGAAAACTAAAAATTGGTCTGGGAAGGAAGGGGGTGAAAATGCCCTGTATTGAAAAGGTTAATGAGGGAAAAAAATGAACTTAAATGATTTTAGCAAATGGCTGCAATATAACAAAGAGTGAAAAATTTAAGGGGGTCTGAATACTTTCCGTCCCCACTGTATATATATATGTTGGAGACTGTATATATATATATATGTAATGCACTGCAGATCACTGAATCACTTGCCTGCCTGAAAGTGTATTTGAAAACGTACACCAGCAATGGCCTGCAGTCAGATATAGGCTTGGCTAGACTGGAATGCAGTGGATATATATATGTTGGAGACTGTATATATATTTAATGCACTGCAGATCACTGAATCGCTTGCCTGCCTGCCTGAAAGTGTATTTGAAAACATACACCAGCAATGGCTTGCAGTCAGATATAGGCTTGGCTGGTCTGGAATGCAGTGGATATATATGTAGGAAACTGTATATATATATTTTATGTACTGCAGATCACTGAATCACCTGCCTGCCTGCCTGCCTGAAAGCGTATTTGAAAATGTACACCAGGAACTACCTACAGTCAGATATAGGCTTGGCTAGACTAGAATGCAGTGGATATATATATATATATATATATGTTGGAGACTGTATATATATTTTATGCACTGCAGATCACTGAATCACCTGCCTGCCTGCCTGAAAGTGTATTTGAAAATGTACACCTGGAACTACCTGCAGTCAGATATAGGCTTGGCTAGACTAGAATGCAGTGGATATATATATATATGTTGGAGACTGTATATATATTTTATGCACTGCAGATCACTGAATCCCCTGCCTGCCTGAAAGTGTATTTGAAAACGTACACCAGGAACTACCTGCAGTCAGATATAGGCTTGGCTAGACTAGAATGCAGTGGATATACGGTATATGTAGGAGACATTATATATATTTTATGCACTGCAGATCACTGAATAACCTGCCTGGCCTGCCTGCCTGAAAGTGTATTTGAATACGTACACCAGGAATGGTCTGCAGTGAGATCTAGCTAAACTGGATACAGTATATATATATATATATATATATATATATATACAAAGCCGGGATGTATATATATATATATATATATATATATATACACACTAAATACACTGCAGTTAACTGAATCAACTGCCTGCCTAAAGTATATTAGAAACAGTACAGCAGGAATGGTCTGCAGTGAGATCTAGCTAAACTGTATGCAGTGGATATATATATATATATATATATATATATATATATATATATATATATATATATACCAGTCTGACTGTATATATATATATATATATATATATAATACACTGCAGCTAACTGAATCAACTGCCTGCCTGAAATATATTAAAAACAGTACAGCAGGAACGGTCTGCAGTGAAATCTAGCTAACTGAATAAACTGCCTGCTCAAAGTAAATGAAATGACACTCTCTCTCTCTATCTCTCTCCGCCAACAACACACTACACAAGGCCGACGTGCAGGCAGTCTTATATAGTGTGGGGCGTGGACTTAAGCCCCTGAGCCATAATTGGCTAAAGGCACCCTGCCTTTGGCCAATTATGCCTCTCTTTGCTGATGGCGCTGTGATTGGCCAAAGCATGCGGGTCATAGTGCATGCTTGGCCAATCATCAGCCAGCAATGCACTGCGATTACGCAGTGCATTATGAGGCATGATGCGCCGCTCGAATTTGGCGCGAACGCCCCATAATGTTCGAACTTCATCAAACGATCGAACAGCCGATGTACGAGTCAAACTTATGTTCGACTCTAACTCGAAGCTCATCCCTAGCAATGACCATAGAAAAGACAATCCATAGTTAGCTTGTACTGAGTAGCATACAAAACAAATGGTCGCCCCTACCCTCCAGCTGATGTTAGGCTGGAGAGGCCAGCCTAATATACACCCCACTCGGTCGGCGTCTGACGTCACTGACCGAGCGCGGATGAGATGCGGCCACTGCGCATGCACCAGCGCAGACCCTCTTTTTGCCTACAATGACCAGGATACCAAGCGGCGGGGGGAGGCGGTCATGTGACGCAAGTGCGTCATATGCACAGGGTAAACAATTCAGGAAGAGCGGGCGGAGCCAGTCCTCCATATCCACACAGCCAGAGATACTGGAATAGGCTGAACAGGACCATTGTAAAACCATTGGAGGCTAGAATGGTACAGCGCGGGCAGCCAGAGCAGGCATCTGCCCAGGTTTGGACAGAGGCCTGGGGCGTCCATGCAGTCACAAGCACTACCCACCACCCACCACAATAGACAACGCGGAGCAAGTCGGTGGGAGGGAGAGAGAAACAAAGAGGGGGGAAAGCAATGTGCACTCATTTACTGGTGAACCATCCAGTGAGTGCACAACATCGATGTGAACCACGATATTTGAAGAAATACAACTTGCAATTAAACAAAGATACAGAGACTTAATTAGAGTTATATATCAAAAAGACACTTGTTCCATCAATAAAGATTACAGTTTACAGTCTTAGATTGTTACAAACATCTATATCACGTATTGTATAATGTGTAAACACTTCATTCTGACTCATGCAGTAACATTAATCACCTAGGCAGAATAAATGGAAAGGTACTGGTATTTACTAGATGAGGAGGAGGAAGAAGGATATACAAAAGTATTCATGGGTCTATTTCTATACACTGGTCATCTATGTCATATATACGGGAAAACATGAATCATGGATGAATCCAATCTGTGATCATAGGAAAGATTTAAAACTTATATATTCATTTAAACCTGGGTAATTTGTGGCAAATTATAGATCCACCAGGTTTCTAATTGTAGCAAAGTACAGTTGATAGTGCCATCCCTTGAACGTGTGGGCACATGCTCAAGAGCCATGAACATGAAATCATGTTGATATTAAAATTATGTTGCAACCCCACATGTCGACTGATGGCAGTAGTCATGAGACGTTTCGATATTGGAGTTGTGTGATCTTTTATGCGCTTAAAGAAGGGACGTTTAGTCTTACCTACGTAAAAACATCCACATAGGCATTTGGCTAAGTATACCACTCCCACTGTATGACATGTGACTCTATGTACAACAGTGTGAGCTTGGCCATCAGGGAGAATGACCTCATGACCATTAAGAATGAAGCGACAAGTATCACATCTCCCACAGGCAAATGTGCCAGTGTGGGATGAGTTGTCATGAGCCACAGGGGAAAAGTGGCTCCTGACCAATCAATCCCTAAGAGATGGTGCTCATCTATACGTAATCTCCGGATAGAGTTTAATATACTTATTGACAGTAGTGTCTGCCGTGAACAGCGGCCAAAATTTGGTTAACCACTTGCCAACCGCCTCACGCAGATATACTGCGTCAGAATGGCACGGGAAGGCAGAGTAACGTATGGGTACATTACTCCTCTCCCGCGTGCCCAAGGTGGTCGGCATCGTTCCAGGAAGTGATCCGTCCTGAGGGGGACGCCACTGATTCATGGCCACCCCCTCGCAATGGCTCCTGGCAAATGAGAAGCTTCCTCTGGCTCTGTAATGTAAACAGAAGCAGAGGAAGTGATGTCATCTCTCCTCGTGAAGCCTTTTCGTTCCGGCTTCCGAAGAGAGAAGACATCTACTGTGAGTCTGCACGAACACTACACTGACACTAGCACACATAGGCACCTAAAACCCCCACGATCACCCCCCCCCCCCCGCACCCCCTGTTACCCCCTGTCACAGTGACACCAATAGCAGTTTTTATTTTTTTACTGATTACTGAATTGGTGTCATTTGTGACTGTTATAAGTGGTAGGGCAGTTAGTGGTAGACCCCTTTAGGTCTAGGGTACCCCCCTAACAAAGGTTTAACCCTTTGATCACCCCCAGTTAACCTCTATCGCCAGTGTCACTAAGCGATCTTTTTTCTGATCACCATATTAGTGTCACAGGTGACGCTAGTTAGCCAGGTAAGTATTTAGGATCACCGTCAGCTTTTTATAGCATCAGGTACCCCCATATACTACATAATAAAGGTTTTAACCCCCTGATTGTCCCCTAGTTAACCCTTTCACCAGTGATCACCATATAAGTGTTACGGGTGACGCTGGTTAGTTTGTTTTTTATACCCGCCGTTTATTACCCAATAAATGTCTAACCCCCTGACCGCTCGGCGGGTGAAATCAGTTAGGTTTTAGGTTCGGTTAGCGTCTGCGTCACCCCAGGCAGTGTCAGATTAGTGCCAGTAGCGCTAACACCCACGCATGTAGCATACACCTCACTCAGTGGTATAGTATCTAAACAGATCAATATCTGATCTGATCTGATCTATACTAGCGTCCCCAGCAGTTTAGGGTTCCCAAAAACGCAGCGTTAGCGGGATCAGCGCAGATACCTGCTAGCACCTGCATTTTGCCCCTCCACCCAGCCCAGCCCAGCCCACCCAAGTGCAGTATCAATCGATCACTGTCACGTACAGAACACAACACACATAACTGCAGCATTTGCAGAGTCAGGTCTGATCCCTGCGATCCCTAACAGTTTTTTTTGGTATCGTTTGAATCAGTCGCTAACAGTCAGGAGCTTTTTTACCTGTGAGTCTCAGTAGTGTACCAGTAAATTTAGAGCCCAAAATGGCAAATTGAAGGTACACTAGTGAAGAGGCCTACACGTTTCCGAGCATGACAGATAGTGAAGAGGAACTCACTCATCTGTCAGATTCAGGCTCAGAATACGATCCTGTAGACGACAGCGGCTCCATGACAGATAGCTCTGACGACGGAGTTGTGGTCCCTGCCAAGGTCAGGCGTACCAGACCCTGATCTTCTTGTGCTGTTGAGCTGCAAGAACCGCAGGGCTCTCGTATGGAGCAGAGAAGTACTAGTGCCGCTCATCCTTCTGGTGAACTGGCAAGCACCAATGGCCTAGTACACCCTGGTCGTAGTCAAACCAGCACTGCAGTAACACATGGTGAGGTGGCGAGTCCCATAAGTGCAGTTCAAGCTGGTGAGGTGGCAAGCATAAGTAGTGTCCCACTGCCACCAAGAAGACAAAGACAGGCCCGTCGAGCCCATAGTGCCCTTCCTGCTGCATTCGCCAATCCTAATTGGAAACCCACCACTTCACCACTGCAGCACCCGTACTTACCCCATTTACTGGCCAACCTGGCATTCAGGTGGAAACAGTTGATTTTACATCACTTGATTTTTGTTCGCTGTTTTTCACCGAAGATCTCTATAGATCTATTGTTGACCAAAGTCATTTGTATGTTGGTCAATACATCACTGCTAATCCCCAGTCCTCCCTTGCCAGAGATTGGAAACCAATTACGGTTTCTGAATTTAAGGCCTTTCTGGGCCTATCCCTCAACATGGACATAGTTAAAATGAGTATGTTGCGGTCATATTGGTCCACTGACCCAATTTACCATATGCCCGTGTTCTCTGCCTCCATGACTGGGGCACGATGCGAGCAGATCGTGCGGTTCATGCATTTCAACAACAGTGAACTGTCCTCGTGGAGACCCTGGATACAATCGGCTCTACAGAATTCAGCCCCTCATAAACCACTTCAATCAACGTTTTGCAGACTAGTTTACTCCCCATCAAGTTGTCTGCATTGATGAGTCCCTGATTAAGTTTTCTGGCCGCTTGTCTTTCAAACAGTATCTTCCCAGCAAGCGTGCCAGATACGGGGTCAAGATGTATAAGCTGGGTGACAGGGCCACAGGCTATACATGTAGTTTTATGGTTTATGAGGAAAAAGATAGCCACGTAGAGCCAGAGAACTGCCCAGATTACATAGGGAGCGCTGGCAAGATTGTGTGGGACTTGTTGTCATCCTTATTCGGAGAGGGGTATCATTTGTATGTGGACAATTATTATACGAGCGTGCTACTTTTTAGTCACTTGTTTGATCATCAGATTGGAGCATGTGGCACCGTGCGACCTAATCGCCGGGGCTTTCTCCAGCGGCTTGTAGATTCCCATCTTTGGCTGGGGGAGAGAGCCTGCTTCAAGTGTAATAATTTGCTCGCTATGAAGTGGAGGGATAATAAGAATGTTTTCGTTCTTACCTCCCTTCATGCAGACACGATGGTCCAAATTCCTACGGCGACTGGTGTTGTGAAGAAACCCCTCTGTGTCCACGAATATAACCAAAATATGGGAGGGGTGGACCTCAACGACCAGTTGTTGGCGCCGTACCTAGTTGCCCGTAAGGCCAGACGCTGGTACAAAAAGTGTCTGTTTATTTATTTCAATTGGCTTTGCTGAATGCTCATGTGCTATACAGAGCTTCAGGATAGGACTGGATCCTTCCTTAAATTCCAGGAAGAGATCGTCAGAGCCCTTCTGTTTCCAGACGGTGCTCAACCTCACCTTCCCAATCCAAGTAAGCCAGCTGCATGAGAGGCATTTTCCTTATGTCCTCCCGAGTACCCCTACCCAACGAGCCCCCCAAAGAAGATGTTGTGTCTGCAGCAAGCGTGACAACCAATATTATTGTCCCTTCTGTCCTGACAATCCTGGTCTTTGCATTGGTGAATGTTTTGAACGCTACCATACACTAGTTGAGTTGCACAGACTAGGACACACTTTCACAGGGTCTGTCAAGATGCCATCGCATTTTGAGAGACCCGAACCTGGAACTGTTACAGTTACAACAGTTACAGTTACTAAAAAAGTGTAAAAAAAAAAAACACAAAAAAATAATAAAATTAAAAAAACAAAAATAGTTGTTGTTTTATTGTTCTCTCTCTCTCTATTCTCTCCCTATTGTTCTGCCCTTTTTTACTGTATTCTATTCTGCAATGTTTTATTGTTATTATGTTTTATCATGTTTACTTTTCAGGTATGTAATTTTTTTATACTTTACTGTTTACTGTGTTTTATTGTTAATCATTTTTTTGTTTTCAGGTACGATATTCAGTTGCAGTGCGGATTTATTTATCTTGACAGCAACAGTGTTTGCTACCACGATACATAAAGCCATGACTCCAGCGCTGTCGGAGGTGATTTGACCACCACAGTTAAAAAAAAGAGCATGGGGGCAGCAGGGGTGGAGGAGTGATTTGCTCCTAACTTTTGGGGCGGATGCCCCCATGCTTCGGCATATATATATTGTAGGCACACATTGCGTTAAAAAATGTTTTATTTTTTTACTATTTTTTTTTGTATTTGCTTTGCAGGTATGGTATGTCTTACTGTTATACTGTAATGTTACTTTGTTTTATTGTTAACCATCATTTGCTTAGCAGGTACGCCATTCAGTTGCAGCGCGGATTTATTTATCTTGAAAGTAACAGCGTTTGCTCCCACGATACATAAAGCCGTGACTCCAGCTCTGTCGGAGGTGATTTCACCACCACCGTTTAAAAAAAGAGCATATATGCCGAAGCATGGAGGCAGCAGGGGTTTAGGAGCGATTTGCTCCTAACTTTTGGGGCGGATGCCCCCATGCTTCGGCCTATATTGTTTAGGCCATTCAGCTGCAGCACTGATTTATATATCTTGACAGCAACAGCATTTGCTCTCACGATACATAAAGCCGTGACTCTAGTGCTGTAGGAGGTGATTTTACCACCACAGTTAAAAACAAAATGGTGCATGTATGCCCATCATTAGAAGTGGGTGGATGAAGGTAGGTATTCTAATGGTGGGCATACCCACCAATCAATCTCTTTTTTTCGTTCTGCCCACAGGCTGCATGTAAAAAAAATTACAATATATGCCCAACAAGGACCAGCAACGTACTGGTATGTTGCTGGACTTTGAGTGGTTATACCAGAATGATGCCTGCGGGTTTAGGTATCATCTTAGTATCATTCTTTTCAACCAGCGGTCGGCTTTCATGTAAAAGCAATCCTAGTGGCTAATTAGCCTCTAGACTGCTTTTACAAGCAGTGGGAGGGAATGTCCCCCCCCCCCACTGTCTTCCATGGTTTTCTCTGGCTCTCCTGTCCCAGCAGGGTACCTGAGAATGCAGCCGGTGGTTCCGCCAGCTGACCATAGAGCTGATCAGAGATCAGAATGGCTCCAATCATCTCTATGGCCTAAGAAACCAGAAGCTACGAGCATTTCATGACATAGATTTTGCCGGATGTAAACAGCGCCATTGGGAAATTGGGAAAGCATTTCATCACACCGATCTTGGTGTGGTCAGATGCTTTGAGGGCAGAGGAGAGATCTAGGGTCTAATAGACCCCAATTTTTTCAAAAAAGAGTACCTGTCACTACCTATTGCTATCATAGGGGATATTTACATTCCCTGAGATAACAATAAAAATGATAAAAAAATGAAAGGAACAGTTTAAAATGTGCATGTGAGGTATCACCGCGAAGGTCAGATCAAGGGCAGTAATTTTAGCAGTAGACCTCCTCTGTAAATCTAAAGTGGTAACATGTAAAGGCTTTTAAAGGCTTTTAAAAATGTATGTAGTTTGTCACCACTGCATGTTTGTGCGCAATTTTAAAGCATGTCGTGTTTTGTATCCATGTACTCGGCATAAGATCATCTTTTTTATTTCAAACATTTGAGCAACATAGTGTGTTTTAGTGCATTAAAATTAAAAAAAGTGTGTTTTTTCCCAAAAAAATGCGTTTGAAAAATTGCTGTGTCAATAAAAAAAATGAAACACCCACCATTTTAATCTGTATGGCCTTTGCTTTAAAAAATATATAATGTTTGGGGGTTCAAAGTAATTTTCTTGCAAAAAAAAATGTATTTTTTCATGTAACAAAAAGTGTCAGTAAGGGCTTTATCTTCAAGTGGTTAGAAGAGTGGGTGATGTGTGACATAAGCTTCTAAATGTTGTGCATAAATTGCCAGGACAGTTCAAACCCCCCCAAATGACCCCATTTTGGAAAGTAGACACCCCAAGCTATTTGCTGAGAGGCATGTTGTATCCATGGAATATTTTATATTTTGACACAAGTTGCGGGAAAAAGACAATTTTTTTATTTATTTTTTTTGCACAAAGTTGTCACTAAATGATATATTGCTCAAACATGCCATGGGCATATGTGAAATTACACCCCAAAATACATTCTGTTGCTTCTCCTGAGTACAGGATACCACATGTGTGAGACTTTTTGGGAGCCTAGCCGCGTACCAGACCCCGAAAACCAAGCACCACCTTCAGGCTTTCTAAGGGTTTAAATTTTTGATTTCACTCCTCACTGCCTATCACAGTTTCAGAGGCCATGGAATACCCAGATGGCACAAAACTGCCCCAAATTACACAATCTTTGAAAGTAGACACCCTAAGCTATTTGCTGAGAGGTATGGTGAGTATTTTGCAGACCTCGCTTTTTGTCACAAAGTTTTGAAAATTGAAAAAAGAAAAAAATACAGTTTTATTTTCTTTCATTTTCAAAAACAAATGAGAGCTGCAAAATACTCACCATGCCTCTCAGTAAATAGCTTGGGGTGTCTACTTTCCAAAATGGGGTCATTTAGGGGGATTTTGTGCTATCTTGGCATTTTATGGCCTTCGAAACTATGATAGGTAGTGAGGAGTGAAATCAAAAATTTACGCCCTTAGAAATCCTGAAGGCGGTGATTGGTTTTCGGGGCCCCATACACAGCTAGGCTCCCAAAAAGTCCCACACATGTGGTATCCCCATACTCAGGAGAAGCAGCAGAATGTATTTTGGGGTGTAATTCCACATATGCCCATGGCATATTTGAGCAATATATCATTTAGTGACAACTTTGTGCAAAAAAAAAAAAAGTTTGTAATTTTCCCGCAACTTGTGGCAAAATATAAAATATTTCATGGACTCAACATGCCTCTCAGCAAATACCTTGGGGTGTCTACTTTCCAAAATGGGGTCATTGGGGGGGGTTGTGCCCTCTTGGCATTTTATGGCCTTCAAAACTGTGATAGGTAGTCCCACACATGTAGTATCCCTGTACTCAGGAGCAGCAGCAAAATGTATTTTGGGGTGTTATTCCACATATAACCATGGCATGTGTGAGCAATATATCATTTTGTGACAACTTTTTGTAAAAAAAATTTTTTTTGTCATTATTCAATCACTTGGGACAAAAAAATTAATATTCAATGGACTCAACATGCCTCTCAGAAATTTCTTTGGGCTGTCTACTTTCCATAATGGGGTCATTTGGGGGTTTGTACTTCCCTGCCATTTTAACACCTCAAGAAATGAGTCATAAATCATATGTCGTAAACTAAAAGCTGCGTAAATTCCAGAAAATGTACCCTAGTTTGTAGACGCTATAACTTTTGCGCAAACCAATAAATGTATGCTTATTGACATTTTTTTTTACCAAAGACATGTGGCTGAATACATTTTGGCCTGAATGTATGACTAAAATTGAGTTTAGTGGATTTTTCTTATAACATGTAGAAAATATCTTTTTTTTCAAAATTTTCGGTCTTTTTCCATTTATATCACAAAAAATAAAAATCGCAGAGGCAATCAAATACTATCAAAATAAAGCTCTATTTGTGGGAAAAAAGGACGCAAAAATGTGTTTGGGTACAACATTGCATGACCGCGCAATTACCAGTTAAAGCAGCGCAGTGCCAAATTGTAAAAAGTCCTCTGGTCTTTAGGCAGCCAAAAGGTCCGGGGCTTAAGTGGTTAATATGTCCCTCAACTGAATGTGTTGTCTTGAGTATTGGGTAATTACTCTCACTGATTGTTCATTACTTCAGGGCTTCTCAGAGAAAATTAAGCTCCTTCTTTCTTGCTTAAAGGCTTTGTTATAAGCCTTTTTCAAAAGGGTAAGACTATACCCTCTACCTTTTAATCTAGTGGATAGTTCTTTAACAGCTCTTTGAAAATCACTGTCTAGGGTACAATTTCTTCTAAGACTTATATATAGACTGTATGGGATACTTTTTAACAGTGGCTTGGGATATGCACTAGTGGCATGTAAAATAGTATTTCTGGCGGATGGTTTTCTGGTACAGTGCGGAATATAAAAATCCCTCACCGGCAACGGAAATCTCCAAATTGAGGAAGCAAATTTTGTGTTGGTCACAGTCCATTGTAAATTTGGGATTAAAGCTATTGGCAGATATATTGTCCATAAATTGCGAAAGCATCTCCCTAGTACTGAACCAAAACAATAAAACATTGTCAATATATCTATGCCATGAAATTCGTGTTGCAAAAGGTTTGACATGTCCTCGCGGGCAAAAAGTTCCCTCTCCCATCCCCCCAGGTACAGGTTGGCATACAATGGGGTACACCGTGTCTCCATCACAACCCCCTGCACCTGGAGGAAATGAGAGGTGCCAAACATAAAGGTATTACGAGTAAGGATGAACTTAAACAATTCTACAATAAACTGATTGTATTGGTCTGCCCTTGGTCCCCTTTCTTTCAGTTGGTTTTTTATAATTTAAATTTCCCTAGTGTGTGGGATAGCATTATAAAGACTTTCAATGTCTATTGCCACAAGCCATGTATTTTTGGGGACATGCATGCCCTCAAGGGTTTGAAAAAGATAAATGGTATCCTTAATATATGAAAATAGAGAAGTTACATGAGGACAAAGATATTTATGTACAAGGGAACTAGCATTCTCAGTCAGACTGTGGCAGCCCGACACAATCGGATGGCCAGGAAGATTGGTTAATGTTTTGTGCACTTTGGGCAGCACATGAAAAGTAGGAATCTTTGGTTCTTTAGTTCCAGGTGTTTTTGTCAATAAGCCCTCTTTGAGGGCAGACACTTAAGTTCATAATTTTCAACATCCATGATAACTACATTTCCCCCTTTTATCGGCTGGTTGGACCTCAATCTGAGAATTATTCTGGAGAGATTTAAGTGCCTGTTTGTGTCTTAC
This sequence comes from Aquarana catesbeiana, assembly GCF_042186555.1. Classification (NCBI taxonomy): domain Eukaryota; kingdom Metazoa; phylum Chordata; class Amphibia; order Anura; family Ranidae; genus Aquarana; species Aquarana catesbeiana. The sequence goes on from NC_133325.1 coordinate 397,222,662, forward strand.
AGATAGATTATTGGCCTGTCTGTTGACAAAATCTATTCTTTCAATTTCCTTGGTGGTCTGCTGGACAAATCCCATATGTTGGCATGATTGCTAAGCACCGGAAAAGCCTGTGATTTGGGTCTGAAGGACAGAGGTGGGAGGAAGGCGACACTGGGAACAACAATGCCAACCGTGGGGGGAACCAGAGGCACGTCATCTCCAGTGTGGCCCCCTTCCCACAAGTCCATCATGTCATTAATGGCTTGAAGTTCATCCAAGCGGAAGTTCTGTGTACTTGGAGGAATATAATCAGCCTCACAGGGGCTGTCATAAAGAACCTTATACATTAACCTCCTTGCGAATAAATGTACATCCTTAATAATCTGAAACTTGTCAGCATTAATCAATGGACAAAAGGTAAAACCTACTTTTAATACCTCAATTTCAACAACAGACAAGGACACAGTGGAGAAATTAATAATCTCTAGCTCTGTGTTCCTGTGTTGTCCTTCAGTGCTGGAAGAGCCAATGTAGGGCTCGGGGATTGATCCGGGCTTTTCACTAAAAAAATAGGAGCTAATTTGGGATCAATGGATTGTGTACTAATAGGAAACAAGGAAGAAAGATTAGGCTCACTTACCCTTCTGGTAGCAGTGGTAACCATAGTGGAAAAAGAAGACAAAGTGAGTGCCACAGTGCTCAGTGCAGAATTGGAAGCCAATATAGACGTGGTTGGCATAATTTTTAGTGAAGTGGAAATGGATGGCTGTGTAGTAGTGTATTTGTGACGAACAAATTGTGGTCGTCGAGTTGCAGAAGGCCCGAAGGTCCGTCGAAGTGATTCCACTGAAGTGGTGTCAGATTCCCCCTTGCGTTTCTTTGGTAGTCTATCCTGGGACAAATCCTGGTAAATTGACGATTGGCTGGATGACATAGAGGAAGCAGAGGATACATTAGGTATATCACTATCCATTTTGGGTGCTGTATAATTACATGGTCAATTCATGGGTCTGTTGTAGGCTGTTTGGTTCCATTTGTAAGTGTAGCCATATTCTTGTGTTGATTTATCTATAAGAAATTTACCCTCCTTGGCATTGATGATGCCCACTGTATATTCCTCAAGATATTCATTATATTCATTATATTCATATTCATATTATAATCTTTATATTCATTATATTCCTCAAGATATTAATTCCTTTTCTTTTTTAGTAAAGGTAGGAGAGGAGATAATAAGGACATGATCCTGATACCAAGTGACATTATGACCAGTACAACAGTCTGTAAATATACTCTGCTATCAATGTTAATGAACCTCATTTGTATTGTTTCTATGTAATAAAATTTCTATTTTTAGTATATCTGTATATTCTTTCTTGTATTGGGCACCGCCATAATCCCAACTTCCCTGTTACCACTCTTATCTATTGAATAGTGATGAGGTGCCGGATCAAATAGGGTCAAGAGTGGATGTACCACTCTTATCCATTGAAAAGGGATGAGGTGCCGGATCAAATAGGGTCACTCAACCCATTTTCCCAGCAAATAAATGAAAATGATATATAAATAAAAAATTACAAAATTTATTATAGTAATTTAAATACCTCAAAGCAGGAAAGACGTTTTAACAACACTATTAAAATAGAAAGTCACATAGTAATTCCAGTATACCAAATACAAAAGGTGTAAAACTCATACAAGTGGAGTGCAGCTGAACTGAGCTGACACAAATACCTCAACGCTTTTCAACAAATTGTTTTCTTCAGGGGATGAAGATGTCCACATGAAAAGGATGTCTAAAGAAAATACATGTAGGATAATATCCCAAAATACCAAAAGATGTACAGAGATACAAATATTAGCAAACATCATAATGCAGGTATTAATACTCACAATATATCAGCTACAATAGCAGATATATTTGTATGTGGAAGAGGAGAAAACTGTGTGTCTGTGACTCATAGCGGTGCCATACAAGGTTCCATGGATCCCAGAGACCAGTATAAGGGATAAAATGGCAGAAGAAAGAAATAAAGTAGGTAGAAAAAGACTAATGTGCCAAAAGATTGAAAAATAGGAAGTTGCCAAATTAAAAATAAAAAAATGTGTAAATACCTCCACATGGTAGGAGGGATCCTAGCTTCTATCCTGAGGTTTACCCAGTTAAGGATACAATATTTCTGAAAGTGCTAGACATTGGCAACAAGGCCTGTGTAAAAAAAAATATATATACCTAAATTCAGAAAAAAATAAAATAAATAATTGTAGAAAGAAATAATGAAGATCAGTGCAGCCAAACCATACTTGTAATTGACCAGTGCCTAAACAAGCAGATGTCCCAATTCCCTCCCATACAGATTTTTTTGCACTGTACTAAGCCTACTTGTGTCCTACAAGCCTTATTTTCTGCTTCACTGTAATGTATTTTCACCAACTACTGTAAATGTGTATGCTCCATGAGCAGGACCTTCCCATTCCTTCTGTATTGAACTGTATTGTAATTGTACTGGCCCCCTCTACATTGTAAAGCGCTGCATAAACTGTTGGCGCTATATAAATCCTGTATAAAAATAATTAAAAAGTTGCCAGAAACAAATATGTGTTAACAAGCGGTAATGCATCACTTCTCCTATGCATCTCTTTTGTCCATACAGAAGAGAGGACATTGTACAAACTTTAGGAAGAAGACAACACCATGTGTGAGTAGCTTTCTGGAAAATGACTGCCATAGATTACATAGAACTCAGGCTATGGTAATTTGAGATAACTTTAGCACAGATAAAGTGTTAGCTGTCCATTGATAGCTTTAACTGTTTGGAATTTCCTTTTAGCACAATCTTCAACTCTATATTTTGTGTCAACTTGTTCCAAGATAGAGGGAAGTTACATTACTTTATTTTAAGATACTTTATACTGTATTAAAATTTTGTGTGATTAAGTGTTGTTTCTGGTAACATTATAACTAATATGAAAAATGACAATAATTAAATTAAAACACTGAGCTGAGCCAAAAAGACAGGAAAGAACTGAAACTTTACTCTGAGAATGATAGAGTAGATGGAAAACAACCAGGAATTTTGTATGTATCCTAACTATTTTTACTGTTTCTAACACTGCAATTGAAAGAAATTTTCTAATTTCAGAAATTGTACAATGGATTTGAGAAGTGTTGTATTCCTGTGCGTGGGAAACTTGTGTTTGTCATTCTAATTTAGCAGATGAAAAATAAACAGTCCTAGTGGGGGTCACAGATTCAGATTATATTCAATGTAAGATTTGCGTAGGCTAATGCTCTGCTTGTGTCCATAGTCATTTAAAAAAAAATTACTGTTACCTTTGCTATTTTTGATTTCCTCTCACAATGCAGTGTTAGGGCCCTATTGATTGTCATTGCATTATGGGCGAAGGTCACATGATGGAGGGTAGATGTCACCTCTCTCTCTCTGTTCTCCATTACCAACTGACACTGGGTATTTTGGTGGCAGCTACAACAGCGGAAATAGTGATTGGGGGTAAGTTTTTATACAGGCATAGTAATTGGACAAGATGACAGTGTCTATTTAAGCTGTTTCCTGTTCACTGCAGGCTGGACAGGACTTGTTATTACCAGTTAGGGTCCCTAAATTCTATAGGAAAATATTCAATAGCCTGGTTACATTATGGAAAGCCATCTAAAAAAAAAATATTTCTGAACTAGAAAGAGTGCAAGGCAGTCTATTAAACTACAAACTAGTTTAATTAGCAATAGAAGACCACTTTTTTGTGGACAGGATGTTTGTTTTTTTGTCCATGGACAGGGAAGGAGCAAAGCAGCATAGACCGAAATGCAGGCTGTGCTTTTCTTGTTCAAAACAATATTGATCAGGACCTCTTGTGTGCTAAATGTTCCTACAAACACTAGCTGGCCAGCAGTCATCTATGTTAAATCATGGATATAAGATTGTTACTCAGTCTGTCCAGAAATAGTAAGGTTGTTGGATTGTCACCTCACATCTGTGGTCAACTTAAAGGATATCAAAAGCCAAAACTTTTTTTTATGGTTTTTGGATATGGTAGGATGGATAAATCACCTTTCACATTTTTCTATTTTGGGGAAATTAACTCCCTGTCCTCTAGACACAATGGAATGTGAGAGGAAATCTCTCTAAAGTGACAGAAATGCCCTCTTAGATGTTGCCACTGGAACGTGTCCCCATGTAAGACTTCCCGCTCTATTCCTGCTCCAGTGACAATTTACAATTTTGGATTTTCCCTCATTTTCAGTGGTCACTAGGACAAACAGGGAGGAAGCATCTCGTCACTGGGGACCCCTGACTGGGTTATTGGATTTAGATACTCTTTATCCACTTAAGGACCAGCCTCGTTTTGGAATTTAGGTGTTTACATTTTTAAAACAGGTTTTTTTGCTAGAAAATTACTTAGAACCCCCAAAGAGTATATATTGTTTGTTTTCTAACACCCTAGAGAATAAAATGGCGGTCATTGCAAAACTTTTTTTCACACCGTATTTGCGCAGCGGTTTTACAAGCGCGCTTTTTTTGGAAAATATTCACTTTTTTGAATAAAAAAATAAGACAACAATAAAGTTAGCCCAATTTTTTTTTATATTGTGAAAGATAATGTTACGTTGAGTAAATTGATACCCAACATGTCACGCTTCAAAATTGTGCCCGCTCGTGGAATGGCGTCAAACTTTTACCCTCAAAAATCTCCATAGGTGACGTTTAAAAAATTCTACAGGTTGCATGTTTTGTGTTACAGAGGAGGTCTAGGGCTAGAATTATTGCTCTCGCTCTAACGATTGCGGCAATATCTCACATATGTGGTTTGACCACCGTTTTCATATGCGGGCGCTACTCACGTATGTTCTTTTTTTATTTTTATTATTTATTTATTTTGCATGATTTTATTTATTTTTACACTGTTTTAAAAAAAGAAAAAAATGTGTCACTTTTATTGCTATTACAAGGAATGTAAACATCCCTTGTAATAGAAAAAAGCATCACAGGACCTCTTAAATATGAGATCTGGAGTCAAAAAGACCTCAGATCTCATATTTACACTAAAATGCAATTAAAAAAAAAGTAATTTAAAAAAATGACATTGAAAAAAATGTGCCTTTAGTTTTGACGTCACTTCCGCCCAGCAGTGTCATGGAGATGAGTGGGCACCATCTTAGCCTCACTCGTCTCCAGGCACAGTAGGGAGACAGACGCGATCGCCTCCGCTGATACCGACGGCTCCGGTAAGCGGCGGAGGGCACCGGAACGTGGCGGGAGGGGGGCCCCTCTCCCGCCACCGATAAAAGTGATCTTGCGGCAAATCCGCCGCAGAGACCACGTTTATCTGAAAGCCAACTGCCGCGTGAAAACGGGGATACCGGGGTTATGGCAGCTAGCTGTTGCCATAACAACGATATCCGCTGCCAAACTTTGGACGTACATCGGCGTGCGGCGGTCGGCAAGTGGTTAAGAGCAATAGCAGAAAGTTGAAAAAAGAGTGCTGAATGCAGGCATGGCAGAGGAATGGTAATGGCAGAAAAATCTTTACTCTCACATATAATGAGTTCCTTAGTCCTACAGGTCCACTCTCCTACATGTTTGGAAGCATTTGCAGATTTCAGGCACTGTACCTGAGAAAGTAGTTCTAGCACTATCAAACATTAAAATAATTTCTGACAGGGTCTTATGGGGTCTGTATTAATACTAACCTTACTGATTACCATGACCCTTCCTTACCTTTTTACCACAGATCTCTGTCATATCCTCATATCTGATTTTTTTTATAATTCACATTATAAATATAAAATTATTAGATAAATAAAACAGTGCATGCACTACAGCAATTGTTGTATAGAATTTTTTAGGACAGTTCAACTAATGGTGGCAACAGTGGACAATATCTGCATAGGCTACTGCAGTGTTTCTCAACTCCAGTCCTCAAGGCGCCCCAACAGGTCATGTTTTCAGGATTTCCCTCAGATGAAACAGCTGTGGTAATTATTAAGGAAGTGAAACTGATCAAATCACCTGTGCAAAATAATGGAAATCCTGAAAACATGACCTGTTGGGGCGCCTTGAGGACTGGAGTTGAGAAACACTGGGCTACTGTATGTGTTAAAAAGGTCAAGTGGGAGAAAAGGGCAGAGTGTTGTTACAGTATAACTGAAAGTGCTTGAACAGGGACATTCATTGCAGAATCCCTAGGTACTATAAGTATAATTACCTACTCTTAAAGTGACAGACTTTTGTGCATCTCTGGCAGAGGGCCCCACCACAAGCCGACCAACACCAGTATTAAGGTGCCAGACTTGAGACACTACGATTTAGAGATACCCTATGGAGGGACAGAATGTTGTTACAGTATAACAGTAACGTGCTTGGCCAGGGACACTTATTGCAGAATCACTAGGTATTTTAAGTATAATTGGACCCTATATGTGCCATGCCGTTCCGACTAATTTCCTTGTCTGAACTTTGCTTTGTGCCCCCCGTGCAGTAAATGCAGTTGCATGCCTTTTTTCAATAACATGTACACCCCATGATTCTTTAAGGTGCTGAGGACTTACAAGGTGTACATGCTGATATTTTGTGTTTCAGCATGTCAGATGGGAGTCCATAGCAAAAGCACATATCCTAGGATAAAAACACTGATCCTGCTTAGAATGTATTGTCAGAGAAAGTTTAGAAACTGTCAGGAACGCCTAGTAGTAAAAAATACAAATAAAAGAAAAACAACAAATAAAAACTGTGTAAAGTTTCTAATGATATGTTTACAAGTAGGCAGACATATTTGTCAATTACCTATGCAGGCTTTGCCTACAAATTTCAGTGTTTCAGTGCAAGTGTATCAGTCTGTTCTGACTGTTGGCAATCAATACACTCTCTGCGTGGTTTATTCTGTAATAGATTGTAATAGAATTTATCACAGAAGGATGCCCATTCAATTCTCTAGTATTCAACAGCTACTGTAGGAAGAGTCCACAAGTCCGTAAATTAAATACAGTCATGAAAATATGAGGTGCAGACAGGTAAAAATGTGAAATACACATCAAATTACTTTCAGGTGAATGCTACAACAATGAGTCCAAATATTTACTTACTAAAAATATACCATAGTACCATAGAATATTGATAAATGGCCTAGAGCTTTATTCAAGGCAGATGGCCTTCATAATGTATGGCTTTTGGAACTGGAGCTAACCCCAAAAAATATATGTTTCAGCATACCAATCTTTAGATGTGGTGACTACGTTAGTTTTCTTTTTTACAGACTTTTTACCCTTTATTTTTACATGGTGATCCTGCCAGTAACTCCCTTCCTGCCCCAGGGTGGCCCATTCCTTCAATATATTAGTGAGCCCGTTATTCTTTTTTTTTATACATGTCTGCCTCTGTTCATTTCCATTATGGATTACTCTATCCACACAATCTAGGTAGATTGAGGAAATCTCCCTTCTGAGACAGTGTATTCGGACAGCAGGGACTCTCTGCTGTCCGAATACACTGATCAGCAGCTATAAGGGCATCCTCCTACTCATAGCTGAGGTTCTCCATACCTTCTATAAGTTTGGTTGCCCTTCTTTGCCCTTCTTTGTACTCTCTCACATCTTTTGTGAGCTGGTCTTACTAATGCGTTGTACAAGGGCAAGATGATGTCCCTCTCTCTGGAGTTTATACTTCTTTTGATACAAGAACAAATTTTGCTAGCTTTAGAAATGACAGCTTGCCATTGCATGCTATTATTAAGTCTACAATCTACCAGAACACCCAGATCCTTCTCCGAACCGGCAGATTTCTGCTAATTTTTTATTTCTATCTGTGTTGCTGTTGGAGAGTTCTTCTCACTTCCTGTCTGGTAAAACCTTGTGAGCAGAACATGAAGTAAGGGGAAATCTCTTAAGTGGAGACTGAAATAGCAGTAAAAACTTGACAGGAGTTCCAATTCTTCCCCACTTTATCCAAAACTTAAAGAAATGTTTTGGATCAATAAACACTTAAATGTTCTAATTTGCTTCAGATTTGGGCAGCTGAAGTCAGCACAGCTATTTTTATAAATAGTAAACTTTTAAAAGCAGGGCCTTCTAAGTCCTCTTGTATTGAATTGTTTTGTAACTGTGTTGCCTCCCTCATTTTGTAAACCGCACTGCAAACTGTTGACACTTTATACATTTAGTATAATAATAATAATTAATATGTGCCAGCATGTTACCTGATGTCCAAATTGGGTGTTTGGAAATGCATGAAACTGTGTCTTGTACATAAAGCAATAGACAGGGTCAGTGCAAGGGGGGTGCCTGGGTGTGCTATAGCACCCCCAAAATTTCTCAACTATATTTGTGGTGAAGCAACTGTAATGTTAATGGAGCATATTGTAATATTTGTGGTGGGGCATATTGTAATATTTGTGGTGGGGCATATTGTAATATTTGTGATTCGAACAATAGTAATATTTGTAGAGCAATTGTAATATTTGTGGTGGAGCAAAAATAATAAAATATAATAATAATATTTGTTGAGCAACTGATATATTTTGGTGGAGCAACTGTAATATTTGTGGTGGAGCAACTGTATTTTTTATAGAGCATACTGTACTATTTGTGGTGGCGCAATTGTACTGGTTGTGGTGGAGCAACTGTGACATTTGTGGTGGAGCAAGTTTAATATTTGTGTTGGAGCAACAGTAATATTTGTGGTGGAGCAACTGCAATGTTAGTGGAGGATATTGTAATATTTGTGGTGGAGCAACTGTAATATTTTTGGTGGAGCAACTATATTATTTGTAGTGAGCAACTGTAATGTTAGTGGGGCATATTGTAATATTTGTGGTGGAGCAACTGTAATGCACACCAATTGTGCCACAACCACAAATACACAAGGGTGGTTGCGGCATGGCTCCCTTCACCTAAATGAGTTGTGTTCAGTACCACCCACTGAATGCAACATGCCATTTAATTTTTGCCGCAGCTCTGAAGCAAACATTGCAGAGGCTGCATGTGTACAGCCCTGAGTTGATTCATCTCTTTGCTCAGGTTGGCAACCACATGCTTTTACTGCCCCCCAGCCACCCGTGTGAGTGAGTCCCAAAAGGGTGCACTGAACACCAATGTAAAAGGGGCACACTAAGCACCATTCACGTACAGTGCCTAGAAAAAGTATTCACACCCCTTGAAATTTTCCCCATTTTGCCATGTTACAACCAAAAATGTAAATGTAGTTTATTGGGATTTTATGTGATAGACCAACACAAAGTGGCACATAATTGTGATGTGGAAGGATAATGATAATTGGTTTTCAAAATTTTTGATAAATAAATATGTGAAAAGTGTGGCGTGCGTTTGTATTCAGCCCCCTTTACACTGATACCCCTAACTAAAATCTAGTGGAACCAATTGCCTTCAGAAGTCACCTAATTATTAAATAGAGTCCACCTGTGTGTAATTATTATTATTATACAGGATTTATATAGCGCCAACAGTTTGCACAGCGCTTTACAACATGAGGGCAGACAGTACACTTACAATACAAATCAATACAGGAGGGATCAGAGGGCCCTGTTCATTAGAGCTTACAATCTAGAAGGGAGGGTCAAATGGAAACAAAAGGTAATAACTGTGGGGGATGAGCTGATGGAGAAAATGAAAAAACTTTTGTTGTTAGGTGTGGGTAGGGTAGGCATCTCTGAAGAGAAGGGTTTTCAGGGATCGTCTAAAAGCTAATAAAGTAGGAGATAAGTGGACAGATTGGGGTAAGGCATTCCATAGGATTGGAGAGGCTTTGGAAAAGTCCTGGAGGCGAGCATGGGAGAAGGTAGGTTGGTATTTAGAGACTAGGCTAGTGATGTAGCGGGGCTAAATTGTGGATGGCTTTGTACGTAGTTGTTAGTATTTTGAATTGAATTCTTTGGTCGAGCGGAAGCCAGTGGAGGGATTGACAGAGAGGAGTAGCAGAGACAGAGCGATTGGTAGGGTGGATGAGTCTAGCAGCAGCATTCATGATGAATTGAAGAGGTGATAGACTATGTAGAGGAAAGCCAATGAGAATGGAGTTGCAGTAGTCAAGGCGAGAGATGACCAGCGAGTGAATTAAGAGCTTTGTTGTGTCATTGGTTAGAAAGGGGCGTATTTTGGAGATGTTGCAGAGGTTGAGGCAGCAGGATTTGGACAGTGATTGAACATGGTGCTTAAAGGAGAGTTCAGGGTCCAGGACTACACCTAGAACCTTGGCATGTGGGGATGGGCTTATAGTTGTGCCATCGATTTTGACAGAGAGATCAGGGGAAGGGGCATATGGGGGAGGAAAAATTATAAGTTCAGTTTTGGATAGATTGAGTTTGAGGAAGTGGTGTGACATCCAGACTGATATATCTGAAAGTAAATTAGTGATACGTGAGGAGACTGAGGGAGTGAGCTGAGGGGTAGAGAAATAGATTTGGGTATCGTCAGCATAGAGGTGGTATTGGAAGCCATGGGAGGCTATCAAAGATTATTCACAATGGGGTATGGCGCTCCCTATAGGATTATATGGGATGAGCAGCTACAGCGAAGGGGGAGGTGGGGGGGGGGTTGTTATCCCTTGGTGTCCTGATGTGTGATAGTGTAAGCTGTACCAAATATCTAAATGAAGTTTACAAAAAACACCATAACCCCTAGTGGTGGTTTATGGTACCACCAGTAAATTGTGCCAATATAAGTAATCTTAACCTCCCTGGCGGTATAATTATTTCAGATTTTAGGTGCTGAAAGCGGTACAATTATTTTGCACAGAAATTTGGCGTTTTATATTGTAGGCCTGTAATTCTTAGGAATAGTTCACTTAAATCTGTCCAAACAAGAGTCTAGTAGACATCCCGGGTATGATAAAGTTTGAAAAACGAAATAAAAAATTATAATATAATAAATAACTATAAATAATTAAAACACATAATAATATAATAATAATAAAAATTATATAATAATGTAATCAAATCAAAAACACTGAAATTTGCTCAGTTGCAGAATTTTAGCTTTTATTACTTTTAGTGTTTGATGACGGATCTCCCCACAAATCACTATCGCTCAATTCTGCAAGTGATTATAATTTATTATCGCTTTTTTCTAGCTGGTCTAAAACCACTTTTGATGTAAAGAGACAGTTTTGGTTGCTATGGACAATCTCCAGTTTCCTGGCAGAAAGAACAGTTTTATATATATAAAACTGCATGCAGGACACTGGGCAGACCACTAGGGACAAAGGGGATGTGTAGATATTTGATACAGTACTGTAATCTGTAAGATTACAGTATGCTGTATCTATACTGTGTGTTTCACTTTTGAATTTACCGCCGAACTCCGTCCCCGTGCGTCGCAACGCTCGCAGGGAACGGAGCTCGGCACTGTGAATCGAGCGAGACACAGCGGCTCGCCGATCACAGCGGGGAGACATCGCAGGATCCAGGGGACAAGGTAAGTAAGCTCTTCCTGGATCCTGCGATGCAAGCCCGAGTCTGGCTCGGGGATACCGCTTTTGGTATGTAAAATCCACCCCGAGCCAGACTCGGGAATACCGCCAGGGGGGTTAAGTGATAAAAAATCATAAAAAAGTGAACACAAGAATATAGAAGGTGTAAACTAAACACCTATAATTGTGATGGAATTTCAAAGAAAAACTACCATATAGTATAGTGGTTTAGCATTGAACAAAGACATAAAAGTGCACCTCTGCCTAATAGTACAAATAACACCAAACAAATTGTAATAGTCCATAGGGTGATAAATTTCTGCAAAAAAACGGTGTTCAAATTTTCTTCAAGCAAAACCGTGACTGGGGTGCTTTCAGATGTTCTTAGTGACTTTTGTGCTCCCCCTCAAGGGTCCCCACTCACCGGATCCAACAACCCCAAAGGGGCAAACAGCATATGATTATCTCCTCCACGATCTCCTCACCACTGCGATCATATAAGGCACCCAGGGTAGTCTCCGCTCTCCGTATTGGTGATTAGATTATATTCATGGTAGCTCCCTCTCCACACAATTCCTCAAGAAGAGGAATTGTGTGGAGAGGGAGCTACCATGAATATAATCTATTGGTGATTAGATTATATTCATGGTAGCTCCCTCTCTACACAATTCCTCTTCTTGAATATAATCTAATCACCAATACGGAGAGCGGAGACTACCCTGGGTGCCTTATATGATCGCGGTGGTGAGGAGATCATGGAGAAGATAATCATATGCTGTTTGCCCCTTTGGGGTTGTTGGATCCGGTGAGAGGGGACCCTTGAGGGGGAGCACAAAAGTCACTAAGAACATCTGAAATCAGGACACCAAGGGATAACAAACCCCCCCCCCCACCTCCCCCTTCGCTGTAGCTGCTCATCCCATATAATCCTATAGGGAGCGCCATACCCCATTGTGAATAATCTTTTGGAGGATCCTTAGGGAAGCTCCTTTCAGGGGGGCTGCATACCTCAATTCTTTGCCCTAAGCGCAGCCATTATACATATTTATTTATGGGAGGCTATCAGCTGACCCAGGGACGAGGTGTAGATTAAAAATAGAAGAGGTCCAAGAACAGAACCTTGGGGGACCCCAACCGAGAAAGGAAGGGGAGAGGAGGAATTAGAGTTGTAAGAAACGCTAAAAGTGTTTAATCTCAGTATAAATACAGCTGTTCTGTGAAGCCATCAGAGGTTTGTTAGAGAACCTTAGTGAATAAACAGCATCATGAAGGCCAAGGAAAACACCAGACAGGTCAGGGATAAAGCTGTGGGGAACTTTAAAGCAGGGTTAGGTTTTAAAAAAATATCCCAAGCTTTGAACATCTCACGGAGCACTGTTCAATCCATCATCTGAAAATGGAAAAAGTATGGCACAACTGCAAACCTAACAAGACATGGCCGTCCACCTAAACTGACAGTCTGGGCATAGAGAGCATTAATCAGAGAAGCAGCCAAGAGGCCCATGGTAACTCTGGAGGAGCTGCAGAGATCCACAGCTCAGGTGGAAGAATCTATCCACAGGACAACTATTAGTTGTGCACTCCACAAATCTGGCCTTTATGGAAGAGTGACAAGAAGAAAGCCAATGTTGAAAGAAAGCTATAAGAAGTCCCATTTTCAGTTTGCGAGAAGCCATGTGGGGGACACAGCAAGCATGTAGAAGAAGGTGCTTTGGTCGGATGAGAATTTTGGCCTAAAAGCAAAAACGCTGTGTGTGGCGGAAAGCTACCACTGCACATCACCCTGAACACACCATCCCCACCGTGAAACATGGTGGTGGCAGCATCATGTTGTGGGGATGCCTTTCTTCAGCAGGGATAGTGAAGCTGGTCAGAGCTAGTGGGAAGATAAATGAAACCAAATACAGGGCAATCTTAGAAGAAAACCTGTTAGAGTGTGCAAAAGACTTGAAACTGGGGCAAAGGTTCCAGCAGGAGAACAACCCTAAGCATACAGCCAGAGCTACAATGGAATGGTTTAGATCAAAGCATATTCATGTTTTAGAATGGCCCAGTTAAAATCCAGACCTGAATCCAATAGAGAATCTGTGGCAGGACTTGAAAATTGCTGTTGACAGACACTCTATCCAATCTGACAGAGCTTGAGCTATTTTGCAAAGAAGAATGGGCAAAACTTTTACTCTCTAGATGTGCAAATCTGGTAGAGACATACCCAAAAAGACTTGCAGTTGTAATTGCAGCGAAAGTATTGGTTCAGGGGGGCTGAATACAAATGCACGCCACACTTTTCAGATATTTATTTGTAAAACATTTTGAAAACCATTTATAATTTTCCTTCCACTTCACAATTATGTGCCACTTTGTGTTGGTTTATCACATAAAATCCCAATAAAATACATTTCCATTTTTAGTTGTCACAGGACAAAATGTGGAAAATTTCAAGGGGTATGAATACTTTTTCAAGGCACTATAATGTAAGAAGAAGCACTGACTACCAATATAAGGGGGCACTCTGGGCATCTTATGTTGTAAGTAGCCCTGATGCCCACAATCTATATGCTACACAGTCCTGACCCCCACATTCTATATGCTATGTTGTATGTTACACAATAAGGGGAACCCATTGATCACATAGTCCTGACTGCTCTACTCCATACACACTGTTGAATGCTACATAGGGGGTTATTTACGAAAGGTAAATCCACTTTGCACTGAAAGTGCATTTGGAAGTGCAGTCGCTCTAAATCTAAGGGGTAGATCTGAAATGAGTGGAAGCTCTGCTGATTTTATCATCCAATCATGTGCAAGCTAAAATGCTGTTTTTTATTTTCCTTGCATATCCCCCTCGGATCTACAGTGACATTACTTCCAAATGCACTTTCAGTGCAAAGTGGATTCGCCTTTAGTAAATAACCCCCATAGTCCTGACCACTGCACTACATATAATATTGTGTACAATATTGGCCAATGTTCTGACAGTTGCATTATACACACTATGTTGTACATTGCATAGTACTGATTGCACTGATTCTTTTTTGTTTGTTACATAGTCAAAAATGCTATGCTGTGTATGTTAGATAGTTCTGACCACTGCATTATTTACACTGTGTTGTAGATCCCAACAAATTAAAAACAAGCTTTTCTTTTACCACTCTATAAACTCTATAAAGAAAAAATCCAAGTTGAAGTCCTTTGGGAGGAAACGCATCAGTCTCGGCTTTCTGCTTCCCACATTGCCCTTCCTTTTTTACTCTGTGATTACAGTTGTTATTCTTACCGATGTATGCTGGTTTTTATAATAAAAAACCCACCTTTTTGACCTACACCATATGGAGGCATTTTTTCTTTCCATAACCTTTTGGACGTGAGTTCTTTTGGCTGTCCAGTTTGATCTTCAACGCCTGAATTCCAGCCTTGGTGTTCTCTACATCCGAGTTCCGATCTGGCGGTTACCTGCACACCCCTTGGAGTTGTGTTTGGAAGTCCTGGGTTCCTTGGAGTTCTTTCGATTTGCCGATCTCGGCATCCTTGCCTTAATGACTCGTTGTTGCTGACATTCGAGTCCACCTGTTCCAGTAAGAGTAGATATATTTCCGCTTTTGGTCGAAGATGTACCATCCCTGATTCACTTTACGCTCTTTACGCCAGACAGTGCCAGTGTACTCCATCCCTGACTAGCCACTATCTGGTGGTGGATTTACACCAGTCCTTTCCAGGACCTTCACATCTATTGGACCTTTTCTCACCACTTATGTGCATTTAGCCATATTTGTTTATTGTTTAGCGCTACATTATTTATCATTTACTATTTAGCATCTTTGTCACATTGTTCATGTAGCAGCTTTCCACTTTCTATTTATTTGAGTTAGCACAGTATTATTTCCCATTTTGCTCTTTTAAGATATGTAATGACAAGACTGTGATACTACAACGGATGTATGGTAATGTATATGGGTATACTTGTTTGTGTACAGAAACCCTGGCCAATGATCTTAAAGGAAAAATATAATGGGTGCTTAGATTGCATTGGCTGATTGACTACTAATCTTTTAGATCGTAAGATCTACCAAGCAGGGCCCTCTGGTTCCTCTTATATTAAATTGTTTTGTAACTGTACTATCTGCCTCCACTTTGTAAAGCCCAAATTGTTGGCACTATATGAATCCTATATTTTATTATCAATAATAAAAATAATAATAATAATATATACGCTATATTGTCAAAAGTATTAAGACGCCTGACTTTACATGCACATGAACTTTAATGGCATCCCAGTCTAGTCCATTGGGTTCAATAAGGCCCATACTCGCTCATCTATGTCTTTATTGACCTTGCTTTGTGCACTGGTCCAAATCATTTGGTGGAGGGGGGATTATGGTGTGGGGTTGTTTTTCAGGGGTTGGGCTTGGCCCCTTAGTTCCAGTGAAGGGAACTCTTAAGGTGTCAGCATCAATAGACATTTTGGATAATTTCATGCTCCCAACTTTGAAGGAACAATTTGGGGATGGCTCTTTCCTGTTCCAACATGACTGCGCACCAGTGCACAAACCAAGGTCCATAAAGACATGGATGAGCACATTTGGGATGGAGGAACTTGACTGGCCTGCACAGAGTCCTAACCTCAACCTGATAGAACCCCTTTGTGATAAATTATGATTAGAGCAGAGACTGCGAGCCAGGCCTTCTCATCAAACTTTAGTGCCTGACCTCACAAATGCACTTCTGAAAGATGGTCAAACATTCCCATAGACACACTCCTATATATATATGTCTGAGCATACTTGTATGTGTGTTTAAAAGAATATTCAGAGGTCGGATCTTGTTTGAACATCTGACATTATTTAATATACAGTATATGACCTCTTTACTGTCCTTTCTTTTGTGGTGAAAATCTTCAAAAATAAAGACATTTGTTATTAAGAAATCTATTTCATGTTATTGTTCCTATAGGGCTTTGGTTAACCCATTAACCCACATATACACTTATGTGGCTCTTGTACAATGTGTAAACAAATACAGGAGCCTATGGTTTGCATGTGACTATATTTATCTTATTGGTTATAAGTCACAGGTATTCTATTCATTTAACAACAGTTTGCACAGGAGTCCGCCTAAGTAAATATATGAATTTAACTTTTAAGTACTGCACTTTACTAGTACAATAAAAGTCTGGAGTCTAGCGTCTCCGGTATAGTGATTCTGCAAACTGATTCAGGTCAATAGAGAAAATAAATCATATACCTAATTTATCAGTCCATTCCCTGATTGTACAAACACTGCCTCTATTATATGTATGTTTGAAAGATGTTAAAAAATATTTTCCGGGATTAGCTTCCTAATGGCACCAAGAAATGTTTAAAGCATGCCAGTGACCTTTGTTTTCTTAATCATTTGTCTTTGAGCAGACCCTGTGTTGCACTTTTTAAAATAATCGTTGGCGATGATGACACAATATTACTGCAGCTGCTCCACTCATTTTCCTACTTCTGAAAAAAGGAAGAAAAAAAAAAAAAAGCGAACATTCAGAGGCCTTATCAAGATTTCTAAAGGAAAAACAGATGTTGCCCCATCATTATCATAGAAGTGAAATGTTTCATTTCAAAAATGTAATAAATTCTAATAAAGAAAATAAATGTGAGTTCAGCCCCCATCTACACACAGATACCTTAGATAAATAGACTGATAGATAAATCCAGTGCATAATATCATTATATGTTTGATGGGAAAGAAAACAATGCAATCATTAAACAATTCTTATATGATGCATGATGATTTTTTGTTTCAAGTAACCTTACAAATTAAAACATTACTGTGACATTCTAAAGGAAAAAAAATTCTATAAATACATTTTTATATTGGGAACTTGTGCAGATTGTATCACAAAATAATACTTTATTACATGTGATTCACTAACTTGTATTGATTAATAATATATATGAAATAAAATATGTGGGGGCTGATTTACCAAAGGAGTTAAGAATATTCACACAATGTGTTGCTTGAATATTAAAACATTAAAAATATCCAATCATGTGCAGAAAATAAATAAAGAGGAATTAGCTTTTCACATCGTTGGATAATTTAAGTGAATATTTACACATTCCGTGAAGATTCTCAACTTCTTTAGTAAATTATTCCTAATACATTAAGTAAATATTCACTTTAATTATTTGATCATTTGAAAAAAAAAATTATATTTATTATTTTCAGCCTGTACATACTTGGATATTCAAAATGAACACAGCTACAATGTATTAAGTAAAGATTCCCAATTCCTTTAGCAAATCATCTTTACTGACTCTGTTTCCCAATACTTATATATATATATAGATATAGATATCTACATCTATATATATACACTGTATATGTATTGGCCTTGTATATAACGCTGCGGTTTTTAAAAATGTGCATTGTGGAATTTATCCAGAATCAGAATTGTTACGTCATTTGGTTCTAATCCCTTAACTAGTCTGTAATGAATACAATATGTATATTTTCTTTTGGGCTTTGGTGATTTATATGCAGGCTAAATCCTAAACATAAACTTAAGTCATAAAACAAACTATAAACAATGTAGGTTTGATTTGACGTCCAAAGATTGACATAGACTTGCTAAGGTTGCATAAATTAGCCTTTTGCTTGCAACGGTATAGTAAAGCAACTGTATGGCCATTTAAGTGTGAACACAGTCTGGATCTGTGTATGAGTGTGTCACTTTCAATTCGGGTGGATAAAAGGCGCAGGGAAGTCAGTGTTCAATTTATATACAGTAAGAGGTGTGTGTTTCTGAGAGAAGTACATGCTTGCCAACCCAATGTAAGGAACAATATGTTAGCTCCAATTTCATTTTTCTTTCCATCTTTTTGTGTGTCCAACTGTCCATTTGTAATAATTTACAAACTTTTTAATGTAAAAAAAAAAAAATTAAGTGATTAAGCCATCACCTTTGGTTAAGCTGGTCATACACTTTATGAATTTTGGTCAATTACCGAAGAACCAACTGAAATTTACTCTGTGCATGGCCCTGTCGGCACCCTCCCGACATCATTTGAAATATCGAAGGAGCCAGATGGCTCAGTCGAACAGAGACTGTATTAAATCAGATGCAGCTGCTGTTCGGGTATTCTGACAGCTGCTTGTACTGGCTGTCAAAATACAATAGCCACAGTGGGTAATCATCCATCCATCCATGCTGTATAGCTGATGGAAAAAAAATCTAATTGTGCATGACCACCTTTACTCATACAGCTCTCTGTGCTTATTTTCTATCAGTTCTGCCAGTGGCAGTAAATTACATTTACCATACTGAAAAGGTAGGCTGGACCCCATGACAAAAATCATTTAAAAAAAGTGCCATTACCTGTAAAAGAAGTCTTTAAGTATTTGCCTTCCCTGTTGCCCACCCCACTGTACACCTCTCCAGTCACTAGAGCTGGTCTCCTGAAGTCTGCTGGGAAACTGACCCTACTGGAAATGTCAATTTCTTGGGTTCGCTGCAGCTCTGGAACTCTCTCTGATCTCATATCATCTCTCTCCTTTGCAGTGATGTAAGATTAGGAGGAACCAGAGAACTGTGGGAGGCCCAGGAAATCAACAATACTGGAAGGGTCAGTTTTCCAGCAGGCTTCAAGGGACCAGTTCTGATGATCGGAGCAGTGTTCAGCATCATTAACATCAGGAATGGTAAGTAGTTAAAGTGTTACTAAACCCAGGAGACTGTATTCACTTTATCTGGTCTCCCACAGTATGTAGAAAATGGAAATGCAGTTAATTTAATAAATATAAACTGCTAAATACCTTTTCTCATCAGCAGTATATAGTAGTCTTGTGACTTTTATCAGTGTCTGGGTAGGCACTGGTTAAAGCTTGTAGGAGTTTTCATTCTCCTCTGTCTGTCCTATGAGGCTACATGACTCTGACCCTCTGTCTGGGAAGTGCTGATTAGTCTTGAGCTGATCATATGCACCCTCACAAGAAAACAAATACTTTTTAGCAATACACACCAAACTGAGCATGTGCAGAGTGCCCTCAATGGTCTGTTCTATCAGAAGATTGATTGGGGGACTGTGGAAGAAGGGGAGGATCAGAGAAGACAGGATCAAACAGACTTTTTACGCAATGTGGAGGATTAACCCCTTCGGTTCCACAGTGAGTATAACAAGTATGCTTTACTGGATTTACAGATTAATTTTACTGTTGTGGGTTTAGCAACACTTTAACAGCAATTTAAATAGAGACAGGCTTTCTGTAAACAGCTTGATTTTCTCCCACGCGTCATATCTGGCCATTGGTTTAAGCTGTTTATATGTAGCCCATGCACTTAACACTGTAGTCTGAAAATATAACCACAGCTTTCTACAGAATGATTATTGCTTAAACGTGCACCAGAACACTGAGCATGTATATTTTCTCTTATTCAGAAAATGCTGGCACCAGCCGAGGAGGCAATGTTAGCTGAAATGTATCTCAGATCATTTAATATTTCCCCAGAAATAAGCTGTCCCGGATGTGTCTACACAGAACTGAAGTGGATGAAACAATTCTTCCCTGTGATGGCTATTTTCATCTGGATCAGGCGATGATCAATTTGAGTCTATAGGTAACTTAAACGAAAAATCTTTTCTTTCTGAAGTTTTGAGGTTTTATTATGCAATGTAATTTCCTTAATTTAAAATTAAATTCATGTATATTGTGCCAGCACGTTTGGTAGCACTTTCACTGGTAACATAGTAACATAGCTATATAGACACATAAGATCAGTTTGGTTGGAAGCTAATCAGTGTGTTTCCGAGAAGAAGCTGAAGCACCTGTAGGAAACCCTGTAAAGAGAGGGTAAGCATTCCAACTCCTTGCAGACAGTGGTAATTCAGCCCAGCATTCACAGAGCTGCAAGGCAGGAGTGTTATCCATTTATCAATTGAGATCAATTATTTCTAAGGACACCTAGTATTGTACAGATACTCAAATGCTAACATTGTATAGTCTTTAAAGTGTACATGAACTTTACAGTTTAATATACCAATAATGCTACAGTCACTGTAATAGATTTGCTCTGGTCAAACAAGGACAGATCTCTCTTTGAAAACAAGAAGCAGTGACGGATCATCCCCACAATTGTGGGGAATGCCATTACTGACATCTTTCTGAAAATGCATATCTTTTATTTTGACCTAATGGCTTTACATATTCTAAACAGTACAGTAACATAGGTAAAAGCCATAGTTGGGGGTCATTGCTGAGAGTGCAGAACTGCATCTCCCTCCCTTGTTACTAGTGCACAGCGTATTAGATTGGTGTACCATCCTGTGTTTAAAGCGTCTGCTCTCCTCCACCTGTGCTACAGCTGCCCATAGTTGGCATAAACGGTACACCACGCATACAGGCAAACCCTGTTTCTATGCAGAAGTGAGCCTGATTTTGCACTTTCCAGCTTTAGTAAATAAACCCTATTGTGTACTTAAAAGTGGGGTATGCCTGTACTTGTCCATTTACTTAATTTCTAGAAGCCAGGGGTTAATGGGTAGTTGTCCATGCTTGGTGTGTTTTCATGTTGGCTGTGGGCAGTTGGGATGAGGGAGTGGAGTGTGACAGCAGTTGAAGTCAGAGCAGATAGAAAGCAGTGTCCCGGTAGATGGAGGATGCTGTCCTCTAGTTTCTCACCACTGATCTGAAGTGCTCATGCGGCGCAGTACTTGCCATGAGTCACCCCCTCACATGAGCACCCCACTCCCAAGATGGCTGTCTCATCTGCACCCATCTTTGTGCCTGGTTGGGGTACAGGTAATGAGTGATCTTTTATACAGTTAAACCGGTCTTTTTTTTCTACCATAGTTTGCAACAGGTTAGTGCGCAATGTCAGGTACTACAAATACTGTAGTGGTGTAAAGAGTTGCTGGACAGATTTTTTTCTCCACTGGCATAGGAAGGAAAGGCTCCTAGTGGTCTCATGCCACATAGGTAAAGCCAGTTCAGGATTTTTAAATGGTTCTATAGCTGCTGAATTGCTAGGTTTCCATGAACGCTTTTTACAGCAAGTGCTTACTAAAAAATAGACAGTTGCTATTTGTATGATATTTCAGTGGTGTTTGGGTAAGAAGAGAGTATAGATGCAAATAGTGCTTTCTGGAGTTTTCCTTTAAGAATTAGCACATTTTATTGAATAAGCCAATGCTTTCAGAATGGTTATTCTCATATATTACTGATATCTTTTTAGAACCACTGTTTAACAATAAGGTCCCACGATTTTGAATATGTTTAGCTGTCTTTGAGAACCATCATGAGTTGGCCTATAGCTTGGCTTAATGATAAACCTAAAATTATGATGTGTATAATGCCCACTAGTCAATCCACTCCCTGTGTCTATGCCTATGGACACACATATTTTTCTGAAGAAGGTTATACCTTTAATTTGGAGGTCACACAGTTTAAGTTTGTAGCCTTTTATTACTGAGATTAACTATATGTGTGAGTTTTGCTTGAGTGTAACCCCAAACATTTTTTTATTGTTCTAGGGAAAGTGAAGAAAGTTAAGCTGGCCATAGAAGGATCGAAATTTGCTCAGTGTGTAGCCATGCCTGCTCGACATAAGTTGATGGTTTGTAATGTTGGAAAACTTTTGTTGATCAGTGTATTCTGGCAGTGGAGCTTCCCACTGTCAGAATACAATATCCCACCTCTCTTGTTTGAATGGAGGAATCTGTTAGTTTTTTTTATTCAGCCCGCTGGCTAAATGAAAAAAACTACCTGTCTATAGCCAGTTCAAAGTTGGACTCTTTCTAGCTGTCTGTGATCTTGTAGCAATTTGCTTCAATGTTGTCACCAGATGAGAGGTGTGGTAGAATCTGCAACAGAAAATAAAATAATAATAAAATAAAAATGTGTGCAGAAGTTGTAGTATTTTACAACTCTATTTAAAAAAAAAAAAATTTGTCAACACTCTGAATTGGACAGTAATAGCATTCTACAGACATAGTACAGACTGAGTAGAATTTTCCAATACAAATAAAAAAAAAGTTTGGCTGAAGAACAACTTTAAAAAGACTTTACAGCAAAGATGTATAATTTTCATAAATACAGTACTACATGTTTTTAAATTAGGCAATATGGTGGGATTAGAAGTTTCAAATTTGAATTCCTGCTAGGGCAGCAGTGTGTGTTTTCCCCACATTTTAAAGGCTAATATCTAGGTGCTCTAGTTTCTCTCTACAGTCAGGCTCACTGGTCGGTTAATTGGCTTCTGCCAAATTTACTTGTGGACTTCATATAAAAGGGAGCCTAAATCACCATTTGCAATATGCCAATTAAAGCTCTAGGCTGTAATGATTTGTCTGTCTCGCATTCACAAGACATTGATGAATGACTGCTTCAAGTGAAAATAAAACTTCACAACTGCAAACAATTATGGAAAAGAAAGTGGAGATTATGAAACTAACCTAAGGTCCTACCAGCAAAATGTAATTTTTTTTTCCTCCCACCATTCTCTCTATTTATTGTTAGCGGTAAAAGTCAGGGCTCAGCTTCGAACCTGGCAGAGACCTCCAAATTCTCAGTCTAAATGTTCTTTTTCTGAAATCTTATACTCTGCAAATTTTATCAGAGTACAAGCTAGGCGTTTTTTTCTTAATTGATCTTTGAAATATTAAACATTATCTACTGTACAAAGATTAAATGCGTAAGTATTCCTGTTTTGAAAACCAAACCCTCGTAATAACCTAGTAACACAAATCACATTCCATGAATTTTGTAAACATTGTGGTGTTTTTAGCAATAAATTGATGCAAGATGGATTTTAGGATTTATTTATGTATTATAGTACCTTTAGCTACAAGCTTAGAACACAGGGGAGCTGGATCAATTACCACATAAAGGGCTGAATGTACTGTGGGAAGTCTAGAAAGCGCTCAGTGATCCAGTTTATCATCATGCAACCGTGCCATTCTGTTTTCTTGTGGCAATGACTTCTGGGAAGAAAAAATAAACATAAAAGCAAATGCTACAGCACTGTAAAGAAAGCGATACATGTCTAATGAGATGAATGTACCTCAATGATATTTATGTAAAATAAAGTACATTTAAAAAAATCTACTTTGTCACAAAAAAAGAAAATTTATTCCAGTTTTGCTAATTGATTGAGAAACTGTTGATGAAATTTATATTGTAAAGCGCTGTGTAAACTGTTGGCACTATATAAATCCTGTATAATAATACTAATAATAAAATAATGTTTAAAAATTGTTGATGTGACTGAAATTGACTTAAAGTGTATGTCAAACCAAAACCTTTTTTTTTCTAATCTTAGATAGAGAAGGAAGCACTTAGAACCCCTTTGGATTTTTATTGCTACCTGAGGCTCTATAAGAGAGATTAACCTCCTGTCGACCACTCACAGAAAGTATACTGTGCTTGGGTGACAAGTGCGGGCACGGCAACATACATGTATGTTGCCCGTTTGCTTCCACATTTGGGGTTGCGCCCCCTGCTGACCCGTGCTGTGAAGCAGCAGATTTCAGCCAATGATTTTGACTGAAACCTGCTGACCAGCCATGTCTAATCACAACAGAGCCCTGTGTTTACAAACAAACATTACTATGTGAACAGCAATCTGGCTGTTTCTTCTCCCTGAAAAACCGGGGGGAAAAACAGCCAGATTAGTAAGTAAAAGCAGCACAGATTACACACATTACACTTGTTAACACAGTTAAACCCTTAATTGACCCTAAATGTTAACCCTTTCCCAGCCAGTGTCATTAGTACATTGTCAGTGTACAGTATTACCACTGATCACTGTATTAGTGTCACTAGCGGCCTTAGTGTCGGTTAGTGACCCTCTCAGCCTGTGTCTGTTAGCTCCAGATTGCCCGCACTCTTTCACAGTCACACCATAAGTCACTGATCACCACCATTACAGTATGGCACCTATAGCTCCGTAAATTCCTGTATATATATATATATATATACGTATATATATATATATATATATATATATATATATATATATATATATATATATATATATATACGTATATATATATATATGTATATATATATATACATATATATATATATATATATATATATATATATATATATATGTATATATATATATATATATATATACCATAGTTTGCAGACGCTATAACTTTCACACAAACCAATTAATATACACTCTTAGGGATTTTTTTTACGAAAGACATTTGGCTGAATGCATTTAGCTTAAATTTATGAAGAAATTCAACTTTTTTAAAAAAAAATTATATGTTTTATAGCAGAAAGTAGAAGATATTGTTTTTTTCACAATTTTAGGTCTTTTTTTGTTTATATACTAAAAAAAAAACAAAAAAACCCCGTGGTGCTCAAATACCACTAAAAGCAAGCTCTATTTGTTAGAATAAAAATGATATCAGTTTAATTTGCGCACAGCGTTGTATGAATTGCCAATTAAAGTAGCACAGTGCTGAAGAGCAAAAAATGCCCTGATCATGAAGGAGGTAAAGCCATCTAGAGGCCAAATGGTTAATACCCACTTCTTGTCTTGCTGAGAAATAATACATGAATGTCTCAATACATGCTGTTGTCGTTTTCGTTCATGTCAAGATTGCTCAAGAATCATATTATGTATACCAATATCTTAGCAATGCCGAAGGTATAACCATATAATTGCCTAATGTTGTTTTGAAGCATACTTTTGCCTTACATTTTTAAAAAAATATGAACAAAACAAACTGTGACTACATGCACACATAGAATGTACCTAGTACACAGTATATAATATTGGTCCCTTTCACATGACAAGCATGTAGGTGTGGTAAATCCCCATTAAATAAAGTGTACATTTTTTTAAAAATAATGTAAATCTTCTGATTAACATTCACATTCTTCTATGTGCAATATGTTAACTGGAGTTTGAGCTCAGATTGGACTGTTTTTTTAAAAAAAATAAAAAATAATGTGTGTGTGTGTGTTCACATGCCTGAACATGTGCACAGACGATTTGAGTAGTGTACCCTATTTATAATATTCAAGGATAAGAGAGATTACAGAGGAATTTCCTGCCACAGAATTGTACTACTACAGATTAGGAGATCTGAACTATTCTGTATGTTTCTTACACCAAAATTGCCTTTACTGACTGTTCAAATTACACAGATGAGTCATACTTAACAATTCAATTACAATTTTAAATCACTGACTTCAAAAATGACAACACCACTAGTCATCAGAAACAATTTATATTTTATTGAGGTAGCTTAGTTGCTATTTAAGTATTGGGGATATATGATAATGCAACATGTGCCATACACAGAAAACAATTACAACATTCCTTGCTGAATAAGAAGGTGTTGATTCCACCGGTAAGACCTCTTGGTATTGTGTTCACTTTTGGTGTCACTCTCAACTTGCATGGTGAAAGAATATAAAAAAGTCTGGGAATCAACCACTTTTGGTGCATGGGCAATAACTGGGTATTTTCAAATTTTGGCCAATACCAAGAGCCTTTGAAGTTAGAGCTGAAATCTCACTTGAGGGAAAATTTCCCTGCAAGGCAGCCAGATTCTTCTACAAAGAAAAGAGGAAGAATACCACATGCATGCACTGCTGCCCCTGTTGGATTAGAATCATGAATGAGTCACAGCACTCAAAGGGAAATGCTCAAGTACAGGAAGATATTGCCCTGCCTCTCAATCTGGTGGAGGTATCTTATACATATGACTACTATTCCTAAACTTTAGGAGCAACTCAACCAAAACTTTTATTTTTAGTTTTTGGACAAAAACTAAATACCTCTGTTATATTTTTATTACTATCACTGATCTCTTTAGGGAAATTTCACCCAACTCCCTCCTCCTTGTCACAGGGCCGTGAAGTAACATTTAAAGTAACCCTACAGAGATTCTAACCCTTCCTCATTTTACAGGAAAAATATGTTTTTTTTCAGTCTGTATCCAAACTGAAGTTACCATCACTTCCAGTCCCAATGGGTACGCAGACCATGATAAACACCTGACAGGGGTCCAGCGTTTTCTCAGTTAGAAACTAAAAAAAATGTTTGGTTTGAGTTGGCGGTTTAATCAGATATTTGGGCTAAAGAAAAAAGTGGTTAAAAATAAATATAAGTGTGGTTTGAGGCTGTGATAAAGTAAAGGACAGCCACATTGCTTCATGATGGACTTTATGGGTGCCCCATCTCAACATACCACATGTAATCTCAGATATCTCAATTATACCATTGGTTATAATGGTGCTGAACAGTAGTACTTACGGTTTACTTATGGCATATAACACATATGGAAAAATAATTTTACGTGCATGTGATTATGTTCTGAAACTTTTTTTTTTTTTTTTTTTTTTTTAAATAATGTTTCATTTTGCATACACAGGTGGTCAGATATGCTTGTAACATATACAAACTGTGTCAGCTGCTTAGTAGGGCAGCAAGAGAGTCATTCTTTACTCTGTTCCATAGATATGGAGAATTTCCTACAAGTGAAGTTTACTATGAAGCGTATACTCCAGAGCAGCCATTCTCATCCTTTTCAACACAGAGGAACCCTTGATATAACTTTCTGGTCTCAGGGAACCCCTGCTAAAAATGTCTATATCTACAACTCATGATACATTAGTGTAATGGTCCGTGGGAAGAATGCTCTTACACTTTAGATACTGGGAAGAATTGCCCCCTTACAAATAGCTAAAAATATTAATGGTGGCAGTGGGAACTTATCTAAGAGGGAGAATTTCCTAATTTCTCAGGGACCCCCTAGCAACCACTGAGGAACCCTAGTTGAGAAACCCTGCTCCAGAGTGCTTTTGTTTTTTTTGGGGGGGATATCTGACCATTGTTAAAAATCTTGCAGGTGCAAGCCAGGTTGTAACAAACTTCATTGAAGTGTGTGCTGATATCATCAAAGGTGACTGTAAAAATAAATAAATTAGAGATATTACAGTGTGCATGTACAGATATGTCCACTGTGATCATGGTCAGGACACATAGATGACTTCATACACTGGTCCCTCTAAAGGGGTTTCAAATGATAAATAACCCTATTGCCTTTTTTGCTCTGGATATGCTGTTTTGCTTGGTGCATGAGCACATAACAGTGCTGGAGGAGAAGTTCCAGGACTCCCATGGGTATAGGGCAGAAGTGATGTCAGCTTGGGGAGGCGGACCGCTTATGTATCTTCCGAAGCCCTGTGAGCACCTTCAGAGGCCGTGATTTTTTATCATCGGCAGCACGGGTACACTATCCAGATTTGGATTTGACTAGATACATACTTTAATGTGAGTTGTTATAACATTTTTAATAAACTGCCCATTGCTGCACTGGATGACGCTTCCCTTTCTATACTGGGTTCACACAAATGGTGGAAGAAATTGCATATGATTCAGACAGGAACTGGATTCAAATTGCATGCTGTTCTTTGCAGTGCAATTTGCCCCATTAATTTTGTATGAATGCAAATTGCACTGTTTCGGGAGCATTTTCACAAGTACCAGTACTTGTGAAAAACTTTGTATCGGCCCCAGTGCATCCCTAAGGCACACTGTAGCAACTTATGTCTGCTCCTTTGTTCAATTCATTTAGTAAATTAGACACAATATGAATGCATCTTAAATATGTCCCAAACTGTGCATTTTTCTGTTTTTGATTATGTGTTTGTACGCACATTCTGAAAGCTGTGTATATTAGCCTTTACCGACTGCACCAAAGGGACGCCAAAACTAGATGGTAAAAAAGTTGGAAGAAGCTTTATATATATATATATATATATATATATATATATATATATATATAGAGAGAGAGAGAGAGAGAGAGAGAGAGAGAGAGAGAGAGAGAGAGAGAGGGCTGCATACTGGGATTTTGAGAGAAAGATCTAACAAATTCCTTTTTGCAGTATACTAAGGAGAGAAACAAATGAAATATATGGTGACAAAGCTGACATGTACTCTGATAACATGAGATATCCAAGTCACAGGAAACACATGGGGGGGGGGAATGTATAACTATATTCCAAGCTAGAAGAAAAAAAATACGATTCCCGAAAGATCCACGATGCTGGTCCTGCTGTATGTCACTTACTTGTATGGACGGTCCAGTCCTGGCACACGTAATAACTGCCTGCAGCTTTGGCTCGTATAGAAGGATCATGCCTAAAAATAATCACTAAAAGTTATTTCAACTCACATTCTAAGCAACAGTATCATAAAAATGAATTGGTCTGGCTAAGAATTGTAGATATTACTGTATATATTAAAAAAGTAGGTATGATTAAAGCTGAAGATTAATTTGTTTATTTTTTTCTTTCATGGTCCCTCCTCTTCCCATTTATGTGCCAGCAAGAAAAATAGGCCATATTGCCAAGCCATTATCATGATGCCTGCCGAGCATTAAAGCCCACTTTATTTTTTTAAATTACATACATTTTTTTAAGACTCAGTGTTTCGATCACTGGATCTCTGTGCTTCTCTATGCAATGCAGTGGGACAGCAGGGTGCTGTACATAGCTTCCTGAAAATATTACAGCCTCCTGCCTCAGTACTCCTCTCATGAGTCCCCGGCCCTGATGCAAGGAGGAGTTATGTAAATAGCAAAAACCCTGTAATGAGTGATATCAGTCTGGGCATTTGTTGGCAGATTGCATTTGCATGCAGATCGCACTAATTCCACTTTTGATGTTGAGCCTCCATGACTGAAAGGGTGAAATCTAATGAAAAATATGAATATGGAGAATGAAAAAAAGAAAGAGGATAATTGTAATATAGGTGATTATTACAATTTTTAAAACGCTACAAGTTTTAATTGTATGACCCTATTATTAAAAACTAATAACCGCTTCAGCCCCGGAAGATTTTACCCCCTTCCTGACCAGAGCATTTTTTGCTATTCGGCACTGCGTCCCTTTAACTGACAATTGCGCGTTTGTGTGACGTTGCACCCAAACAAAATTGACGTCCTTTTTTTCCCACAAATAAAGCTTTCTTTTGGTGGTATTTGATCACCTCTGTGGTTTTTATTTTTTGCGCTATAAACCAAAAAAGAGCGACAATTTGGAAAAAAACGCAATATTTTTAACTTTTTGCTATAATAAATATCCCCCAAAAATATATAAAAGAACATTTTTTTTCCTCAGTTTAGGCCAATATGTATTCTTCTCATTTTTTGGTAAAAAAAAAAATCGCAATAAGCGTATATTGATTAGTTTCTGCAAAAGTTATAGAGTTTACAAAATAGGGGATAGTTTTATGGCATTTTTATTATTAATTTTTCTTTACTAGTAATGGCGGCGATCTGCGATTTTTTTTGGGACTGCGACATTATGGCGGACACATCGGACAATTTTAAAACATTTTTGGGACCATTGGCATTTATACAGCGATCAGTGCTATAAAAATGCATTGATTACTGTAAAAATGTCACTGGCAGGGAAGGGGTTAACACTAGGGGGCGATCAAGGGGTTAATTGTGTTCCCTAGCGTGTGTTCTAACTGAACAGACGATCTGTCTCTTCTCCCCTCAGAGAACCGGAAACTGTGTGTTTACACACACAGATTCCGGTTCTCTGTGTGTCAGCGGCAATCGCGGGAGCCCGGTGGTGATCGTGACCGGCGAGCACTCTCATCGGCTTGGGGGAGAGCGCGCCCCTAGTGGCCACAGGGAGAAGTGACGTTACATAATGTTGTTTCGCCCAGCCGTGCCATTCTGCCGCAGTACAACAGCGGCGGCTGGTCGGCAAGTGGCTAAAGGTATATCTTATTTGGGAAAATTTGTGTGTCCATATTCATAGACCCAGGAAGAATATTGGCCTGTGGGCACTATGCATAGTGCACCCCTAGCACTCAGTGCTGCAATATACCGGAATGTTTAGCTCAGCAGCAACATTTTGGTGGTGAGTTGCCCTGAACTGTTTATTCACACTTGTTACCAAATGCTGGTTGAATTTGTTAAAAATGCTGGAAAATGTATGACTAGCATTAGGGAATGAGTATGGGAGTTACTTGCTTTTGTCATAAATGTATGGAGCTGTTTAAGTACACTAGAACAGGAGGGTGAGAGTGGTGCAAGGAGGAATAGTGGCTATGCTGCAAGTACTGTGGGAAGTGAGAGCAGGCAGAAGATGTGTGTTAAAACAGAACAAAACCTGTTGATGGAACTGTTTCCCAAAACAGTTAGATTCAAGGCATGGTTGCTTGTGCTACCAACTGAACTGCCATGCCATTAAATGGCTGGTGTACTAACAGATCACATGTGCAGCATCATGACAACTGCAGATCAAAGAGAGGCTAAGATGACAGTTTCCTTAGCTGTAAAGGATACAGCATGTATTTCAACTGTATTTTCCCTATTACTTACATCATTCCATGTGTCATAAGTTCATTTGGTGGGGTTGGAAATTTTTAGTCACTGTTTTCTAGTAATATGCTGGATCCATGGACAGATCACATAATATGCTTTGACTAGTGGATGTTAGTGGCGTACTAATGTTGGTGCGGGGGGTGTAGTCTGCACTGGGTGCACTGGCTGAACCAAAAAAAACTATGCTTTTTATTTAACTATACTCCTTTAAAGCCTGCCATAGACGGTAGGAATCTTGGCCAGTTCAGCAGGGACCAGCCAAAATTCGAACCATGTATATGCAGGCTGAATGTACCCAAGCTGATCGATTGTTTAACTTGGGTACAACCAGCCTGTCGGATATTATATGTGACTATTGCTAGTGGCTATTGTAGCCCCTAGCAAAAATCACTGCGTTCTCTCAGCGGGGGAGGCTTCCCCCAATCACCCATTGAGAGAACACAATGGCTCTTCGGAAGGGTTTCCTTCATCAACACTGACTGCGGTTGCAAGAAAGAAAAACGCTCCATCTATTGCCGTCTTAAGTCCCTCCCACTATTAATGTAATTTGACCACACCCACAATTTTCCATGGTGCGCTATTTGCACCACTTTATTTCTAAAAACCAGTTCTTCTTCGTTAAAAAAAAAAAAAAAAACTAACCAACCCCAGGTGCCAGATGTGCTAGGTATGCCACTGGAGGATGGACAGTATATGTTCCATATAAAAAGAGTTCTTCTGTGAGTTTCCTCTTTCTTGTATGAATATTTAGAAGTCCTTATGTATGTCCCTATTAAATAAAATTCATGAGTAAGGCTTTTATAAACAGATACATAAACTGTAGATGCCTTGGTAGAATCTGAGGAAAGTGTCTGCACTGTAAAAAATATTGTCCTGGGTCTACTCAAAAAACCGAGGCAACTATTTGCATCAGCTTTTTAAGTACTGTCAACTAAACTTATTTTTGTCTGACTTATTAGACTTTTCATGTTTTAAGTAAATCCAACTCAATTTTTTTAGTTTATAGACCATAGTGTTTTAAGTTAGGAATACATACCTTAACTTGTCTGGAACTATAGTTTTAAGTAAAGCCAACTAAATTTTTCCAGTTTATAGACCATAGGTTCAAGTAAAGCCAACTCAATTTTTCCAGTTTATAGACCATAGGTTCAAGTAAAGCCAACTCAATTTTTCCAGTTTATAGACCATAGGTTCAAGTAAAGCCAACTCAATTTTTCCAGTCTATTGAAAACGTTAAGTAAGGAACACATACATTAACCACTTGCCGACCGCTGCACACCGATATACGTTGGCACAATGGCAGTGGTGGGCAAATGGGTGTACCTGTACGTCCCCTTTAAATGGAGGGGCTAGCGGGCACGCATGCGCCTGCCCGCCGCGTACATCGTGACCGTGGCCAATGTCCGCCGGTCTCCCATCGATTAAGTCACAGAGCCGCAGAACGGGGAAGTGCCTATGTAAACAAGGCACTTCCCCTTTCTGCCTTGTGACATGACAGAGATCACTGCTCCCTGTCATCGGGAGTAGTGATCGATGTCATGTGAGTGCAAGGCCATCCCCCCACAGTTAGAATCACTCCCTAGAACACACTTAACCCCTTCATCGCCCCCTAGTGGTTAACCCCTTCCCTGCCAGTGTCATTTACACAGTAATCAGTGCACTCTTATAGCACTGATCGCTGTATAAATGACCATGGTCCCAAAATAGTGTCAAAAGTGTCCGATGTGTCCGCCATAATGTCGCAGTCCCAATAAAAATTGCAGATCGCCGCCATTACTAAGAAAAAAAAATTAATAATAAAAATGCCATAAAACTATCCCCTATTTTGTAGACGTATAACTTTTGCGCAAACCAATCAATATACGCTTATTGTGATTTTTTTTACCAAAAATATGTAGAAGAATACATATCGGCCTAAACTGAGGAAAAAATTTGTTTTTTTATATATTTTTGGGGGATATTTATTATAGTTAAAGCAATGCAGTGCTAAATCGCAAAAAGTGCTCCGGTCAGGAAGGGGGTAAAATCTTCCAGGGCTGAAGTGGTTAACTTACTTATTTCAAGTATTTATATAGCACCATTAATTTATGGAGCACGTTACATATACATTCACATCATTCCCAGCCCTCAAGGAGCTAATTTACCTACCAGCATCTCTTTGGAGTGTGGGAGGAAACCCACGCAGGCACAGGGTAGAACATGTAAACTACAGGCAGGTAGTGCCAGGGTTGGGATTCGAACCAGTGACCCTTTTGCTGCTAGACAAAAGTGCTAACCACTACACCACTGTGCTGCTTAGCTACTGAGTTTTAACTGATAATAACTTGTAACTAACTCCATTTTTTTAAGTTGGTAAAACTTATTTTCCAAATGTATTTGAAAAATGTTTGAAGGTTTTTATATAAAAATAATACAATAATATGTTTTTTAAAACAAGGAATATTCTCATGAAACAGGCTTTCAAAACAAATTAACATTTATTATTTATAAAGTGTTACAAATGTAATATTATTAAAGCAGCACCAAATGTAAATGTAAACATAAAAAAGAAAGAAAAAAATGCCTCTTTCTCAGCTAATAAATCATACTGAAACACACACATGTATATACAGTATACAGTATCTGTAAAGAACATAGAATACAGAATGTATTAACTTTTTTTAAAGCCTTTTAGGAAAGTAATTAGCACTTTAACCACTTCAGCCCCAGAATAATTTGCCCCTTAATGACCAGGCCATTTTTAGCGATACGGCGCTGCGTCGATTTAACTGATAATTGCGTGGTTGTGTGATGCTGTACCCAAACAAAATTGTCGTCCTTTTTTTCCCACAAATAGAGCTTTCTTTTGGTGGTAGTTAATCACCTCTGCGTTTTTTATTTTTTGCGCTATAAACAAAAAAAGACAGAAAAAAATGGGATAGATTTAGGGACTTTTATTTATTTTTTTATTACTTTTACTGGTAATGGTGGCGATCTGTGATTTTTAGCTGGACTGCAACATTGGACAAATCTGACCCTAAATGACCCTTTTTGGGGACCAGTGACATTATTACATTGATCAGTGCCATAAAAATGCACTGATCAATATATAAATGACACTGGCAGGAAAGGGGTTAACACTAGGGACGATCAAGGGGTTAAGTGTGTTCCCTGGGTGTGTTCTAACTGTAGGGGGGATGGGCTACCAGGGACATGACAGAGATAGCTGTTCCTGATCTCTGATATGTCATCTGGATCTTGTTGATCCCTGTTCTGCCTCTGTATACCGCGATTGTGGGTCGCTGGCTGACATCAAGGAGTTGCACGCCCGCAACTCCTGTGCAAAGACCGACGTATACCTACGGCAGTTTGCGCAAGAGAGCCGACCTGCCACAGTATGACGGTGGTTGGTCGGCAAGTGGTTTAAGTGTGATTTTCTGAAGATAGATTCCCCACATCTAGCTCTAAATAGATCTTCTGAAAAACTTCAAAGGTATGTTTTAGGTTTTCAGGGTAGCTCAGGCTAAAAGCATAAATGAGTCCCATAATCATTCTTTCTGATACGAAATGAGAGTGCTGTATGAAAAAAATACACTATACCAATATGCTTGTTTTTCCTGCCAATACAGCATAAATATGGTATATTTGTTTTTGAAATGGAATAACATAGTGCAAAGTGGGTGAGACTTTAGGTTACATAATCTAACGTTGAATGTCCAATATCTCAAAAACCGAACAAACAGAAAGTTTGTTTTTGTGCTACAAATCAGTACAAACGCAGCACAAACAAATTGTATAATTGTTTTTAAAGTGTAATAACATGTGGTGCAAAGTGGGAGAGGTTTCATCAACTATAATGCATAATATCTCTGAAACCAAACAAGCACATACGTTCATTTTTACAGCACAAATCAGCACAGATGCAGTGCAAATGAATGCTATCTTTGTTTTTACATTTTAATAACATTGGGTGCAAAGTGGGCGGGGCTTGATGTTACATAATCTGAATATGAATTCCAATATCTTAAAAACTGAACCGGCTGAAACATTCATTTTTGAGGCACAGAATAGTTTTTAAGCTTAACAGCCGGCGATCCCTCACCCTGCATCTTGGTTGCGTTCTGCCTTTGCGTGTGCACAAGTGAGTTGTCGCAATAGGTGAATACAACGGGTGTATGTCCATTTATTATAAATATATTAGTCTGCAAATAAAATAAACATTTTGGATGGTATGTTAAGCAACATTTAAAGCAAGTGAATGATGATTTGCTCAATGTTCACTCTTACCTTTCAATGGCATTGCATGGCTTTGTAGTGACTTGGAAAAATTCTTGTCACTGATGGCGCTCTTTTGTCCTGATGGGTCTCAAACGTATGGGAACTACCTTGTGCAGGTTTTCAAGGTTTCAAAAGATGTCAAACTCTTTAAAATATACAGCATTAAAACTCGTGCAGTTGCACGTTTGGCAAACATATGCATCCCGCACTTTCAGTCAAATGAAAAGATAATTTTTTTTACGTAAATGTAACTCAATTGGAATATGGAAATGCACATACCTTAACAGTTTTGTCTAGATTACTCAATATTATACATTATTTTTGTAATTTATGTAAAAAGGTGTGTTTTAAGAACTAATGAAAATTAAGTAAGGTACTTAAACTATCAAAGTAAATTAATTAACATTTATTGTTATGTTGAAAATTATAAAAATTTTATGTTAAAATTACAAGCCAACAGAATAATTTTTATCAGTGTGTGTTGCCCATACAGCCAGTAGGCATCTCCCATGATCATTTTAGTAAAAAGAAAAGCATTCTCACCACACGCTGTGTCCATGCCTGGGCACATCAGCTGACTGGCACATTCCTACCAGCAATCCAGTGTATTAGAAAATGTGAACACACCAAGGAATAGAGATTTTGATTTTAAACAATTTCATGAAAAAACTGCAGTGACGTTTCAGCCTCCATGGCTCTTCTTCAGCCTGTAAGTAGACTGAAATAATTGGATGTTCTTCTCCACAATTACCTAAAACAAGAAATAAAAATGTAAAATGAGAAAAACACACCCAAGCTCTACCGCTATATATTATACTTGGTGTGTAGAGTATTCAGTGCTCTGGCTAATTATGCTCACAAAAGATCCATGAAAAGTACAGGCCGGCAACTTGACAGCATTAATGGGTTGATTTTTTAAGTTAATTTTGCCCTTCATACATAACAAGGGCTGCTTCCCTTATATATACCTGTTTTTAATGTCATATTTTTAACCTTTCTAGATGGCCCAAGGCCGAAACGCGTCAGAATTTTTGGATGATGTTACTGCTGTATTGCTTACATAAATATTTTCTATGGAGAAGCTGATGAGTTGCCGGCCTGTACTTTCTATGGAAAAATGTAATATGTTGCAAGAAGTGTTATTAGCTCAGCTATAACTGTTGACTATATTATATAATTAATATATTTGAATTATTTATTTCAGGTACTTATATGGCGCCGTCAATTTACGCAGAGCTTTACATATATATTGTACATTTACATCAGTCCCTGCCCTCAAGGAACTTACAATCTAAGGTCCCTAACTCACATTCATACATACTAGTGCCAATTTAGACAGGATCCGATTAACCTACCAGCATGTCTTTGGAGTGTGGGAGGTTACTGGACTACCCGGAGGAAACCCATGCAGGGACAGGGAGAACATGCAAACTCCAGCAGGTAGTGTCGTGGTTGGGATGAATAGATGGGCAGATCTCTACCCAAGGATGCCTGGAGGTGGTACATCTTAAAACCACCAGTTAATCCCCCATGTTGACTCTGGAAATTGTCTGGCTTTCCCCACTTTTCAGGGAGAACAGTGAACACCCATTGATTGGTCACATAAACTCTGCACCCAAATCTCTTTAGTTACTAGCAAATGTTTGTTATGTCTCAGGAAGTAACCCATACATCTCACATATTGTTAGCACTTATTGTGAACTACAGGTAATGTATGGCTTAGTGGTTAGCACTTCTGTAGCAGCTTGCAGCACTGGTGTCTCCAGTTTGTACCCTGGTCAGGACACTATTTGCATGTTTTGCATGGAGATTACATGTTCTCACTATGCTTGTATAGGTTTCCTCCCATACTCCAAAGACATGCTGGTAGTGTAATTGACTGTTATCCAAATTGGCCCTGGACTGTGTATGTATGCATGTTAGATAGGGACCTTGGATTGAAAGCTCCTTGAGGGTAAGGGCTGATGTGAATTTCTAGTATGGAAATTGCTGGTGTTATATAAATACCTGTAATAAACGAAAAGACGCCTCAATGAAAAGGACACATTTGCCCATTGTTTGTAATACAATGACCTGCCATTGTGTTTTGTGTGACTTGCCTATTGGCAGAAGTGGAGTGCATGTGACTAACACCACCCTTTCCTCTTCTTATTGAGGCATCAGCCAGATCACTTGGGAAGTTTCAAACAAGCTGGACCTATGTTTTTCTGAATCATTATCAAACATTTTATGACCATTCCAATTTCTGTGATTCTCTCCTTCCTCCCTCTTATTCTCCAGCCCCCTCCTTTACACCTTATCTGATCAACTGCCTAAATTCTATTACTTTTGACTGTCTGTGTGTTTTTTTCAGAGACTTTTGTCTTGCAGATTTATTCTTACCATTTCCGTAATGCTTTCCATACACTGATCGAAATTCGTCTGGTTCTGCAGAGGCTGTTGATTTACTAAAACTGGAGAGTGGAAAATCTGGTGCAGCTCTGCATAGAAACCAATAAACTTCAAACATCAGCTTGTTCAGTTAAGCTTTGACATTAAAAAAAACTGGAAGCTGATTGGTTTCTATGCAAGGCTGCCCCATATTTTTCATTCTCTAGTTTTAGTAAATCAACTCCAGTGTGTGGCCATTTCTGCTCAATAGAAGTCAATTGTTTGATCAACATCCGTTGAAGGGACATAACCAATGGGTAGTACAGTACAATTTCAGTACAATGTCCTGATGGGGGGGGGGGGGTTCCTCCATCCATCTTGCTTGTGTGGATGGAGGAATCTGTTAGTTTTGTTTGTTTGTTTTCAGCCTGCTGTGTATGTCCAGCTTAACCGCTTGCCGACCACCGCATACAGATGTACCTCGGCACAAGGGCACAGGCAGGCAAATGGGAGTACAGGTACGTCCCTTTAAATTTGTCATCTTTCGGGTGCGTGCACCCGCCATACAACGCGGGAGCGTGCCCGCCGGTCCTGGGAACTTGATGTTCTCCGACGGCCCACGTTTGCGGTGTGGAGAGGTAGAACGGGGAAGTGCCTATGTAAACAAAGTATTTCCCCGTTCTGCCTTGTGTCATGACAGAGATCCACTGCTCCCTGTGATCGGGAGCAGTGATCGCTGTCATGTCCTAGGTAGCCCATCCCCCCCACAGTTAGAATCACTCCCTAGGACACAATTAACCCCTTCATCGCCCCTAGTGTTTAACCCCTTCCCTGTCAGGGTCTTTTACACAGTAATCAGTGCATTTTTATAGCACTGATCGCTGTATAAATGACAATGGTCCCAAAATAGTGTCAAAAGTGTCTGATGTGTCTGCCATAATGTTGTAGTCACAATAAAAATCGCAGATCGCCACCATTACTAATAAAAAAAATAATAATAATAAAAATGCCATAAAACTATTCCCTATTTTGTAGACGCAATAACTTTTGTACAAACCAATCGATATACGCTAATTGCAATTTTTTTTTCCCAAAAAATTGTAGAAGAATACATATCGGCCTAAACTGAGGAAAAAAAAATTTATATATATTTTATATAGTTTTTTATATAGTAAAAAATATTGAGTTTTTTTTCAAAATTGTTGCTCTTTTTTTGTTTTTAGAGCAAAAAATAAAAACTGCAGAGGTGATCAATTACCACCAAAAGAAAGCTCTATTTGTGGGAAAAAAGGACGTCAATTTTGTTTGGGTACATCGGTGCACAACCGCGCAGTTGTCAGTTAAAGCGATGTAGTGCCGAATCGCAAACAATGCTCTGGTCAGGAAGGGGGTAAAATCTTCCGGGGCTGAAGTGGTTAAAGCCTATTTCCACTTTTGCAGTCAGATTTGAGAAAACTCATATGCTGTTCATGTGTTCAAACAGCATGCCTACATTTTTCTTGAATATCTCTTACTTATTATGTGTTTTTCAGGAGGAGGTGTCATGGTTGACTGCATAGTTTTTTTTTAATTATAATGTTAGAGTGAGCCTGTCGCCCAAATCTGTCCTTATTACCAAACATTGCAAGAATCCCAGCCTCTACACCTTTAACCCTTTGTTAGGACAATATTCAAATCTAGTTACAATTTATAAAATATAGAATTGGGACTTTAAAGGTGCAATAGATCACACATAAATTATATAAAAATTCTCATTTTATCTTAGAAAATAGTAAAAACATATCAATAAAAAAGAGTTTAAATTCAATATAACAATACAGTTTCAAATAGTGCAACTGAGGAATTTGTTTCTCAACATGTTTCACCACATGCCGTGGCTTCTTCAGGAGAATGGTATTTATCAGGCACTAAAGAGAATAGTATGCAAAAATTACAAAATGAACAAAGATACATATGAAACAAACAGCAAGTCAATCAAGATACAAATATTAGTGTGGTATTATCTAATATTTGTATCTTGATTGACTTGCTGTTCCTGCTGTTTGTTGCTTCCCCCTCGCCCCTAATGGATGGGGCGCCACTTGTGGTTAAGCCCGTACAGCCTAAAATTCCAGTTTTGGGTGCCTGGGAACCAGTTATGACATTCCCATCAACATTCCTGGAAAAGGCAAAAATTAAGTGGGTGCTGCAGTAACTGTCAGCTGGAGACTGGAAACAGTAGCCAAGTATATATCAACAGCACACCAAGGATCCTTGAAATAAAGTCCAAGTGTTTATTCAGTGATGACATCACAGCGTTAAGTGCAATATTTCAGGACCACACAGTACCCCTTCATCAGGCATATGATGGCCCTGAAACTTTGCACTTGATGTCATCTCCGAATAAACGTTTGGATTTTATTTCTTTTTTTTTTTTTGCTTAGTGTGCTGGCGACATATACTTTTGGCACCTAGGAGGTACAGGTGCTGCATACAGCCTACTGTCTTAATCTATGAAATGCTGAAATATATGCAATGGCTGTATGCTGTTCTTAGTGTCCCTCGTATTTAGGGCCAGATGGGTTCAGGGACATATGCCCATATGCCCCAAATGTGGAATTCCAGTACTAGATGTTCTGCATTTTAACAATACTAATATTTTACTTATATAGCACCACTATATTAAGGTGAACATCATGGCCACTAGGCTGTATGGACACAATAGCTTTGGTTTACTAAAACTAGAGTGCAAAATCTGGTGCAGCTCTTCATAGAAACCAATCATCTTGCAGGTTTGTTTTTATTTTTTTGTGAAAACTTATTTGAACAAGCTGAAGTTAAAAACGGATTGACTATTATGCACAGCTGCGTCAGATTTTGCACTCTACAGTTATAGTAAATCAACCCCAGTGGGTTTTAATTTACTAGAATAGTGTTCATTTACTAACCTTTACCAACTTAAATATGGTCTATTAAAAATCCCTTTATTTAATTCCATTCACTAAATCTGGCCATGCACAGCTCCAAATTTAGTCAATACCTGCTGAATTGTAGGAAATTTAAGATTTGGGTGGTCCTGTCAGCATATGGCTGTCTAGGCAGCCTTATGCCCTGTACACACGTTCGGACATTGTTCGGACATACCGACAACAAAATCCATGGATTTTTTCCGACGGATGTTGGCTCAAACTTGTCTTGCATACACACAGTCGTACAAAGTTGTTGGAAAATCTGATCGTTCTGAAAGCGGTGACGTACAACACGTACGTCGGACTATAAACGGGGCAGTAGCCAATAGCTTTCGTCAATAGCTTTAACTGATCGGATTTTGTTGTCAGAAAATTTTATATTCTGCTCTCAAATTTTGGGTGTCAGAAATTCCGACAGAAAAAGTCCGATGGAGCCCACACACGATCTGAATTTCCAACAACACAATCCAATCACACTTTTTCCGTCGGAAAAACCGTGTGTACAGGGCATTAGGGTGCCAGGAAAGAAAGAAAGAAAGAAAGAAAGAAAGAAAGAAAGAAAGAAAGAAAGAAAGAAAGAAAGAAAGAAAGAAAGAAAGAAAGAAAGAAAGAAAGAAAGAAAGAAAGAAAGAAAGAGAAATACTTGACCTTGGTCAGTGTCACAGTTAGTGTTAGGGTCAGAGTAAGGATCAAAGTTCAAGGTGAAGGCCAAAGGTCGTGGTCAAAGGTCAGGGTCAGAATTTTTGGGGTAGGATTTAAAAAAAAGCAAAAAGCACACTATTGATTCTGGGCCCTACTCTGGGTACAAATAACATACACATATGCGGTATCACTACGATCGTTGGGGCAGGAGAAATTATTTTGGGTTGTTTTTTTGTGACAAGTTATGGTAATAGCAATAAATATACAGCTGAATGCAGCAAAATGTGCCTTCGCCTGTGTAGACAAAAATCTGCCTGTCAGCACCACCCAGCATCAAACACTTTGATTTAAAAAACTGAAGGAGCCTGAAAAATGATTGCATCCTATCAGATGCAGTCACAGTTCATGTATTCAGACAGCTGATGTTTCTGTGGCTGTCTGGATACAATATGTGGCTTGGAAGGTTCCTCTATCCATGCTAAACAGTTATCTACTAGATTTCTCTTGTTTAGCCTGCGGGATGAGTGATGTACAACCAGTTTAGTCTCACTTTTGCTAGGTTCCTTGAGTAAATCCATCCCAGTGTTAACCACTGAGTTACTCTATTGCTCAAAAGCTTCATGGGAATCTGTCATTTAGAAATGGGTGCTTTGACATGCAGTAGTTCACTAATGAAATAATGTTACATGTTTTCTCCCAGCATTGATGAGAGCTCCTGCCTGCGTGTTACAAAACCATTCCATTTCCAAGGCTAATTACTTGGCAGGGGCACACTGATTTCTTTCAGTGCCTTTCTAATCAACTTTTAGGCTGTCATTTCATCAGTAATTACAGATCGATAGGACTCATGGGGGAAAAATTCAATAAAGTAATAAAGGCACTTTTCTACCAGTATGGATCCTGTATCATGGCGTGCTCCAAATTTATGGAAGCTATTTGCCAGTTTTGGTACCAGCACTGATATGCGCACCTGATTCAGATAGTCCTTACTACCACCTAGAATCTGTTGCTATGACTGTGCCAAATTAAAAAAAAAGGAGTTACTGCTAGTTCGCAGATAAACAAAATAGCAGTAAGTAAGTTGATGTACAGAGATATGCCAGTGCACAGAGTTGGGCACATGTGCTGGGATGTGGTCATTATTGTGACAGCTTCCAGCACAGGGCTTGTGATTGCTAGCATGCCAGGGGTCTCTGACTTCCTAGCAACCAATGACTTTTCCCTGGTCCCATTCAGCTGTCAGCTGGGAGATTCCCTAGTGGAAAACTGAAAGTGAACAAAGGGATAGGACTTCTGGTGACATCATTGTCCAAATATGGCAATGATCATGTCTGGACAATAATGTCACCAGCATCCCCACTTCCCAGCCGGCAGTGGCTGCAAAGGAAACAGAGTCCTAGCTAACAAGGCGCTGTACATGCACTGAGGACATAAGGGTTGATTTACTAAAACTGGAGAGCGCACAATCTGGTGCAACTGTGCATGGTAGCCAATCAGCTTCTAACTTCAGTTTGTTCAATTAAGCTTTGACAGAAAAAATCAGGATTGGTTTCTTTGCAGAGCTGCACCAGTTTTTGCACTTGCCAGTTTTAGTAAATCAACACTATAGTGTCCATAGTATGCACACTCCAACTTCAGTGTTGTCCCACTCCAATGTAAAGATTTATGTACCTGTTCCGGATAGGTACATAAATCCATTGCCTGCACCAACATTTGTCGCACAGAGAAGCAAGGGAATTCTAAAGAATGTCTACAATACTCTTTATGAATTCTGGTGACTAGGTTAAAAGTGCAGTTAAAGTGCCCTAAAGAGCACGCCTACAGTATCAATGTACATGCATGGAAAGCATACCTTAACTGCTGAATGAAGAGGTAAGAGCAGCACACTACCAAAGTGCAACACCAGGGCAGTACAGTGGCAAAGTGTTAGCACTTCTGCCTAGCAGCACTAGGGTCATTGGTTCAAATCCCAATGATGACACTACCTGCCTGGAGTTTGCATGTTCTCCCTGTGCCTGCGTGGTTTTCCTCTCGTTTCCATCCACAGTCCAAAGACATGCTGGTAGGTTAATTGTGTCCTGGCTCTAGTGTATGAATATGTGTTATGGACCATAGATTGTAAGCTCTTCGAAGGCAGAGACTGCTGTGAATGGACAATATACAGTGAGGGAAAAAAAGTATTTGATCCACTGCTGATTTTGTACATTTACCCACTGACCAAGAAATGATCATTCTATAATGTTAATGGTCGGTTTATGTTAACAGTGAGAGACAGAATAACAACAAAAATATCCAGAAAAACGCATTTCAAAAAAGTTATAAATTAATTTGCATTTAATGGGTGAAATAAGTATTTGATCTCCTATAAATCAGCAAGATTTCTGTCTCCCAGGTGTCTTCTATACAGGTAATGAGCTGAGGATTAGGAGCACTCTTTTAAAGGGTGTGCTCCTAATCTCAGCTTGTTATCTGTATAAAAGACACCTGTCCACAGAAGCAATCAATCAGATTCCAATCTCTCATCCATGGCTAAGACCAAAGAGCTGTCCAAGAATGTCAGGGACAAGATTGTAGACCTACACAAGGCTGGAATGGGCTACAAGACCATCGCCAAGCAGCTTGGGGAGAGGGTGACAACAGATGGTGTGATTATTCTCAAATGGAAGAAACACAAAATATGGGGCTCCATGCAAGATTTCACCTCATGGAGTTTCAATAATCATGAGAACGGAATCAGCCCAAAACTACACAAGTGAATCTTGTCAATGATCTCAAGGCAGCTGGGACCATAGTCCCCAAGAAAACAATTGGTAACACACTACGCTGTGAAGGACTGAAATCCTGCAGTGCCCGCAAGGTCCCCCTGCTCAAGAAAGCACATGTACAGGCCTGTCTGAAGTTTGCTAATGAACATCTGAATGATTCACAGGAGAAGTGGGTGAAAGTGTTGTGGTCAATGGAGACCAAAAACAAGCTCTTTGGCATCAACTCAATTCACCGTGTTTGGAGGAGGAGGAATGCTGCCTATGACCCCAAGAACACCATCCCCACCACTGTCAAACATGGAGATGGAAACATTATGCTTTGGGGGCTGCTAAGGGGACAGGACAACTGCATCAAAGGGACGATGGACAGGGCCATGTACCATAAAATCTTGGATGAGAACCTCCTTCCCTCAGCCAGGGCATTTAAAATGGGTCGTGGATGGGTATTCCAGCATGACAATGACCCAAAACAGACGGCGAAGGCAACAAAGGGGTGGCTCAAGAAGAAGCACATTAAGGTCCTGGAGTGGCCTAGCCAGTCTCCAGACATTAATCTCTTATAAAATATGTGAAGGGAGCTGAAGGTTCGAGTAACCAAACGTCAGCCTTGAAAACCCTAATGACTTGGAGAAAATCTGCAAAGAGGAGTGGGACAAAATCTCTACTGAAATGTGTGCAAACCTGGTGGTCAACTACAAGAAATGTCTGACCTCTGTGATTGCCAACAAGGGTTTTGCCACCAAGTACTAAGTCATGTTTTGTGAAGGGGTCAAATACTTTTTTCACTCATTAAAATGAAAATCAATTTAAAACTCTTTTGAAATGCGTTTTTCTGGATATTTTTTTTATTCTGTCTCTGACTGTTAAAATAAACCTACCATTACAATTATAGACTGATCATTTCTTTGTCAGTGGGCAAACGTACAAAATCAGCAGGGGTTCAAATACTTTTTTCCTTCACTGTATGAAAAGTGACAGCGCTATATACAGTAAGTACCTGAAATAAATACACACCCACAATAGCATATGTAGCACCCACTAGTGTGCTACTAGTGATATGCCCCGTACACACGGTCGGATTTTCCGATGGAAAATGTCCGATCGGAGCGTGTTGTCGGAAATTCTGACCGTGTGTGGGCTCCATCGGACATTTTCCATCGGATTTTCCGACACACAAAGTTGGAGAGCAGGAGATAAAATTTTCCGACAACAA
This sequence comes from Aquarana catesbeiana, assembly GCF_042186555.1. Taxonomy (NCBI): domain Eukaryota; kingdom Metazoa; phylum Chordata; class Amphibia; order Anura; family Ranidae; genus Aquarana; species Aquarana catesbeiana. The sequence continues at coordinate 397,267,626 of NC_133325.1, forward strand.
AATCCATTGTCGGAAATTCCGATCGTGTGTACACAAATCCGACGGACAAAGTGCCACGCATGCTCCGAATAAATAAAGAGATGAAAGCTATTGGCCACTGCCCCGTTCATAGTCCCGACGTACGTGTTTTACGTCACCACGTTTAGAAAGATTGGATTTTCCGACAACTTTGTGTGACCGTGTGTATGCAAGACAAGTTTGAGCCAACATCCGTCAGAAAAAATCCTAGGATTTTGTTGTCGGAATGTCCGAACAAAGTCCGACCGTGTGTACGGGGCATTAGTGTAGGCAAATTATGCTATGACTTAAAAGTCTAAATTGGGTCAGGGTTTACTACAGGTCAGGCTGGATGACTCACAGAGGCAGGTCTCTGGTGCCTCCCCCTGGTTCTGAAAATGTAGAGAAACTTCTAGAAATGAAGTGGACGGAGGCCAGGGGTTGATTTGCATACTTGAGGGAGCTTAGCCAATCCCCATGCAGAGGGCCTGGCAGGGTGGCATGACTTATGGATAAAAGAAGGGAAAATCGAAATGTCAAAAATGTTCCCATGTTAAAATAAATTACCTCTAATTATGGGTGTCCTGTGTGTGGACCCTCCTGTGTTTGTTATAAACTCTTAAGAGTCATTCAGCTTGTAGACCACTGTAAGCTTTGAGCCATCAGCACTGAAACTGTAGTACAGTGATGACAGTAAGTAGCTCAGTACAAGGTATTCTGTAATTGGATGAAGGGAGATAGTGACATGCATCTGTCCCTCTTTTTTACCTTGTCCATTCACAGAACTCCTCACATTCTGTGAAAAGAATAAAGGATGCTTTGTGAATGGATGGGGTGGAGAGCAGGTGACGCAGTATCATCACTGTACTGGAAGGCTAGGTTCACACTTGTGTAACCTGCATTCTGTAGTCAGCCCATTCATTTCAGTTGGCTGCTCTACCCTCAGAATCGCAGCACCATGTGATTTGGAACAAAATATTACAGCGCACACATGCAAAAATGACATTTAACTCCTGCAAGGCTATTTAAAACACCTGAACATTTAAAAAAAAATGTGATTTGGCACACGTGAAAATGCGCTGTGTTTCCTGATGCATGGGGTGTCATTAAGAATCAATAGTACACCCATGCGTCCACTAAAGAACAGCATTTTCTGCCTGTGGTTCGCGAGCGCACATGGTTTTGCAAGCGTTCTCAACCCACACAAGTGTGAACCTGGCCTGAGTTTCAGTAGCGGAAGTTGGGCGCTTACAGTAGTGTAAGGACTAAATGAAACTAATGCAGGAGTGGCCACACATGGCACACCCAGCATTAGAGGTGATTTATTTTTACATAGCAAATGTCCAGAAGTTGTTTTTTTTCCCCCAGGGTTCAGCTTTAAAGGCTTTCACCTTTGTTCACCTTTTTTTTCCAAATTCCAACTCCCCTATGTAGCAATATAGTATTAAAGGGGTTGTAAACCCTCGTATTTTTTCACCTTAATGCATTCTATGTATTAAGGTGAAAAAACTTTTGCCACTGACCAGCCCCCCAGCCCCCACCCCCGTTTTACTCACCCTCTCTGCCCGTTGTCTCGGCTCTTGACTGGATAGATTGATAGCAGCGCAGCCATTGGCTCCCGCTGCTGTCAATCAAATCCAATTACACGGGCGCCGGGGGCGGGGCCGATTCGTTATTCTGTGTTAATGGACGCAAATGCTGGACTCGGAAGTGCGACCGCACGGGGACCCCCAAGGAGAGCGCTTCTCCTAGGTGGTTCCCCAACGCGGGGAGGAGCCGCGAACGCCATTGGGGGACCCCAGAAGACGAGGTTTGGGGTCACTCTGTGCAAAACTAACTGCACAATGGTGGTAAGTATGATATGTTTGTTATTTAAAAAAAAAAAAAAAAAAATGAGGGTTTAGTAACCCTTTAATGTACTTATTTTGCCAAAAAAAAAAACAGCTTTCCATTAATTCTTCACAGGCTTACCTCAGCTGTTTAAACACACTGCTCCATGCTCCATTACTTCTGCCTTCCTTGCTCTTCAGACTTTAGGTCATGACTAGGGTTTCCACCTGAACATTTTAGCGGCCTGGGACACCTTTGGGTGCCCCAAGGAGCGTAGTAATGCAGTGCGCATAGCATGCTGCAGCGAACAATAGGTGTGACCAAATTGCTCTTGCTGATGTCATCACCCTGTCCCCCAGTGATGTCGAACCTGCCCCCAGATAGCCGCCCGCAGCTTCCGGATGGCAACAGATTTGTGTGTGATCATATTGGTTATTTGGGGAGCCACTGTCCCGCTCTGAGTAATGTGTCCGGGTTTCAGCCTGAAACGCGGACACATTATTCAAAACCCGGACTGTCCGGGTTCATCCCGGACAGGTGGCAAACCTAGTCATGACAGGAAGGAGTTGACCAGCTGATCTCATTAACACACACCCTGCATCATCTACCCTCAGCTGGCCAACTCCTTCCTGTGTCATGACCTAAAGTCTGTCCAGGAAGTAAGGCAGAAGTAATCGAGAAGTGTGTTTAAACAGTTATGAAGACAGTTAGGTAATCCGTGTAGAATTAATGGAAAGCTGTTTTATTTTTGCAAAATTAGTACATTAATGCTATATTGGTACATAGGGGAGCTGGAATTTAGAAAAAAAAAGTGAACTTAGCCTTTAATTGTCAGGACAAAGGGTAGCAGTATAGTCATTCCTACACTGTTTCAATCTACTTTACAACAAAAGTTATTCTGCCTCATATGTGACAAAAATCAATGGAAACCCTTTTTCAAAAAGAATCATTTTTACATGTATCAATTCACTAATTACCTAAAACAGAAAGTTGAAATTTTTGTCCAGCCAGAGTTTTTGTTTAGAAGAGTAGGAAGGGATCTGACGATTGTTAAAGCTATCTGGGGCACTGTTAAGAGATTTTCTCTCACTTTCTATCTCAGTGTCAGTCTCCCTAAGGAAGTCCTGGATAGCAGTAAAAAAATAGGGACTCTAACCCTTTTCTACTCTATCCAAGAGAAAAAAGAAAGTTTTGGCTGGCCATGCATTTTAATACTGAGCCTGCCAGCTTATATCATTTACTGGTTATATAGAGTTTAAAGATAAATGGTGTCTAGTGTCTATACATTGACCAAGGTTAAGCTCTTGACTGGATGTAGCTTTGAGCTGTAAAGTTAGTAATAAGAAACACCAACGCCGATGATTTTTCCATTGCCAATTGCTCTTCAACAGCTGTTTGAATATGACAAGTAAAAGCATTACTTGAATTGCTCCACACTATTCTAGGACACCTATTCTTAAAATCAATGTATATATGGCTTACAGCACAATGGCTATCGTGTATTGCTCCTATTAAAGAATAATCCAGCAACTTCAGACATTCCTGACTATTTAATTATTGATCTGCAGTAGAAATGAAGATATGTCTGTGCTAAGGTCCTAAATAGCTTCCATATACACCACATATAGGACACATAAAAGTGATTCTTAGTTACAATTACAGTGCATTCATAAAGTATTCAGACTCCCTTCACTTTTTTCAATGTTATGTTCAGCCTGATACTACAGTTGTTTAAATTCATTTTTTCTCTCATTAATCTACACTCAGTACCCCATAATGACAAAGTGAAAGCAGAATTTTAGAAATGTCTGTGAGTTTATTACAAAGGAAAACACTGAAATATCACATGTGCTTAAGTATTCAGACCCTTTACTCAGTACTTTGTTGAAGCAACTTTGGCAGAAATTACAGCCTTGAGTCTTTTTGGGTATGATGTGACAAGCTTTTCAGACCTGGATTGGGGGATTTTTTTGCCATTATTCTTTGCAAATCCTCTCAACTTCATTCAGGTTGGATGGGGACTGTCAGTGGACAGTCATCTTCAGGTCTCTCCAGAGATGTTCATTAGGTCAGGGCTCTGGCCGAGCCAATCTAGCACATTCACAGGGTTGTCCCTAAGTCACTCCTGTGTTGTCTTGGCTGCAGTGGCGGATGGTGAGGTTTTAGGATGGGGGGGCGCCAGACCCTGCCCTTCCTTTTTGACCCCTCCCACTTGGTGAAAATGGGTGTGGTTTCAGCAAAATAGTGGGTGTGGCTCTAAGGTGGTGCGGTTTCCGTTTGAGATGAACAAGGGATGGGGGGAGAGCGGGAGGGACAGCACGCCCAGATCCTACACAACAATAGAAATATGTGTATTCTAGAAAGTTTAACAATCAGCAGATAAATATACTCAAAACACCTAGTGTTAGCACTTCAATCATCCTGGCACCATGGTTGTTATGGTGTCAGGATGATTGAAGCGCATTATTTCTAATATTACATTGTAATATGAAATTAAATCATTCAAATCACCATAATGCAGAATCAGTGGGAGCCCTGAGCGTGTCACCTGCCACATCGCCTGCCACCAGATGCCATCAGGTGTCCCCAGTGGAGACCCTCCTTACACCAGGTGTCCCCAGCAGAGTTCCTCCTTACATCAGGTATCCCCAGCAGAGTCCCTCCTTACATCAAGTGCCCCCAGAAGAGTCCCTCCTTACATCAGGTGCCCCCAGTGGAGTCCCTCCTTACATCAGGTGCCCCCAGTGGAGACCCTCCTTACACCAGGTGTCCCCAGCAGAGTTCCTCCTTACATCAGGTATCCCCAGCAGAGCCCCTCCTTACATCAAGTGCCCCCAGAAGAGTCCCTCCTTACCTCAGGTGCCCCCAGTGGAGTCCCTCCTTACATCAGGTGCCCCCAGTGGAGTCCCTCCTTACATCAGGTGCCCTCAGCGGAGTCCCTCCTTACATCAGCTGCCCCCAACAGAGTCCCTGCTTACATCAGGTGCCCCCAGCGAAATCCCTCCTAACATCTGTGTCCCCATCAGCAGAGTCCCTCCTTACATCTGTGTCCCCATCAGTGGAGTCCCTCCTTACATCTGTGTCCCCATCAGTGGAGTCCCTCCTTACATCTGTGTCCCCATCAGTGGAGCCCCTTCTTACATCTGTGTCCCCGTCAGCGGAGTCCCTCCTTACATCTGTGTCCCCATCAGCGGAGCCCCTTCTTACATCTGGGTCCCCATCCGCGGAGTTCCTCCTTACATCTGTGTCCCTGCCAGCGGAGTCCCTCCTTACATCTGTGTCCCTGTCAGCGGAGCCCCCTCCTTACATCTGTGTCCCCATCAGTGGAGCAGCAGGGTCCTCCGCAGGTGTGCTGCAAAGCAGCTCCAAGCCTCGCCAATGAAGCGCCGCGTCTGCAATCTCGTGATTGCATTGACGTGGCGCTTCCCATAGTGCACTGTGTCCAGACTTTTTTTTTTAAAGGGCCATGTTTAAACAAATTTTTTTTTGTTTTTTTTTGCTTTTTTGTGATTGTCTGGGGGGGGGGGGGGGCGGTGCCCAGGCATCCCCTATGGACGGGCCACCACTGCTTGGCTGTGTGGATCGTTGTCATGTTGGAATGTGAACCTTCGGCCCAGTCTGAGGTCCTGAGTACTGTGGATCAAATTTTCATTGAGGATTTCTCTGTACTTTTCTATATTCAGCATTTCCTCAACTCTGACCAGTCTCCCAGTCCTTGCTGCTGAAAAACACCCCTACAGCACGATGCTGTCACCAGCATTCTTCACTGTTGGGATGGTAATTGGGCAGGTGATGACCGGTGCCTGGTTTCCTCCAGATATAACGTTTAGAATTGAGGCCAAACAGTTCAATCTTGGTTTCATCAGGTGCTTTTTTGTAAACTCCAAGCAGGCTTTCATGTGTTTTCCACTCAGAAGAGGCTTCCATCTAGCCACTCTGCCATAAAGCCCAGATCAGTGGAGGGCTACAGTGATGGTTGTCCTTCTGCAAATTTGTCTGTGTCCCATCTCCACACAGGATCTCTGGAATATGACCATCAGGTTCTTGGTCACCTTTTTTACTAAGGCCCTTCTCCCCCAGTTGCTCTGTTTAGCCAGGCGACCAGCTCTTGGAAGAGTCCTGGTTGTGCCAAACGTCTTCCATTTGAGAATTATGGAGACCACTGTGTTTTTGGCAACCTTCAGGGCAACATATTTTTTTTGTAGCCTTCCCCAAATGTATGCTTTGCAATAATCCTGTCTCTGAGCTCTAAAGGCAGTTCCTTTGCCCTCATGGCTTTTGCTCTGATGCAATATGCATTGTCAGCTGCGAGGCCTTTTATTTGTCTTTCCAAATCATGTCCAATCAGTTTACGTAATATACCACAGGTGGACTCCAATTAATGTGTAGAAACATCTCAGCAAACATCAAGAGAAATATGAGGCATGTAGCCTCCCTGGCGGTTTTCCCGAGTGTGGCTCGGGGTTAAAATTCAGGACCATTAGCGGTAACCCCGAGCCACACTCGGGATTGCATCGCACGATCCTGGTGCCTCCTTACTTACCTTGTCCCCGGGATCCTGCGATGTCCCCCGCAGTGTCCGCGGGCTGTGTCCTGTTCCGAAGCCTCTCTGTGCCAGGCTCCGTTCCCTGCGAGCGGCGCGACGCACGGGGGCGGAGCCTGGCGGCAAATTCAAAAAAATGTAAAAAGCATAACACATACAGTACTGTAATCTTACAGATTACAGTACTGTATGAAATCATTTCACATCCCATTTGTCCCCAGTGCTCTGGCCCATGCCCTGCATGCAGTTTTATATTGCATATACTGTTCTTTCTGCCTGGAAACTGGAGATTGTCATTAGCAACCAAAAAGTGTCCCTTTACATCAAAAATGGCTTTAGACCATCTAGAAAACAGCGATAGTAAATTAGAACACTTGCAGAATTAAGCGATAGTGAATCGCGTGGAAATTTATTTTATTACTATTTATTTTTATTTTTTTTAATTATTATTTTTTTTTTTAGTATATTATAATTTATGTTTTTGTGTTTCAAACTTTATCATACCCGGGATATCTACTAGACTCTTGTTTGGACAGATTTAAGTGTGTTATTGTTAAGAATTACAGACCTACAATATAAAACGCCAAATTTCCACGCAAAATAATTGTACCGCTTTCAGCACCTAAAATCCGAAATAATCATACCGCCAGGGAGGTTAAGCTAAATTTCAAGTGTTGTTGCAAAGGGTCTGAATACTTATGCTAATATGATATTTCAGTTTTTCCTTTTTCATACATTTGCAAACATTTCTAAAATTCTGTTTTCACTTTGTCATTGTGGGGTACTGAGTGTAAATTATTGAGAGAAAAAATAAATTTAAACAACTATAGTATCGAGCTGCATTATAACAAAATTGAAAAAAGTTAAGGGGGTCTGAATACTTTATGAATGCACTTTATATATTATTATTATATCTATCTATCTATATATATTATGTCTTTTCCCAATGTGAACTTGTATTGCTGGATTTAGGTTATATATATATATATATATATATATATATATATATATATATATATACAGTATATATGAGGCCATTTAGGAGCTGAGCACAGACATAGCTTTGTTTCTATTGCATAGTACTGGAAGGTAATTAAAAGGGCAGGAATGCCTGAAGTTGCTGGATTATTCTTTAGTAGGAGCAATAGCTTATGCCCTCTGATGTAAGCCCTTTGTAATTTGTTATTTATTTTGGTGTTTTTTGGGGACACACCTGATTATGTGCATCGATTACTATCTTTACCTGTTGATGCTGTCCACCCATATTTTCTGATAGATCTTTCCCTAAAAGAAAGATCAATCGATAGTCAACAACTCAATCAGTTGATATGCCACCCACAAGCAAGTGGAATTTGATCAATACTTAGAAGATATAGTTGTAAGTTATCGATTGCATTTCTATTTCCACTATGCAATCTCATAGTCCAATTGATCGAAATACAACTGAATGTATGACCAAATCAGATCAGTACTGGCAATTGATGCAAAACCATTTATAATTTTCTGCCCTGACTGTTCAACTCAGTTTGATCAAATCCAATCAAATCCAATCTGAATCAATCGTAAGGTTATGCCTAGATGGTTTGTGATTCAATTGTTTTCATAAAAAAACCACCAAAAGAATGAATGAATAAACAGCATGCAACTTTTCATTATGCTATTATGTAATGAGTTTGATTTACTAAGGCTGGCTATACATATGTTCAACCAGTGGGTTGAAAGAAAAAAAAAAACTGACCACCCTTTCAATGTAGATGGGGGAATCCTCCCTTCTATGATATTGTGTTCTGACAGTGAAGAGACTCCCCTGCTGTCAGAATACACAGACCAGCACTGTGGCCTATTGCCTGCTGTGTTGATCAAGTGGGATTGATCCTACAGGGTGGTTGAACAGAAGTCGATCGGTAGATTGACTTCTGGTCAACTGCAGTGGCCACACATAGATCGAACCAGCAAAATTCGATCCATGTATGACCAACTTAAAGGAACAGAAATTATTCACAAAGGAAAGTAAATGTTCAAATCACTGTGAGAGGGAAGTAAAAAAAAATTGATTTTTTGCTTGCAATTGACTGGATGATTAAAATCAACACAGTTTCATCTTTTTCATTAAGGCCCCCTTTCACACTAGGGCAGGGTCGGCATGGTTTTAACCCCTGTTAGCAGCCGAAAAAGGGTTAAAACCTCCCGCAAAGGCCGCTGCAGCAACGCTATGCCGGCGGTATAGCAGCGCTGCCCCATCAATTTCAATGGGCAGGAGCAGTGAAGAAGCAGCGTATACACCGCTCTTTCACCGCTCCAAAGATGCTGCTAGCAGGACTTTTTTCAGCGTCCTGCCAGTGCACCACTCCAGTGTAAAAGCCCTCGGGGCTTTCACATTGGAGAGACTGCAGCAGCTGTTTCAGGGTGCTTTGCAGGCGCTACTTTTAGCGCTGTAGTGCCTGCAAAGTGTCCCGGTGTGAAAGGGGTCTAAGGGCTCGTTTACACTTGCTTCAAAATTTGACATTGAACAAGCACTTTGAAAACCAATCACAACACCCGTCACTAAATAAAATGGTTACTTTACAGTCCTGTTCACATGTTATGTTTGCTTTGCTTCAAAAATTATACCCCATGTGGCTTTCTTTGTGCTTTAAAGCATCTCCAAAGCCTCCAGAGAAGTCTACGACAAAGCTTGCTTACAGCACCTAAAGCTTTTGAGAGGCTTTTATTCAGCTTTAACTTCGCTTTGTTTTGGAGGTTTTGCAGGTATGAGATATCCCAGGATGCACTGGGAACTGGAAAGACGTCATCAGCAGTCACTTCTGGCTCATGTATATATATTCTAGAAGTGTCTGGTGTAGACATCACATCTAGTATGCAGTGTGGAGAAACAGGAAGGTGAGCGGGGTCCAGACTGTAGCGGAGCTATTAGCAGACAGTACACATGGTGTGCAACATAGGAAGGTATAGCGGAAAGAGAAGGCGACTGGAGAGTGAGGACTGAGTGGCAGAAGATCGTTAGAACTAATGGGACAAGGGCAGGAGAAACTAGCAGATGTCACACATGGTGCTCACCAGGGGCGTTGCTAGGTCTGCAAAAGATCTGGGGCTAGAGCCCATAGCAGCGGTCACCAACCTGGGGGGGGGCACGGCGGTGGTAAGCATTTTTTTGCGGGCAAAGGAAGGCTGGTGTTGGCGTTTCAATCATCATGGCACCATGGTTGATATGGTGTCAGGGTGATCGAAGCGCATTGTTTCTATTCTTATATTGTAATATATAATGAAGTGGTTCAACTCACCATAATGCAGAATCAGTGGGAGCCCTGGGCGTGTCACTTGCCACGTCACCTGCCATCATTTGCAGATTGTCACTTGCCACCATTTGCAGATTGTCTCTTGCCACGTCACTTGCCACCATTTGCAGATTGTCACTTGCCACATCACCTGCCACCATTAGCAGATTGTCACTTGCCACGTCGCTTGCCACCATTTGCAGATTGTCACTTGCCACGTCACCTGCCACCATTTGCAGATTGTCACTTGCCACGTCACCTGCCACCATTAGCAGATTGTCACTTGCCACATCACTTGTCAGCATATGCAGGTCGTCACCTGCCACCATTTGCAGATTGTCACTTGCCACGTCACCTGCCACCAATAGCAGATTGTCACTTGCCACGTCACTTGCCACCATTTGCAGATTGTCACTTGCCACGTCACTTGCCACCATTAGCAGATTGTCACTTGCCACGTCACCTGCCACCATTTGCAGATTGTCACTTGCCACCATTTGCGGATTGTCACTTGCCACGTCACTTGCCACCATTTGCAGATTGTCACTTGCCACGTCACCTGCCACCATTTGCAGATTGTCACTTGCCACCATTAGCAGATTGTCACTTGCCACCATTTGCAGATTGTCACTTGCCATGCCAGCCAGTGCCGCTGCATTGGTGGCAGGCTGGCAGCACTGGCCCATTTAGTGAGGGCAGGAGAGCTGAGATGCGGGGGCGGGCAGTGAGAGATGATGTAATCTCTCTGCTCCCCGCTGCACCTCTGACATTTAAAAGGCCCACGCTGTGAGGGCAGAAGAGCGCTGATGTGTGGCAGGCAGTGAGAGATGACATCATCTCTCTGCTCCCCGCGCACATTGCTCCCACGTTGAAGTTCCGGCTGTGAGGGCGGAAGAGTGGTGACGGGCGGGCGGAGAGAGATGATGTCATCTCTGCTCGTCCGCCCGCTCGTCTCCAGGGCTGGACTGGGACAAAAATTTGGCCCTGGACTTCATCCAAACTGGCCAACTTTGACAGGTCTCACCCATGCTGGCCAAACCCGCCACCCCCCGGCCGGCCAACCCCGATGGCCACCCAAGCCCCCCCCTTCACTAGCCATTAGCTGTTCTACTTTATTAGCATAGAACGGCTGGTACTGGTCCTCTTATAGGCAGTGCCAGTGGGGAAGCTAGACATTATTTCACCCGGGGCAAAGAATCAGTTCGGTGCCCTCCCCATAATGGGACAAGAAGTCTAGGCAGAAGTGAGAACTCCCAGGCCATAGCTGTTGAGTCAGCTGTCTGTCCCCTCCCCCTGTCTGTCTGGTCCCCCCCTGCTTCTCTGTTCCCCCACATGCTTCTGCATTCCTCTCCTGATCTTCTGGTCCCCCTGTGCTCCTCTGGTCCCCCGCGTGCTGCGCTGGTCCCCCACAGGCTGCTCTGGTCCCCCATGTGCTGCGCTCGGTCCCCCGCATGCTGCGCTGGTCCCCCGCGTGCTGCTCTGGTCTCTGCATGCTGCTCTGGTCCCCCGCCTACTGCTCTGGTCCCCCGCCTACTGCTCTGGTCCCCCGCATGCTGCTCTGGTCCCCCGCCTACTGCTCTGGTCCCCCGCATGCTGCTCTGGTCCCCCGCCTACTGCTCTGGTCCCCCGCATGCTGCGCTGGTCCCCCATGTGCTGCGCTGGACCCCCGCGTGCTGTGCTGGTCTCCCACATGCTGCTCTGGTCCCCCGCATGCTGCTCTGGTCCCCTGCGTGCTGTGCTGGTCCCCCACATGCTGCTCTGGTCCCCCGCATGCTGTGCTGGTCCCCCATGTGCTGCGCTGGTCCCCCGCATGCTGCTCTGGTCCCCCGCGTGCTGCTCTGGTCCCCCGCGTGCTGCTCTGGTCCCTCATGTGCTGCGCTGGTCTGCTGTATGCTCCGCTGATCTCCCGCATGCTGTTTTGGTACCACATGTGCTCTGCTGGTCCGCCCCCACTGCTCTGGTCCCTGTGCTCCTCCATTCCCCCCCCCCGTGCTGCTTTATCCCCCCCCCCCAGCGCTCACCTCCTCTCCCTGCTTATATATACAGCATGGCATACAGACATGACAGTACACAGACAGGCATACAGACATGATCCTTAGGAGTGGACACTGAGAAGCTCATCGTACGATCCAGAAAGACATGCAGCCACACACATAGCTGTGACATGAACTTCCTCGGCACTCATTCTCTTGTTCTTCCCCCGCTCTTATCTAGACTCTATGCGGTAGCAGGCAGCATGGAGAGCGGGGGAAGGAAAGAACAAGAGAACGAGCAGAGCTGGGGGTACTACTGAGCAGGGGAACTTCTGAACGAGGGTACTAATAAGCTGGGATTCTACTGGGCCCCTTTAAAATAAATAAAAAATCAACACACACAGGGCATCACATGCTTCCTGCATTCCTCTCCTGATCTTCTGGTCCCCCTGTGCTCCTCTGGTCCCCCACATGCTGCTCTGGTCCCCCACATGCTGCGCTGGTCCCCCATGTGCTGCGCTGGTCCCCCATGTGCTGCTCTGGTCCCCCGCGTGCTGCTCTGGTCCCCCGCGTGCTGGTCTGGTCCCCCGCGTGCTGCGCTGTTCCCCCGCATGCTGCGCTGGTCTCCTGCGTGCTGCTCTGGTCCCCTGCATGCTGCGCTGGTCCCCCGCATGCTGCGCTGGTCCTCCATGTGCTGCGCTGGTCCCCCACGTGCTGCTCTGGTCCCCTGCGTGCTGCTCTGATCTCCCGCATGCTGTTTTGGTCCCACATGTGCTCTGCTGGTCCCCCTCCCGCTGCTCTGGTCCCCATGCTCCTCTATCCCCCCCCATGCTGCTCTATCCCTCCCCAGCGCTCACCTCCTCTCCCTGCTTATATATGCAGCGCGGCATACAGAAATTACAGTACACAGACAGACATGATCCTTAGGAGTGGACACTGAGAAGCTCATCGTACGATCCAGAAAGACATGCAGCCACACACACAGCTGTGACATGAACTTCCTCGGCACTCATTCTCTTGTTCTTCCCCCGCTCTTATCTAGACTCTATGCGGTAGCAGACAGGATGGAGAGTGGGGGAAGGAAAGAACAAGAGAACGAGCAGAGCTGGGGGTACTACTGAGCAGGGGAACTACTGAACGAGGGTACTAATAAGCTGGGATTCTACTGGGCCCCTTTAAAATAAATAAAAAATCAACACACAGGGCATTACCCAAGCTTCATTAAAGCTTCAAAAAAAGTATCACTGAAGCATCACCGAAGCTTTAAAAACATATCTAAAAAACATGTTAAAGCGGTAGGGGCTTTAATGTGTGTTAAAGTCAAAGCAAATGTAAATGAGCCCTTAGGGTCACCATACAGGCAGTACAAGCTGTGTTCAACATTAGCTTGACCGACGCACAAAGTGCCACGCATGCTCAGAATAAATTAAGAGAACAAGAAAATAACTAGCTCATTCTAGGTTTATAAGGGGGGGCCGTGCCACATCCATGAGATACATATTAACTAAAAAAGGAAATTCCCCTAATTGGATTTTTCCGGCACTTGCACAAGAAATTGTATAGATTGTGATCTCATATAAGAGTAAAAACAATATTTTTATTTAAAGATTATAAAAACAAGACATTCCAAGCAATGGAAACATATATAATACATATAATTCAAAAACAGTACTGATTATATTCAACTAGACAATGATATTCCTACAGTCGGGGCTTTTTAGGCCCATTAATTGTATTCCACTACACAGTGGTATTTAAACGATGGAAACTCTTTGCCAGCCCAACGCGTTTCGGGATATATTAAAATTCAGTCCTTCTTCAGGGGCTTAATTGGAAAGAGGAATTCATCTGTGATGTTGACGTTGCTTGTTTTAGAACCAATGGTAAAAAGGGAGAACGGAAGTATTTGAAAATATGATAACAGATGGTTATAATTTTTATATATATGAAGTGCTGTTCTCTGGATAGTTCATCAATATGTTTCAATCCCTCAAATTGTGGATATGCAAAGTTAACCCTACACCTACCCTGTCCGTCCTGGATGCGTGCTGGCCGCAGCGGTACACTGGAGCAAAAACAGGGAAGAAGGCAAACCTGTAGTTGAGTGTTTTAAAGTTTTAGCCAGCCACAGATCCCAGCATCCGACAGACACCGTGTCTGTCGGATGCTGGGATCTGTGGCTGGCTAAAACTTTAAAACACTCAACTACAGGTTTGCCTTCTTCCCTGTTTTTGCTCCAGTGTACCGCTGCGGCCAGCACGCATCCAGGACGGACAGGGTAGGTGTAGGGTTAACTTTGCATATCCACAATTTGAGGGATTGAAACATATTGATGAACTATCCAGAGAACAGCACTTCATATATATAAAAATTATAACCATCTGTTATCATATTTTCAAATACTTCCGTTCTCCCTTTTTACCATTGGTTCTAAAACAAGCAACGTCAACATCACAGATGAATTCCTCTTTCCAATTAAGCCCCTGAAGAAGGACTGAATTTTAATATATCCCGAAACGCGTTGGGCTGGCAAAGAGTTTCCATCGTTTAAATACCACCGTGTAGTGGAATACAATTAATGGGCCTAAAAAGCCCCGACTGTAGGAATATCATTGTCTAGTTGAATATAATCAGTACTGTTTTTGAATTATATGTATTATATATGTTTCCGTTTCTTGGAATGTTTTGTTTTTATAATCTTTAAATAAAAATATTGTTTTTACTCTTATATGAGATCACAATCTATACAATTTCTTGTGCAAGTGCCGGAAAAATCCAATTAGGGGAATTTCCTTTTTTAGAATAAATTAAGAGATGAAAGCTATTGGCTACTGCCCCGTTTATAGTCCTGACATACGTGTTTTAAGTCACCGCGTTCAGAATGATCAGATTTTCCGACAACTTTGTGTGACCATGTGTATGCAAGACAAGTTTGAGCCAACATCCATGGATTTTGTTGTCGGAATGTCCGATCAATGTCCGACCTTGTGTACAGGGCATATGTCTGTAGGGTTCAATATTGAGTTGGCCCACCCTTTGCAGCTATAACAGCTTCAACTCTTCTGGGAAGGCTGTCCACAAGGTTTAGGGGTGTGTCTATGGGATTCTTCCAGAAGCGCATTTGTGAGGTTAGGCACTGATGGTGGACAAGAACACTGGCTAAAAAATTGCTGCTTCTACAGGAGTTTTGCATTCTGCCTGTAGAAGCAGTTCAATGTTATCCTATGCGTCCATGCACATTACGACCATTACAGACATATTCTAAGCTCAATGTTTAGAGACAGGAAAAAAAAAACCTTCTGGTTTGCGTTTCTGATTGGAGCTTACAGGCAGAAAATATGCAAAACTCTCCTAAACTCATCTAAACTTTGTACAAAAAATTCTTTATATGAGCGTTTTTTTCTGTCAAGGGAACTGGCATTTTGTTGGCCCAGTGTGCATAGAGCTTAATTAACATCAAATGAGTTCTATCGGGTTGAGGTCAGGAATCTATGCAGGCCAGTCAAGTTCCTCCACCCCAAACTCACTCATCCATGTCTTTATGGACCTTGCTTTGTGCACTGGTGTGCAGTCATGTTGGAACAGGAAGGGGTTATGCCCAAACTGTTATCACAAAGTTGGGAGCATGAAATCGTCTTGGTATGCTGACACCTTAAGAGTTCCCTTCACTGGAAGCCCAACCCCTGAAAAACAACCCCCACCATAATCCCCCCCCCCCCACCAAATGATTTGGACCAGTGCACAAATCAAGGTCCATAAAGACATGGATGAGCGAGTTTGGGGTGGAGGAACTTGACTGGCCTGCAGAGTCCTGACCTCCACCGATAGAACGCCTTTGGAATGAATGTGAGTGGAGACTGTAAGCCAGGCCTTCTCATCCAACATCAGTGCCTGACCTCACAAATGCGCTTCTGGAAGAATGGTCAAACATTCCCATAGACACACTCCAAAAGCTTGTGGACAGCCTTCCCAGAAGAGTTGAAGCTGTTATGGCTGCAAAGGGTGGGCCAACTCAATATTTGACCCTATGGACTAAGACTGGGATGCCATTAAAGTTCATGTGTGTGTAAAGACAGGTGTCCCAATAATTTTGTCTGATATTGTAAGGTGAAAATCTTGATATTGATCCAATGTAATATCACCTTTATATCTGTCAAACAGCTATGTACCCTAAAGTCCTCTCTACCTGGATGTGTTTGATTGGATTGTTTAGGCTTTCCCTCATATTAGATAGTTTAATTAATCTAAAGAGATCTTTGCAGAGATTGTATAATCAGATTGTAAGGTGTATGGGCATCTCAAACTTGGTGAACATTCCTTTTGCAGATAGAACATTTACTTTTGTATGTGAACAGTCCCTATCCCGCTAGTAAATCGCCCGTCACTATTTGAAGCTGGTGCTGTGGATCAGAAGAGGTTAAAAGGTGGAGGAGTGCCATCAGGAGAGGGTTACACAAACCCTGTTCCTGTCATTAATTTTCTACAGGAATTCAGTTCATCCTATCCCCTTTAGCTTGCAGGGCTGCATTTAATTGTCCTGTTGTCAGCCAGAAATATCTATAATGCCTATAAGGATCTCTGCTTTGTATCTCTTGCAGTGACATTGTCTGACAGGTTTCTGGGAAAGCCCATACAACATTAATAACACAGGCTAGCTGATATGTCAATGCAAGCTCTAAGGGAGATGGGTGAAGTTTCTGTAAAACTCATGTTCAGTACATCCCCCTCTGCTTTAACTCAGAAGACAGAGGCATTTCTTCTTTGGAAACTGAAGGCTAAGGTGTAAAATGTGGAAATGATTAGGCTCAGGGAGATCTAGTTGTGTCCAGACAGGCCATGTCTTGACAATCAGACAGGAGCTTCCTCTATAGATAAAACTGGAGCTGGTGGGATTCAGCATCATCTTCTATCTGGGAAATCTGTACTGTCTCAGAACTTGTCAAAGCCACAAAACTGATTTAGTGAATTTTCCATTTTTGGGGGTTTTAAATCAAAAGGCAGGTTGTGTGGAATAAATGAAGCGTGCCTCTTTACTTTGTAATAAGGTCCCCACATGGGAACGGTTGGAAGGGAGAAGAAAGCGGTGAATAGCGAGGACACCTGTATTTCTTCCAAAACTAAAATGTGTGCGATGATTGCTGAGAGAACATCTCCAATCCCTTCACCATAGGGACAATGTACATAGCATGATTCATGAGCACTCACACTGCACCCCCAGGAGAGCAGAAATACTGACAATTTATAGACCTTCTGTACACCATCAGAAATTCGAGCGAAAAAGGCCAGATCACGATGGAAGCAACAGCAATCACAACCAACATACATCACCAAGCAGCTGCACCATTCTTACCATCCATCGTCTGATGTATGGCTGGATATGATGAAAGAGCATCGTACAATTAGATGATGATTGTGGAAATTAACATTACTATCAATTGCTTTTTCCAGTTAAAGGTTGCAGGGTACAACATAATTAGTGCTAATTTAAAGATGGAAAAAATTAAGATAATTTATTATGAGATAATTTCTCGGGAAATGTTAGGAAGTATTCCTAGATAGGTCTAACAAGCAGGGTCCTCTGATTCCTCCTGTATTGAATTGTATTGTAACTGTACTGTTAGCCCTCATGTTGTAAAGCACTGTGCAAACTGTTGGCGCTATATAAATCCTGTATAATAATAATAATAATAATCATATTAATAATAATAATAATTACAAAGAATCAGCACAGCTTGGAAGTTTGCTGTAGATGGGCCTAAAATCTAGTTTATGTTTTAAAGTATATCTAAAGCATTTTTTTTCCAGGGTAAGAAAGGTGAATCCACTGTCATTTTATGTTATTTTTTTTGCCATCTGTGTCTCATTGGACAGATTGCACCTTACTTTTTGTCCTGTAGACACTGGAGGAAGTGAGGGAAATATTCCCTCGGTTGTAGTTACAAGTGTCCCTACTCAGAGAGCCTCCTTCTATGCTTGTTCAGGTTACAACTCTAAATGTTGGATTTTTCCTTGACAGTGACCACCAGGCCAATTAGAGAAAGGAAATCTAGTGGGGAAATAGACAGCAATAAAAAACCTGACAGGGGTTCTAATCCTTCCCCACTCTATCCAAAACTAGACACCAAAAAAAGGTTTGGGGTTTGGATAACTTTTAATGTAATACTAACCTACACTGATGGCTGTTATCTTAGAAAGGAAGACTTGACTGTGTGAGGGTCATCTAATAATGCCTGGTCACTTTGCACACTGAGTATTCACTAAGCAAATGAAAGTATGAAGTCGAAGGTATGCTAATTTCTATCATCCAAGGATGTGCAAAATCCTGTTTTTATTATTAATAATATTATTAATATTACTACTACTACCACTTTTCTTCTTCTTCTTCTTCTTCTTTTTATTATTGTTGTTATTATTAGTTATAATTATTATCATAAGTATAATTATTTTTATTACTACTACTCTTCTTATTCCTCCTATTATTATTTATAAATATTATTATAAGTACTAGTATTTTTATTATTATTACTACTGTTATTACTCTTATTATTATTATTATTATTATTATTATTATTATAAGTATTATTATTTTTTATTACTACTACTATTACTCTTATTGTTATTGTTATTATTATTATTATTATTATTTTTATTATTATTGCTATTATTATTAGTTATAATTATTATTTTAGGTATTATTATTTTTATTATTATTACTACTACTGCTTCTTCTTCTTATTATTATTATTATTATTATTATTGTTGTTATTAGTATTAGTTATAATTATTATTATAAGTATTTTTTTTCATTTTATCATTACTACTACTACTACTACCACTAGTACTACTACCACTATGCCACTACTACTACTACTATTACTGCTCTTTTTATTATTATTAATATTTATAATTAATATTAAATGTATTATTATTTTTAATATTATGATTGTTATTATTATTACTACTACTATCATACTCTTCCTATTAATATTATTATTTTTAGAATTACTATTATGAGTATTAATATTATTATAATATTTATAGAATGATTATTTTGCAAAGTGTATGTGTATTTGGTTTTAGGGATATGATGAAGCTGTGATCACTTATATATTTGATCATGTGTAATAATAATAATAATAATACTTTCCTTGCACATGATCAAATATATAAGCAATCCCAACTTCATCACATACCTAAAACCAAGTGCATATACACTTTGCAAAATAACCATTCTATAAATATCATAATAATAATAGAAGAAAAAAATAGTAATGGTAGTAGTAGTAGTAATAAAAGTATAATAATTACTTGTAATATTAATTATAAATATTTATAATAAATATAAGAGTATATCGGTAGTAGTAGTAGTGGTGACTGTATTGGTTGTATTAGTAGCAGTAGTAATAAAAACTAGCAAATTAAGCATTCTCTATTTATTTATGTTGTAGTAAGTCCACCTCGATAATTGGAAAGTAATAATGCACCTTATCAGACTAGAGATGTGCATTTATGGGGACTTTATATGCTTGATCTTACACTTGTACAGTGAAGAAGCAGTTATACACAGCTGTGAAATGCTTAGTACATTGATTCACCCTAAAGTAAAATCCACACCTCCCTGCCATGCTACTTATGCATAATAAAAGTGCTATTGCGCAATGGCAGCAGTGTGTCATTTTGTGATCGGTTCTTTATTGATGATATGCCATACTTCTACTTATAACAATGAGCACAGGATAGTAGCTGTTGCCTGCTGCTATTTTATAAGGATGGTAAATAGTATTTTGATGAGGTCAGAGCTCTTGTGTGTATGACAGGGTTGTATAGCATTACACAAATCCTAGTTGTAAAACTTTGACATAATCAGCAGCGAAATGTAAGGCCTGGATCTATACTGAGCTTATTTGAGTGTCTATTCCTAGGGGTGATTTTTATTAAAGAGCAGAGTAAATCTGCAGAAGTTTGGTGTGTAGGATGGCACCATATGATTTCATACTCTATGGAAAGATAATCATGCATTGTCATATGTTGGGGCTTGTAGTTCCCTACAACCAGCTAGAGTTTGTAATATCATTTATTACACGTACTTATATAGCACCGACAACTTACATATATATTCACATCAGTCCCTGCCCTCAAGGAGCTTACAATCTAAGGTCCCTAACTCACATTCATACACACACATACTAGGACCAATTTAGACAGAAGCCAATTAACCTGCCAGCATGTCTTTGGAGTGTGGGAGGAAACCGGAGTAGCCAGGGGAAACCTGCGCAGACACAGGGAGAACATGCAAACTCCAGGCAGGTAGAGTCATGCTTGGGTTTCGACCCGATACCTTTAGAGCTGCTAGGCTGAAGTGCTAACCACATAGCCACTATGCTGCCTATGTAGTTATAAAACATAAGCTGGGGTTTATATAGTTCTATAACACCAGCTAGGGTTTGTAGTTCTATCACATCAGCTGGGGCTTGTAGTTCTATAACACCAGTTAGACTTGTAGTTCTATAACACCAGTTAGGACTTGTAGTTCTATAACACCAGTTAGGACTTGTAGTTCTATAACACCAGTTAGGACTTGTAGTTCTATAACACCAGTTAGGACTTGTAGTTCTATCAGATGAGCAGGGGCTTGTAGTTCTACAACACCATCTGGGGCTTGTAGTTCTCTATCACCAGTTAGGACTTGTAGTTCTATCTCACCAGCTGGGGCTCGTAGTTTTCAAACACCCGTTGGGACTTGTAGTTCTACAACACCAGCTGGGGTTTATAGTTCTATAACATCAGCTGGGGCTTGTAATTCTTTAACACCAGCTGGGACTATGGAACTAGATGGTCCCAGCTGGTGTTAAAGAACTAGTGTTAAAGAACTGCAAGTTCCAGCTGATGCTATGGAACTACAAGCCTCAGCTGGCGCTATAGAACTACAAGCCTCAGCTGGCGCCATGGAACTACAAGCCTCAGCTGGCGCTATGGAACTACAAGCGTCAGCTGGCGCTATGGAACTACAATCGCTAGATGGCGCTATGGAACTTCAAGCCTCAGCTGGTGCTATGGAACTACAAGCCTCAGCTGGCGCTATGGAACTACAAGTGCTAGCTGGTGCTATGGAACTACAAGCGCTAGATCGCGCTATGGAACTACAAGCCTCAGCTGGTGCTATGGAACTACAAGCACTAGATGGCGCTATGGAACTTCAAACCGCAGCTGGTGCTATGGAACTACAAGCCTCAGCTGCTGCTATGGAACTACAAGCCTCAGCTGCTGCTATGCAGCTCCTCTTGTGAAAATTGCCAAGCTTGAAGGTTATCATACAAAGATGGGCAATCTACACTTAATATATGGACTGCATCAAAGGCAGGAGACAAAGACAGGCATACAAAGGTAGTAGTGTTTGTAAGGCTGGTCCCTTACCTGCACCATTGTCTGATAGACAGCTGTCCTCTATTATGAATTGTATTAGAAGAAGAAGTACAGACTTTATCTGCAGTCAGTGGCCCGAGACTGGCTAATAGAAGCCATTGAGTGGTATGCACCTGTCTGTCCAGCTGCAGGAAGCGGCTCCCTCTGGCCAGGGGCTATAGACTTCACTGACCGGGGCCAGGAAATTGCAGCTTCCTCCCTGTCATTTTCTCCTTGTCTTCTCCCATGTCAGAGGGGGCAGCCAAGGACAACCTAAAAAGAGTAGAGACAAGAGGTAAGCACTGGAGGACCTTGTATGTGAGCTCCATTCCTCCTCTAGCCAAGGCTGTATTTCTGCGCTGGAATATAGCAGATAACTAAAGTGTATCTAAACCCAAGAAAAAAAAAAAAATCATATATTTCAGCCTACAAGGTCTTTGTAAATCATAGATTTTTTTATTTTTTTTGTCTTTTTTTTTTTGTCTTTTTATTCCCCTGGTGATCCTGCCAGTAACATACTTCCTATCCCTAGGTGGATATGCTCATTGACCGCACTGTGTCAATGGAGGAGCAGGGTTGTCACCCCAGCACAAGACTAGAGAACAGCTCCCTCTCTTCTCATCTCTGTTACTTAGGGTTGAGGTGTTTTATAGTTCACAGAAGCTAGCTGGGAGGCTTGTTGCAGATTTCAATTCAATACATATGAAATTGCAAGGATACTGAATACTGAATACTAATATTCTTAGCCTGAGGCCGGGTTCACACCTATGCGAATTAGATGCAGGACGGACAGCGTTGCTGTGCGATCCGCGGCCGATTTATGTGTGAACTGAGCCTAAAAAGAAGAAACCTAATTCAGCCACCACCTCTAAGAAATGGTACTCTACAATATGTTTCAATATCCTTTAGGCCTCACGCACACAGGACAAGACCTCATGCACACTGCAGCTAAAAAAAAAGCCTATTTTAAAGGTGTTTTGCATTTTATTTTTTCTGCCTCCAAGGCTCCATTCCCACCTGGACATTTTAGGATCGGGGCAGAATTGCTGCCATTTTGCCTGCAATCTCAAAACGCACTACAATCGCAAAACGCAGGTTTGGGTGCACCAAAAACACAATGTAGTTTTGCCGCAATTGTCTCAGCAAATTGAATTGTGTGAAGCTTGTTGTCTGAAAAAAGAGCAGGAGCTTTTTTTGGGTGGCAAGCTTCACGCGATGCAATTTGCCGTGATTGCCGCGCAACAATCGTGGCAAGACCACACCGTATTTTAGGTGCCATTGAAAATAATGACACCTGAACCTGATTACCTGATTGACCGGAACACTGTATTAGTGTGACTAGCGACCTCAGTGTCAGTAAGTGACCCTCCCAGCCCGTATCTGTTAGCGCCAGATTCCCCACCACCCTATCACAGTCACGCCATAAGTCGCTGATCACAACCATTACAGTACGGCATCTATAGCTCTGGAAATTTCAGTGTCTATACCATAGTTTGTAGACGATATAACCGTCACCCAAACCAATCAATTTACACTTTTTCGTAAAAAAAAAAAAATCCCAATGACATGTAGCAGAATACATTTTGCCCCAAATTTATGAAGAAATTCGATTTAAAAAAAAAAATGTTATTCAATGGGGGTTATTTACTTTGCACTGAAAGTGCACTTGGAAGTGCAGTCCCTGTAGATCCGAGGGGGACATGCAAGGAAAATAAAAAACAGCATTTTAGCTTGCACATGATTGGATGATAAAATCAGCAGAGCTTCCCCTCATTTCAGATCTACCCCTTAGATTTAGAGCGACTGCACTTCCAAGTGCATTTTCAGTGCAAAGTGGATTTGCCTTTCGTAAATAACCCCCAATATGTTTTATAGCAGAAAGTAGAATTTTTTTTAATAAATTTGGGGTCTTTTTTCATTTATATTGCAAAAATTAAAAACCCAGTGATACCACTGGGTACCACTAAATACCACCAAAAAAAGCTATATTGTGTGAAAAAAAATGATATTTTGCATTGCATCGCCTGTTAAAGCAGCGCAGTGCCGAACTGCAAAAGCTGGCCTGGTCGTGAAGGGGGTAAAATTTTCCAGGGCTTCCGGTGGTAAAAAAAAAAAAAAATCACAAAAGTATGGTTTAGGTGATTGTATCCAGTGCACTTGCAAACAAGAACAATTGAGTATTGTCCCTGATATTTTTTTGATTTGCATTAACATCCAAATTTTCTGCTTTTCATCGTGTACCCCCTTCTTTAAGGTATAAGTAGTACCCAGAAGTACTGATTGGACCTTGAAGAAAGGGGTACACCTGGAACACTTGTCCTGAAAATTTGGATGTTGGTGCAAATAATAAAAAAAAAAGTATCAGGGACAATACTCAATTGTTTTCTTTTTCTTTGTTTTGTTTTGTTTTTTTTGTTTTTTTGTTTATTTGTTTTTTCTTAGTTTATTATTATTATTATTATTATTATTATTATTATTATACAGGATTTATATAGTGCCCAGAGTTTGCGCAGCGCTTTACAACCTAAGAGCAGACAGTACAATTACAATACAACGCAATAGAGGAGGAATCAGAGGGACCTACTCTTGAGAGCTTACAATCTAATTGTACACAAAAAGTACCAAGGAATGAATAGCTCTAGGTATTTATTGATCCCAGAATCAGCTTAAATTGATCAGGATAGAGCCATCAGCCATACTGGGCACCATACACATGCCCCCTGTCTGCGATATGCCCCTGAACATCCAATCGATGGGAATGTAATCCGACAATTTGCTGGAACCTAAACAGATTTGTAGCTGAGTTGAGCCTGATGAAATGGTTGAGGTAAGAGCACAGAAGAAAAGTTCTGCTGTATATAGATAAGAGGGTTCCATCTGTCTTTCATTTCCTCCATTGATCAAATGAGATGCCTAGCCTCAGGTTGGCAGATTAAAGTCTGAGAAATCGCTTCCACTAAATATCTTTTCCAAATCTATCAAACCATTTAGCTGTGATAATGATGTCATCATGAATGTTGATATGATTATTATTATTGTTGTTGTGGTTGTATTATTGTTGGTTGTATTGTGTAGCTGGTAGCATTTCATGGGGTGGTGGGGGCTGAGCCTTTTGCCTGCTGTGGAATTTAGACTACAGGGATAACATGGAAGTCAGTTAATCCAAAGGGAAGGAAATGGAAAGTGATTGGACATAAACCTGAGTGTGACCCCGCGGTGAAATCTTACACCTGTATCTATTTTACCTGATTGTTTTTTCTGGGGAAATCAGATTGGCAGGCTCCCCATCTGGAAGTGCTTTCATCTCGTGTACTTTCCGGACGGCCGGCAGACGAAGGGTTAAATTCATCAAGTTCATCTTTTCCTGATTAGAAGGAGAGGAGAGGAGAGCCTTGTACACAAAAACTCCAATCCCCTTCACTTCTCCAGTTTCTTCAACTTCGGGGCTGCGCAGGAAACCAGGGCCATTGATCAGATCCCAGTCTGGGGCACACGGCGATTTACTGCTAAGTACCGGGATTTCTTCAATCAAAGTCACTAATGAGTCTCGTCCTGCCATCCTCTTGGAGCGTGGAGCCTAAAGCTGGCCATACACTATACAATCTGATTGTATCATCTCCTTTACATCTACCATCAACTGTGTAGTACAAGGGCCTGTCTGGTTTGCTGCTAACTGAATAGATTGTTTAGAGTTGTCCTGATATTACGCACTTTTGGTAAATTCAAAGCTGGCCATACACTATACAATCTGGTTGTACAATCTGCTTCAGATCTACCATCCACTAATACAAGGGACTGCCTGCAGCATCCCCATCTCTTCTCAGTCTGCATAAAGGTGACCATACATTATACAACCTGATTGTACAATCTCCCTAAAGCCAGTCATAAACGAATCAAAATTTGGTTGGTTCAGCAGGAACCAACCAAATTTTAATCCATCTATGGACAGGCGGCTTGCACTGAAGTTGATCTATCAATCGATTTCAGTACAACCAGCCTGTCAGTTTTTTCAGTGCAATTCTTGCTGGTTGCTATAGCATTTTATTGTGATGGCTGGGAAATCACCCACTGCCAAAACACAATATCCCCGCGGGAGGGATTCCCCCATCAACACTGACTGTGTTTGTGGGCAATCAAGTGATTTTTTTTCCTTCAACACATATTTAAAGGAAAAAAAATTGCATAATGTAAAGCCTGCCTTAAGCCGGCCATAGACAGTTCAAATTTTGGCCGGTTCAGCAGGGACTGGTCAAGATTTAAACCACATATGGGCAGGCTGAATGTTCTCAAGTCGGTCGATCGATCAACTTGGGTACAACCAGCATGTCAGATTTTACATGCAATTATTGCTAGCATTAAAATAGCCACTAGCACATGGGTGCTCAACCTGTGGCCCTCCAGCTGTTGTGGAAAGTCCCATCATGCCTCTGCCTTTGGGAGTCATGCCTGTAACTGTCAGCAGCTTGCAATGCCTCATGGGACTTGTAGTTCCGCAACAGCTGGAGAGCCACAGGTTAAGCACCCATGCACTAGCAGTCAGGGCCGGGACAAGGGGTGTGCAGGAGGGGCAGCTGCCCTGGGCGCTATGGTTTATTGCAGGGATGGGGGTGCCCTGACCCTAGCCTTTTGGGACTGGGGGGGGGCACAATTTGGCATCTTTGCCCTGGGCACTGGATGACCTTGTCTCGGCACTGCGCAAGCCCATACGATTTGGTGCAATACGTTTTTCAAAATTAGCCCATGCACTACATTTTATGTGTTTCAGTGTGATTTTAAGTCTGTTGAAGTGAAACAGCTCCAAATGGCAGGGAACGCAGACTGCATTGCTCTGCAATTCTGGTGTGAACCTGCCCTCAGTTGACCAGAAGAGAAGTCATGGCTATTCAATTGTTTGCAGATTATTTCAATCAATTTGCACATTGAGTCTGGGTTCACACTTATGCGAATTGAATGAGGGTTTCCCCGCATCCAATTCGCATGACAGGAGACTGTAACCGGCTCTCAATGGAGTCGGTTCACATATCTCCGGGGCGGCTGCGGAGCGAATTGCACAGAGGTCCTGCACAGGCGTTCTGTGTATCTTTGGCTCCGTGTCAGGTCCAAATTCAGGCAAAACTTCAGGCCTGATTTGTCCCTGAAAGGATGTGACGGACCCCTGCTGGCAGCCACAGCCGCACACAGTGTGAACTCAGCCTAATGATATAATGAAATTAAAGTGTGTATAAGGACCATTAAGCTGGCCATATACTCTACAATCTAATTGTACAAATTGACTTTACATTTAACAAAACTAATGCTGGCCACAGATGGAGCCATTTTCTTTCCTGCAGCCATAGGACCACTTGCAGGAAAGAATATACTATTATTATTACTTAAGGAACTTATATAGTGCTGTCAATTTATGCAGCGCTTTACATATACATTCACATCGGTCCCTACCCTCAAAGAGCTTATAATCTAAAGTCCCTAACTCACATTCATATACTAGGGCCAATTTAGACAGAAGCCAATTAACCTACCAGCATGTCTTTGGAGTGTGGGAGGAAACCGGAGTACCCGGAGGAAACCCACGCAGGTGCAGGGAGAACATGCAAACTCCAGGCAGGTAGTGTCTTGATTGAGATTTGAACCAAATTGTGGCACCCCCTCCCAGTCTCGTAAGGCTAGGATTGGGGCACCCCAATCCCTGCAATAAAGCATTGCGCCCAGGGCAACCGCCCCCTCCTGCCCACCCCTTGTCCCGACCCTGGTCCTGCGGTACCATGCGATCTGGTGCCATCTGCATTTGTGGTGCTGTTATCAATGTATTGACCCAGAATGGTAGTGTGTTTTGAACACGGCGCAGGAAACGAGCACAGGACGCACCTTTCGTGAACCACATTCTGGTGTGAACCCACCCGTAGACAAACTGATTTTTTTATATAATCAAATGTTATAGCATATGACCAGCTTAAACTGGGTACCGTACAATCCTTTTTTTATTTTATTTTTTTGTGTATGTGTTGGACAAGAAGGTGAGGTCAAACACAGGAGGAAGAGAAAGAAAAACTGTCAACGGTTCTCAGGGCAGCACAAAGGTGGCAGCTCTTTGCAGACTTGTATCTTCCATGAAGACATAACCTGTGTGTTTGTATAGATTGATCCCCAGGCGCCCTCCAAGCCATCCTCACCACCTTGTACAAACACAAGAGATAGTTACACCTGACCTCAACCCTCCATCTGCAAGACTTAACAGGACTGGCTCTCCATCCAAACCCTAATCCCAGCTAAGAGACACTGACAACATTCTATTTTTTAATTAAATATTAGCTTTTCTTAATCCCCTTTATTTAAAGGATGAGGTTGCAGTAAATACAAAGCTTGCTTTAATGCATTCTGAATCTCCCCCAGGATTGTATATACATGTCCAGCCTGATCACAAGTAGTGTGTTTGTGTGTGGCCCTCAGTATTTGATAAATATTTTCTTCCACATACAGAAAAGCCTCCATGCAGTCAGCATATTTACGCTTTAAAAATTGCTTTTTTTTTTCTTTTTTTTCTGAGTCCTAGGACATGCATTTGTTTAAACCATTCCAGATAAGGGCCCATTTATACTGCAATCCTGGCGTTCTGTGTATGGTTCCACATGCATGCATTTATGTGCTTTTTTTGTCATGCGTACTTGAGCTAAAAAACACTGCTTTTACAGACTTTTTTTTTTTTCTCTGCCTCTAAACGCCCCACCATGATAGCCTATGTATACACTATAGGCGTTTACAGGAGAAAGAAAAAAAACACCAAAGTCGCGTTCAGGAGAGGAGCTTTTAAGCATAAAATTCATTCTGGCCAACAGAATGCATTCCCAGATATAATCATCTTAAAATATATTACCTATATTAACTACATTTTCATACATAGTTAGTCTAGTTGAAAAAAAGACACAAGTCTATCCAGCTCAACCAATAACAATATTATTAAACAAAACAAAATAAATATTGTAAAGTGCTGCACAAACTGTTGGCGCAATATAAATCCTGTATAATAATAATAATAATAATAACATGTGCTGAAATTTATGAAAAGAAATTCCAATTCCAGATATTACCGTCTCAAAGTATATTACATACATATATCAATTAAATCAATGAGTGAACAAAACAACATGTGCTAAAGTTCTTTAAAAAAGTCCTAACTCCAAGTGGATACAGAGAGAGTCAGCTCCAATCTTCTTAAAGTTAAACTTTTTTTTTCCATTTTGGATAAAATAAGGAAGAATTATAACTGCTGTCAGATTTTTTTTTTTTTTTTGCCATCTGTGTCCCATTGGGGAGATATACCTTCACTTTCTGTCCCATAGCCAAACAGGAAGTGAGAGGAAATCCTTGCAAATTAAGGGAATTCCTTGGAGGACCCTCAGGTCCCATTGGACGATTTCCCCTATTACTTTTCTGGGGACAACCCAAAATTTGGGATTTTCTTTTACTTTCACTTTCAATGATAATGGTAAACAGGACAGATAGAGAGGGTGAATATCCCTAACGGGGGGCACAGACTGCAATAAAACTTGACATGTGTTCCAATCCCGCTCCACTCTATCCAAAAACAAAACAAAACAAAAAAAGTTGTGCCTTTAGTTATACTTTAATTTTAAATCCACAACAATGATGGCAAATACACTCATGAAAGTGCGTCACCCCACACAGTGCACAAAGATGAATCTGACCCTCAAATTAAAGCAGCAGTTTAAGCACCCAAGTCAAACATGCAAGAAATAAATATGCTCTCCATAGTGTAAAACCAACAATGAAAAACTTTATTTGCTCAAATTGCACTTACTCGGCTCCTATAGATGAAAACAACGCTGTACATAGAGATATCCCGATAATGCCCACATCAAAAATGGCCACCCTCTGGCATGCATGCTCCCTGGCTCCTCCTTAGGGAGGCACCTTTGAGAAGGTAATATCTGGGATGGCTCCTGGAACTGGAATTTCTTTATATAAATTTCAGCACATGTCATTTTATTTAATATAGGTAATATATTTTAAGAAGATAATATCTGGAATTGCACATTGGATGATATTATGTACTTTTATGTTTATTTTTCTGCACTGGGCTTTTTTTGGACAATAGAAAGCATTAATGCCAGATGCTTGCATGCAAAAACGCAGATTTTTACCACATTTCTGCTGCTAGACTGCTGTAGGAGAAAAGGCTAACTAAGTTGCATTTACATGCATCTGTGGCATGTTTATGTGCAAAATGTGGCATGCTGTATTTTCTTTTTAAACCAAAGGCCAGTGGTTGTCAACTTATGAGCTAAAGGGGGCCTCAAATGTGGCCTCTGACATCACCAAAGGGCCGCACATAATGTTCAATATATGTAATGCTTGAGAGGACTGTTAAAGACTGCAGACCTAAAAGAGGAAATGAGGGTCAGAGAGTGTGGAAAGGATACAGCTGTAGAAGACAATACAAAACTAGGAATATGTTACATGAGACTAGTAGAGAGCAATGCTATTACCCTAATCAATGTTCCCAATACAGAATGCCGAGGGCCACACATCATATAGCAAAGGGCCGTATGTGGCCCTCGAGCCACAGGTTGGGCACCAGGGATGTAAACTAAAGCTGGCCATGTACTGAACAAAAAAAACTGAACTGATTCCCCAATCCACACATACAAGGTGGATGGGGGAATCCTCCCTGCTGCACTTTTGTTCTCTGACAGTGGTGAGACTTCCCTGCTCTCACAATACACCGATTAGTGCTGCAGCTGCTGCGGCTTTTATCCAACAGGGATGTTGAACAGAAGTTTGAATTCTGTTCAACTGCAGTGGCCACACAAGGATTTAAATTAGGCCTGTCCCTGCTGAACCACCAGGGGCGACCCGTCCATTAAGGGCGCACAGGCGCCGCCCCCTCTATGTTTAATGGATAGATATATGCTATGCATGGCCACCCCCTATTCATGCATCCACCCGTGAATGAATGCCAGGATGCCAGGTGAATGAATTACAGCGGCGGGGGTGTTTTTTTTATATACAGCTAATTAGAGCCATAGGCTCCAATAGGCTTCAAAAAAGCTTGGCCAATCAACTTAGTTTGATCAAATCTGATTTAAGTCTGATCCAATTGTAAGGAAAGTAATGGCTTTCCTAACAGTTCCTCATTCAATCATTTTGATTAACTCGCACATCGATCTGTTAATTAAATCGAAGCATCAATGGTCATCATGAGGTTGATGACACATGGACGATTTTTTGGCCGTGATTGTTTCAGTGATCTGTTGCAAAGGAAATCATAACGATTGTCTGTGGGATTGTCAGCGGTGAAATTTTAAAGCGATTTGTGAATCAGCAATTGACATTAATCAGTGTTTCGGCTTGGTGGCAGAATTGCTAGTAAAAATCGCCCCGAATGCTTTACGCTGCAGCAATCGTTATGCTTGCAAATCACTGAAGGAGCGTGAACTGTAGCAGAGCACAATCCAATGCTGTAGCAAATCACTAGTGACACTATCAATTAAATCGCTACCTACAAATCGCTGGCATTAGCGATCAGTAGCAGCAAAAAAAAAGTTGCTTGTGCGTCATCAGCTTAATGGTGGTTGTACGCGTTTCGATAAATGATTGCTTTCTTTTCCAAACGATCTTTTTTTTTTTTTTAATGATATTAGGAAGATACGATCGCAAGTTATCCTTCACATCTCTCTTACCGCCTTGCCTTCTCACAATCTGATTGATCAAAATATGATTGAATGCATGATTAAAGTATCTCAGGTCTGCCAATCGATGCAAAAAGCGGTCGATCTTTTTTTTTTGCTCTGGCCGATCGACTCAGTTTGATTGAATCCGATTTAAATTGAATCTAAATCGATTGGAAGAGAAGTTCTAACTATTTAATTGTTTACTGATGCGATCATTTGCGTCTGATTGCACATCAATTGGTGGCGTGTATGGCCAACATGAATCTCTAGAGGTTGTTTCAACTAACTGGGTTAATAAATAATAATGAGTAGAATTAAACAATGAGAAAGGCTTATGTTAGAAAGTTAAGTTCTTTAGGAAGAGATGGAATAAACATTTAGTGCAGATGCCTACTTAGTACCCAAAATAAAGTTGCACTTAGACTCTCTGGGTGTAAACACATTACATTCTATGTGCATTATGTGTCATTTACATTACATGCATTCAACAATGACTTGCTTTTTTTCTCCATTTTAGAGCTAATGACTTTTCTTTGTCTATTGGCTGTGCTGGGAGACATGACTTTGCGGTGTGAATGATGGTAGACCACTCTTTAATAAATAGTTTATCTGGATGGAAGAACTTGTATGTGTCTGATCCGCCGCTTGCCCCAGGGAGAGGGGGAGGATGGATGGATGGATGGATGGATGGATGACTGCAACTCTATCAACAGGCTGGACGTGGCCAAATCACAGAAAAGGGGTTAATTTAGTCCCAAGTCACTGAAGACTTTGTAATTGAAAATCAATCAACCTGCTGGACTGTTGAGAACAAGGTCAGAGCTCAATGATCAAAGAAAAAAAGGGAGGGCTGGGAAAGAGGAAAGGGGGGTGGATGTGTACTCAGAGGAGGCTGCAGAATACCCATCTCTACCGCCTGCCACCAAGAGTAGAGCAGCACAATGTGCCATTCTCACTCGCATCATGTATGGGCACGATAGAACCATACACAGGACATGTCACAGCTGATGATTTACCAGCAATACGTTTCAGTAGGACTGTGTTAGTGCCACCCCCTCCTGTGCTGTAACCTGACAGATCAGTTGGTACCCACACTCCTATCTGTGATTGCATCTTGTCCCGTACAAAGTCATTCCACATCAGGCAATGCTTTTATGGCTTCCTGCAGACAGCACGGCGGACCATGTCTGCTGGGATCCGGGGAGCTCCTTACTGATCCCAACTATTTATTCATGGCCTATGGGGATGGGAGACACACAACACATCATCAATGTCAGCTGATTACATATGTGACAGCTGTACATTGGAGACACAGGTACACCTCTGCGGTCATTGCTGGATCACTTTTATTTTATTATACCATCTATTATTATCTATTGATATACTATCGGGGTGGCGTTCTGTCTATTCATCTATGTCGATCAACACTTCCTTTCTTTCTGTTTATCTCCCTACCCGTCTATAATCGATTCTTTCTTTCTTTCTTTCTTTCTTTCTTTCTTTCTTTCTTTCTTTCTTTCTTTCTTTCTTTCTTTCTTTCTTTCTTCATATCTATCTATCTATCTATCTATCTATCTATCTATCTATCTATCTATCTATCTACCAGTCTATAATCTATTCTTTCTTTCTTTCTTTCTTTCTTTCTTTCTTTCTTTCTTTCTTTCTTTCTTTCTTTCTTTCTATCTACCAGTCTATAATGTTTTCTTTCTTTCTTTCTTTCTTTCTATCTTTCTTTCGTTCTTTCTTTCTTTCTTCATATCTATCTATCTATCTATCTATCTATCTATCTATCTATCTATCTATCTATCTATCTATCTACCGGTCTATAATTTATTCTTTCTTTCTTTCTTTCTTTCTTTCTTTCTTTCTTTCTTTCTTTCTTTCTTTCTTTCTTTCTTTCTTTCTTTCTTTCTTTCTTCCAGTCTATAATCTTTTCTTTCTTTCTTTCTTTCAGTCTATAATCTATTCTTTCTTTCTTTCTTTCTTTCTTTCTTTCTTTCTTTCTTTCTTTCTTTCTTTCTTTCTTTCTTTCTTTCTTTCTTTCTTTCTTTCTTTCTTTCTTTCTTTCTTTCTTTCTTTCTTTCTTTCTTTCTTTCTTCCCGTCTATACTCTGTTCTTTCTTACTTTCTTTCTCTCTTTCTATCTGCCAACCCCGCTATCTATTCTTTCTTTCCTTCCCTCTAGATCTATAGCTTAGTACAACAATCCTTCTATCTATCTATCTATCTATCTATCTATCTATCTATCTATCTATCTATCTACCAGTCTGCCTGCCTGTCTATAATCCACTTTTTTTCTTTCCTTCCTACCATCACTCTAGATCTATAGCTTAGTACAACAATCTTTCTTGATAGTAATCTATCTATCAGTTTTAGGCTGTCTATAATCTATTTTCTTTCCTTCCTTTCTTCCTTCCTACCATCACCCTGGATCTAAAAGCTTAGTACAGCAATCCTTACTGATAGATAGAGAGATAGATAGATACCAGTCTGCCCGTTTGTCTATTCTTTCTTTCTTTCTTTCTTTCTTTCTTTCTTTCTTTCTTTCTTTCTTTCTTTCTTTCTTTTTCTTTCTTCTTCTTTCTATGCCATCACTCTAGATCTATAGCTTAGTACAGCAATCCTTCTTGATAGATCTATCTATCGATCTATCTATCTATCTATCTATCTATCTATCTATCTATCTATCTATCTATCTATCTATCTATCTATCTATCTATCTATCTATCTTCGTATCAGTCTGCCTACTCGTCTATAATCTATTTTCTCTCTCTCTTCCAATCGTTCCCTGATAAAAAGCACTTTTTTTCATCTTGTGTTCATTTTTCTTTGAAACTTCGCTGATAGTCGGCAAATCTGTTTATAAGTTGTGAAGCTCTGGATAAACTTCAGAAAGGTCGTGTCTTTGTCTGCGTGTTGTTATTGTCCAGAAACTGGAGTTGTTGGGGAATAGCTTTTTGTATCTTAAACTGTCTAAAACTTGTGATAAGACGTTAAAAATAAAGAAAAAAATATGACAGGGACGTCTTGTTAAAGATGAATAGACACTTATAGGTAACTGTTGTAACGAAAACATACATTTATTTATTTTATTTTATTTATTTATTTAGCAAGTAATAACACAACAATCTGAAAAGAGTACTGTCTACAAAACAGAACACACTGCATAGTAAATCTAAGGTAAATGGCATGGGAAATATATTGATGTATTTAACTGAATCGTTAATTTTAATTGTGGATGAAAGTGACCATGAGGATCCTGGTCTTTAGGACTGACCTGATCCGGTTCACGGATAGCGCCCTCCTCTGACCAGACCAGCGGAACACCAACACCAAGGATACGACTGCCTAGGAAGGATTCCCCTAGCTCTTACTATTGGGAAGACTCCCTGATCGTGCCAACAAGGATTGCATGATTCTATAATGTACAGTTCTGATAACCACTGTGAATTATAGTTTAGACATTTTTTTCCTGAAGCCTTTTAGGAAACATAGTTGAAGGAAAAAAAAAACTCAAACGTGCTGTGTCTAGTAAAATAATAATAATAATAATAATAATAATAATAATAATAATAACAGCAATAATAATAATAATAATAATAATAATAATAATAATAATAATAATAATAATACGTGTTTATTATTAATAATAATATTATTGTTATTATTATTATTATTATTATTATTATTATTATTATTATTATTGTGCAGTTGTAATTAATATTATTACTGTTGTTGCTATTCTTTCTTTTTGTTATTTTTTTTTAATTATTATTGCTTTCATATGCCTGTATTTTAAAAACAGAAATCATTATCATCATAATTGTGTTTAGTCTTTTGCATTCTCCGGTGGAAATAAAATTGTCTAGCTTCCTTCTTGTGCACTCATAATATCTTCCACTCGTGCAGTTTTTTACCTGCACTTTTTTTTTAATTAAAATGTTTCTCCAGATAATGTCCTCATCTTAAATATCTTGCTTTTTTAGGTTACATTTTTTTATGTTAATAATTGTGTGACAATTTTTGATTAAAAAAAAAAAAACGACTTTTTAGGTGTGCTGCGTTTTCTGAGTTTGCTGGTAAGCACTTTAAACATCTGAAGCCTGAAGGGGTGTCTGTAGGGATGTGTACAAAATGAATCCACATCTCTATAATCAGTGAGTAGTCATAGCTGTGTCATTAACCCGGATTTGGAAGGAGACAGAAAGCAAGAAAGATTTAAGAAAGCAGAATATCCAGAGGTGAAGAGTCAAAGAAGCAATAGTCTTGATTCCTCCTAAAAAAGGGAGAATGACACTTGTTGACCCCTTTTATCTCCCGTTGCCAGCTACTCATCCCCAACTCCCATAGTAATTGTTGTATGTGTCCTGCCACACTGGGCATGGCGACAACACAGATGCAGGTGATCAGATGATAATCCACCTGTTGTATGCAGACGTCTCCTGCTGGTCAGCACATGGAGCATTATTTACCTGGCCTTGCAGCCACCCTGGGGATAAGCTGTGATATCTGTGTTTATTTTACAAGTTTGGATGTGTACAAGTCTCCCCAGGAGAGGAACGGGTCTCACGCCTGCAGGGGGGGTGATCTACAGTCTGCCTGTCGTTATCAGTCGCTAAATGTTCTATCTACACATAGAGAACACGGGCAACTGCTGGCACAACTCCTACTTAACCCATGTGAGGCTGGAGAACTGAGCAGCTACTTCAAGGGCATTTTTTTTCATTTTACACTTGATGCTTAATATAACAAACCTTGGGGCTGATTTACTAAAACTTGAAAGTGCAAAATCTGGTGTAGAAACCTTTTTTTTTTTGGCACCAGATTTTGCACTTTCAAATTTTAGTAAATCAGCACCAAGGTTTGTTGTATTAAGCATCAAGTGAAAAAGTCTCAGACACCACTAAAAATACATTGGTTATAGATGCCCTCGAAGTAGCTGCTCAATTCTCCAGCCTCACATGGGTTAAGTAGGAGTTGCTGCACTAGATTTTGCACTCTCCAGTTTTAGTAAATCAACCCTTATTTCTATGTATAATTTTCATGTATAGTTTGTAGATCATGTGAAGAACAATGTTTAATCATTATAAATGCAGGAGATTCCTACTTTATTTACGTAGGAAGTTATACACCTAGCAAAATGAATGTCATGTTATGTTTTTGCAAAGCTGTTTTTACTTTCATGTCAAAAACCATGTTTTATTTCCTCTCAATGTGATTGGGTATTCGCAGCGGGCATCTTATATATATATATATATATATATATATATATATATATATATATATATATATATATATATATATATATATATATATATATATGAACATTTTTACTTTACTATGTGAACTCTACTTATTCCTTTAGTAAATCAACCCTATTGGATATTGACAAGTTAACACAGGTTTCCTTTTTTTATATGCTAACATTTACTTTCCATAGTGTACATTAGGTTAATAGTCTCTATTTCTTTAGTAATTCAACCCCCATTGTGTTTTACAGCTCCTCGAAGCAGGTTCCTCTGTCTATTCACACTTATCGAAAACAACAGAGGGTATATGTGGTTAATTGATTTTATCTCGGCAGTTCACCACAAACCATATGTTGGGGCTAATTTAGTAAATAGGTAGAAACTGTTCACAGGAAATGTAGCTGTGTTCAGTCATCCAAACATGTACACGTACAATTCCCTTTTTTTTTCCTTTTTTTTTACTATCTTTTTACTATCTCTTTCTCATTATTGGCTATTCAAAGTGAACACAACTTCCCAAATGTACTAAACTAATACAAATGAGGGAACTCCTTTAATAAACCCACCTCAGAGACATTAAAGGGAGCCTCTACAAATATGAAACATGAAATACCAGCTTTTTGCTCATCTGTGACAACAAAAAAAGACCTGCAGGTAGATGTTCCAGTAAGTAAGTGCTGGAATTGTGTACTTACTAACGGTGCTATAGTTCTCCTTTAAATAAGAAACTTTTAGCGTGGCCTAGCAATCTCTGTTTCAAACACACTCATGTTCAATTATTGACTATTTAAAGTCAACGCTGCTTCCCAAATGTACTAAACTAATGCAAATGAGAGAACACATTTAGTGAATTCACATCAGAGTCATTAAAGGGAACTTCTACAAATAAGAACATGACATATCAGCTTGAAAACATGCTCATCTGTGACCAAAAAAAAAAAAAAAAAAAGACTTGCATGTAAATGTTCCAGTAAGTGCTGGAAATGTGTACTTACTAACAGTTCTCCTTTAAATAAGAATAAATGTTAAGGTGGCCTAGTGACCTCCGTTTCAAACACCCACTCATGCTCAAGCAGAATGCCCTTTCTTTTTTATCATCTCTTGCATATTATTGGCTATTTATTAAAGTGAACACAGCTTCCCAAATGTACTAAACGAATACAAATGAGAGACCACCTTTAGTAAATCTACATCAGAGTCATTAAGGGAGCCTCTACAAATATGGGCATGAAATATCAGCTTGAAAACACGGAAAAGCAAACTTGCTCATTTGTGGCAAAAAAAAAAAGACTTGCATGGAAATGTTCCAGTGAGTGAACACAGCTTCCCAAAATTACTAAAATGATGCAAAGGAGAGCACACCTTTAGTAAATCCACACCAGAGTCATTAAAGGGAACCTCTACAAATAATGGCATGAAATACCAACTTGAAAACATGGAACAGCAAACTTGCTCATCTCTGACAAAAAAAAAAAAAAAAAAGACTTGCAGGTAGATGTTCCAGTAAGTGCTGGAAATGTGTACTTACTAACAGTTCTCCTTTAAATAAGAAAAAAATGTTAAGGTGGCCTAGTAACCTCCGTTTCAAACACCCACTCATGCTCAAGCAGAATTCCTTTTCTTTTTACATATCTCTTGCACAGTATTGGCTATTTAAAGTGAACACAGCTTCCTAAATTTACTAAACGAATCTAAACGAGAGACCACCTTTAGTAAATCTACATCAGAGTCATTAAAGGAGCCTCTACAAATATGGGCATGAAATACCAGCTTGAAAACATGGAAAAGCAAACTTGCTCACCTGTGGCAAAAAAAAGACTTGCATGTAAAATGTTCCAGTAAGTGCTGGGAATGTGTACTTACTAACAGTGCTATAGTTCTTCTGGAAAATAGTAAACATTTTAGGCTGGCTTAGCAATCTCCGTTTTAAACACCCACTCGTGTTCAGAAAAATCAAATCAAATTTTAGATGTGGATGGAGCAATCACGAATTTCCAGGACCAGCCTAAAATAATCTCTTTAGTAAGCCTGCCTCAAAGTGGACTTTTAAATAGCAACATATATATCAGTAATCGAGTAAACTGACTGGAGCTTAATGCATCCTTTATTGAAGAAAATAAAAGTAAAGTAGCGATCTCCTGTGATAAATTAGGGAACAAAAGATATGATTTGCTGGTCCACGTTGCTGTGATGGCAGAGCTCAGTCTGTAGGCAAACAGGTCATATGTTTTGCTCTTACAAAGATGGATGCAGTCTAATCAACTCCAGCCTGGTTTTGTAGTCACTGCAATAAGCTGGCTTTATTCACCCAGATCTGACTTTATTAAAATGCCAATAAGGATTGTGTCATCTACAATCCCAAATTACACGTACAATCCAAGCCTTGGGAATTGATCAAAAAGTAACATGATCCCCCAAACAGGGTTCCTTACCATCCAACAGGAACTTGGAATGTTCTTAGCCTATTTTTTTTTCCTTCCTTCATATGTTTGCATTTGTTAATCGTTGGGGGGGGGGGGAGCTTTATTGGTGGGTCTGATACAAGAGAATTATGTCAAGACATTGGTTTAACCCAGCAGAGAGCATCTGTGCCCCTGCCAGCGAGGACTGAAAGGGTTCGGGGCTGCTATTTGTGCCATTTCCATTCATTTCCTATAGAGTTTATGGAGCCAGGTCCCAAGCTTTGGGAGAGGGAGGAGAATGCATGGGGAGGGCTGGCTCCTTGTGAGAATTGTTATTTTTCATCAATCACTTGCAATTTGTCTAAGTGGACAGGACAGGACACCAGCAGCCCTGCTGACTGAGGTCACAGTGACAACACAGCAATGGAGAAGAGCAAATTGCGTTTGCTCACCATACTCACAGATCCAAATTACTGCCTGTGCATTGCAAGGGGAGAGAAGGAAAAGGTCCATGTGACATGGGGGAAATATGAAGGACTTTGACAGGTCTTAAACGGCCTGGCGCCAAGGTCTAAGTCTACAGGCTAAAAATAGCAAGAGGATGATGAGAAGAGATGGGCAAAGATGAAAGCAAAATGAGTAAGAAAAAGAACATCCGAGGGACAACTCTTTTTTTTTTTTTTAATTGTGTGCAAACTTAAACTTAGGATGTTTAGCTAAACTTCATTTTATGGGGAGTGCAGAGTCTGGAGCTAAAAAAAATAGCACTTAGGGTAAATGTATAACTTCAAAGAGCTGAATATATCTCCCACAAAGTC
The DNA here is from genome assembly GCF_042186555.1 of Aquarana catesbeiana. Classification (NCBI taxonomy): domain Eukaryota; kingdom Metazoa; phylum Chordata; class Amphibia; order Anura; family Ranidae; genus Aquarana; species Aquarana catesbeiana. The sequence goes on from NC_133325.1 coordinate 397,306,803, forward strand.
TATATATATATATATATATATATATATATATATATATATATAGTGTATTATATACACAATATCATGCCAAACAAACTGGTGTCTCTATTTACACTTGTAGGCATAAAGGATTGCTTTTATCGATATGCATTTACAGGGTATGCCCAATAAATATTCTCACCTAGTGAGATAGATAGATAAATATAGATATATGGGGGGAGAGAGAGAGAGAGAGAGAGAATAGAGAGAGATGGAGAAGAGAGAGGAGAGAGAGAGGGGAGAGAGATAGAGAGAGAGAGAGAGAGGAGAGAGAGGGAGATAGAAAAGAGAGAGAAAGAGGCAAAGCTGGACATACATTATACAATTTTCTAATACCAAAACCATATAACAAGAGGTCAAACTTAAAACATTTTCAATTTGTATGTAATCAGGCAGGCCCTTGCACTACATAGTTGAAGGTAAATCTAAAGGAAATTAAATAGGAAAATTGTATAATGTATGGCCAGCTTAAGGATCCCAGCATCTAATTGTATTATTTACATAGCCTGGATATACATTATACAATTTTCTTAAGATTTACCAAAACCATATAATATGAGGTCAAACCTAAACACTTTAAATTGCTATGCAATCAGGCAGGCCCTTGCCTTACATAGTTGAAGGTAAATCTAAAGGAAATGTTATAATGTATGGCCAGCTTAAGGATCCCAATGTCTAATTGTATTATTGTAGCTTTACAGGCTGGCCATACATTATACAATTTTTTTTAAGATTTACCAAAACCATATAATATGAGGTCAAACCTAAACACTTTCAATTCCTATGCAATCAGGCAGGCCCTTGCACTACATAAATGAAGGTAAATCTAAAGGAAATTGTATAATGTATGGTTAAGCTTAAGGATCCCAATGTCTAATTTTATTACTGTAGGCCATACATTACACAACTTTCTTAAGATTTTTCTTAAGATTTACCAACACCATATAACATGAGGTCAAACCTAAACACTTTTAATTCTTTTATGCAATCAGGCAGGCCCTTGCAGTTGAAGGTAAATCTAAAGAAAATCGAATAAGACAATAGTATAATGTATGGCCAGTCTTACACAGATGCACTGGCAGAATTGCAGAAAATAAATCTTATATCAGGGCAGGTTTCTATGGCCAGTGTTGTAGAAAAGGCTTCGCTAAATGACCTTCTGATTAGCTATAGGGAGAGAATGGTGGATCACTTGGTGCACATTCATTTCCTTAAGACAATTAAACAAATCCTCTTAAGCTGGCCATATATTATATAATTTTCTCATTCAATTTTCTTTAGACTTACCTTCAAATGTAGTGCAAGGGCCTGCCTGATTGCATACAAACTGAAAGTATTTTGGTTTTGCCTCATATTATATGGCTTTGGTAAATCTAAAGGAAAATTGTACAAGAACATTGTATAATGTATGGCCAGACTTACTCTTTCTAATTTACAAACAGCAATACATAAATGCATCTTTGTATTTGTTAATGCATCGCTAGGGCCTAACAGGATAGTTGGTTACTCTGGTATTATTGGGATGTATCTGTTGTTACATCATTTGTAATAAACCAGATAATAATTATGTTCATATATGTTTTATATTATGGGGACTGGTTTACAAAAGGAGGGATTTACACAACACCATAAGTGCCCAGTTTTTGGTTATGCTTTTACTTTTTTTTTTTTTTTTTTTACTTTGGTGAAACCTGTGATTTAAAAAAGGACAATGTAAAATGACCCAAAAGCTTCCTGTTTGTATACAATTGTTACCTTTTTTACATTTTACATAGCTACACTGTTAACCTTATTTATTAGATTACTAAATGTTAAAACTATTTCCCTCCAATAACTAGGTA